>NW_028324147.1:11004906-11335724 GCF_054372755.1 Phalangium opilio | reverse complement strand
TGTTAGGAAGGAAATGATTAACGCAAGTTGATAAAGAAATTAATAATCTTTTAATTAGTTATGTTAGGAAGGAAATGATTTACGCAAGTTCATAAAGAAATTAATAATCTTTTGATTAATTATGTTAGGAAGGAAATGATAAACGCAAGTTGATAAAGAAATTAATAATCTTTTAATTAGTTATGTTAGGAAGGAAATGATTAACGCAAGTTGATAAAGAAATTAATAATCTTTTAATTAGTTATGTTAGGAAGGAAATGATTAACGCAAGTTGATAAAGAAATTAATAATCTTTTAATTAGTTATGTTAGGAAGGAAATGATTTACGCAAGTTGATAAAGAAATTAATAATCTTTTAATTAGTTATGTTAGGAAGGAAATGATTAACGCAAGTTGATAAAGAAATTAATAAATTAATAATAATTTGAAAAATATTATGGGGAAGAATATAATACTTCTTTTCCCCTTCTGATATGGGAACTCATGACGGAGACAATAGGGAGCTAACAGTTCTGACCCTGAAACGTCACACCCTTCTATCTCTTACTGGAGTTTCATCCCCCCTAACGGTTGGAAACAGTATTCTACTCGCAAAAATTCCAACCAGAGAGGGGCTGTGTGACGTCAGACTATCTGTTCCCCCTAGCCAGTTGTTAGCTCCTTATAGCTTTTAGACCAAACTACATTTTAAATGTCAGGAAGCTTTGACTGTAATTGGATTTAGGAATATTTTGAACTAATAATTCTACCCAAATGATTAAAATCTTAAATTAGGTAAGGCTTTATGAAAAACCACGCTTTCTACAGAAGATATCCACATATTTCTCGCCAACGTAACATCTTTGTTTATCTTGCAAACTATTAAACATAAGAAAAAGCACTGTCGTTAACAGTGATTTTCCAAGGAAAGTAATGACAGCACACCTTATTTTGTTAACTAATGGACCCCAGATTTATAATTTATCTCAAACACTTAACAAGTTTTATTAATGTTTATTTTGTTACATTTTAAATATTTTTTGTTTTATTACATTTTTAAATATTTTTGGTTTAATACATTTTAAAAAGTTTTGGTTTATTAAATTTATATTTTTTGACAGTTATGATTATTAATTTTTTTGAAAAAAGACGCTCTACAGTGCTGCCCCCAATAATTCGTCTTCAGCGCTAGCTAGGTTAGTGGTGGTCTTTAGAACTTTCGTAACCGACCAATCAAAATTGTTTTTGCTGGTTTGCAATCAGGGTTGGAAATAAGAAATATTTCTTATAGGACGTGTGTCCAGTGACCCCCTATTTGACTCGAAAATTTATAGGACATTGTAACTGGAGTGTGCGTGCCAAAATATTGTCGCTTCTCCATAGTCAAGATATCAAAATTTCGGGATACTCATTGGTCAAACTGTCCATAGTTTAAAAAAAAGTTATGGGACATTTTAAAATTTTATTAGACAATGTCCACTGTCCTGTGCTTATTTCCGGTTTCGGGCTGCCAGATTCTGAGTGAGTCTGACGTAGCAGACGACAAATGAGTTTTCCTTTAAAATCCTCATAGAGTGGCACAGGCTTAGCAATTTTAATTAATATTTTAGTTAAAAATGGTTTATTGTTCAGTTTTTAAGTGTAAAAGTCGCACGGAAAAAGATAAGGGGATTTCGTTTTACTGTTTTCCTTGTGTAAATAAGAAATATGGGCCTTATATTGAAGAACTTTCGCGTAAAAGAAGGCAGGCTTGGGTTAACGCCCTTCATCTTGAAAAAAAAATTTCAACTTTTGATCTAATACAGAAATGGCATAGAATATGTAGTCGTCATTTTATTTCAGGTAAGAAATACTAAAATTAAAGAAATGGTACAAGTTTTAAAATTTTTTCATTAATGCAATGTATTTTAATTTAGGAAAACCATCAAATTTGGAAGATGAGACGCACCCTGATTGGGTTCCATCACTTTTCCTGGGATATAGAAGTGTGCAAAGCTTAAGATCTCCAAAATCCAGACTAGATTTACATAATCGGTATTTAGAGCGTTCTGAGAAGAAGAGAGAATTGGAATCAAAAAGTGAAAATGCGATCTCAATGTCATCATTGGGAAATGATCTCTTCGTTTCTGTGTTAACGGAAGATAGTCAAGATGATTCTGTGTTAACGGTAGACAGTCTAGATGATTCTGTGATTATGGAAATAAGCATTCTTGAAGACAGAATTGAAGATTCTGGAAGAGCTGAAGTTGCTTGTCAATGCGTACCACTTTTTTTAAATGCATCTGTTCAAGCTAATGTTAAAATGGTGGAGGCATCGAGTCAGACAAGCAATAATACATACAAAACTGCCGAAATTCAAACTGATCTAACCATAGAAAATATAAATTTTTATGAAGACTTCAAAAAATACAATCAAATGAAACGAGGACCGTTTATTATACTTGCCTTCCATCAATTCTGTAGTACCATTTGATTAGATTTAAGATGTTCATAGTATATTTTTGCAAATTTTAAATTTTTTATTGCACAATTAAGGTGGAAGCACTCCTGTAAGCCAAGCTTCTGGGCGACAAAGTTTTGAGGGAATAAGGGACTTGTCAGCATGCCTACCCTACAGGAACTGACTACCCCGTGTCCGCGGGTGGTGAAATACCCCAAATCCCCCCTCCTTCACCACCCGATTAGACCTCAAGTACTTCACTCGTAACTCTAAAAAACCCAACTGTGATTAACCGCCTAATCACCTTGGACTTCAATTTAAATTTCCATCGAAACGCCTTATGAACGTTATTTTACGGACGTTTGCCAAACAAAACAAGCTCGATGGAATTAGTAAAATAAAGCTGCCAATTAATGACGTTAAGCAGTAATGCTATTTGAGTTCAAAAGTAATAAATATCAAAACAAAATAAAATGGACTGGAGATGTCGCTACCAAACACAAGGCACATCATTAACTCTCTGAACTAAATTGCAGATTCTACATTAACATAACAAAATCACGCGCGATGGAGCTAGTAAAAAAGCTACCGATTAATGAAATTAACCACTAACGCCATCTTAGTTCAATAGTGAAACACAAGGCTCCTCATTAACTGTGAACTAAACTGCAGACTCTACATCAATAAAACAAAACCAAGCGCGATGGAACCAGTAAAAAAAGCTACCAATTAATGACATTAACCACTAACGCCATCTTAGTTCAATAGTATTAAATATAGAAAAAAAAATAAATCAACTGGATTGAAGATGTCACTAACGAAATACAAGGCGCTTCATTAACTCTCTGAGCTAAACTGCAGATTCTACACCAACAAATCACTACCCTTTTTAAAAAGCATCTTTAAGTATATTAGCAGTATTTTAACAAACTCCCCCTTCCCTTTTTTATAACAAAATAATTTAACATTAAAACCCATGCTTACTATTTTTCTGGCTATTATATATTCTCAATTTTACAGTCCTAGGATTACATGTGTATAAATATTTTTTCATCATTGAATTATTCACTTGAGAGATTAACAAAATGATTATTGGTGCTCTAACGTTAATGTTGAACTTTTCACACTTTTTAAATCCAACCTTCACGTATGACTCTCTTTGAACATTTTTTTAATCCCTCTCATGTATTCATAGTGAAACTTACATTTTAGATTCAGTTAAAATTAATTATAGTTATTCCTAGCTTTTCCCTGTTAAGGTCTATTTTTTGACAGTTAGGACGCTATCACTAATTATTCTCAAAAGCCTTTCTGGTGTCCAAAATAATTTTCCTTATAAAGTTACGAATGAAACCCTTTAAAAAATACGCAACTATTAGCTTTAAACGTGAAAAATAAAATTTTTATTTACTGGAAAATAATTATAATGAATACAAATAACAACCAGGGAAATTCAATTCCAAATTGCGTCCTATAAATAAATGTAGCAATTATCAAACCAAATGTGTTTTTAAAATAAATCTTTAGCACATGCCAATAAAATAATAATCATACGTGTTTTAACTTTGAAAAAAAAGTTTAGCAAAAATATTCTTAAAGCAATTTATTGTTTTAATGACTTTTAAGTAATTACTGAACAGCCATAACTTTAAAAAATTACAATTTATATTTTAACTATTATATAAAATAAATAATACTATTAACCCTAACTTTTGTCATCAATAAACTACTGTAACTCTCATTTCACTTTATTTATCAAAGGTAAAATAGTTACCATTAGTTTCATAAATACTACTAAATAATTTGTTGATCCTATTATTTCCTATATTCAATGATAAATCTAAGCACAGTTCCATTGCCAGACTCCTGTAGTACGCTGGCTAATCATTTATCATCTATCCCAATGGCTAAATCCAATTAAAATTGTACTTAAGGACAGAGCGAAAAATAAAATATGCCAAACTACCACACTATACGGAAGAGAAAATCTTTTTAAGACGCGTTATATTTATATTATATTATAATTATTATGATATTGCCAGCTTTTCCAAAACACTACAAAATTGTATTTCTTTTCCCCTGAAATATTGCCAAATTATTGCTAGTTGTCTTATTTAATGCCACTTTTAACAAAAAAAATTACTATTTTAGTTTCTTAAATTAGGTTAAAGTTAATCACAAAAGATGGTAATCTATATGTTGAATCTCGTGTAAAGGTTAAGAGAAATATCCGTTCTGAATAAGATCTTGTTGACACAATGACATTGGAAATGGGGTTCAAAATTAACGTGAAAGCAACTGGTATATTCTGGTCTGGGTTCATCAGAAATAGTCGAACTAAAATCTTTGTCATGACATCACACCCTCGTATATCTACGAATTTCATCAGCTTAAATTAAGACTAAAAATATTGATGTGACGTCCCCTTAGCTAATAACTCTCAGTCTATTGAATGACAAACTATTTCCTTTTCTGCAGCTAGCGGGAATGAGCACTGAAATAAATTAATCACCACCGCATGTACGCAAAATTAATAAAAATTAAGACCGAAGTAACAGATATTAATCAAAACGCGTCTTGGATTTAACCAAGACCTACAAAGTATCGATAAGAACAAGGTTAATCACTTGACTGAATGCGCAGATATTGAAACTTTTTTTTTAATTAAAACTTACATGCTTAAGAAAGTATGTTCCATCACCCTATTCCATTGAATAAACTTACTTTACTGGTAGTAAATTTTTTCCCTCTCAATAATTTGAAAAATTTACTTATCTCGGGTTTTCGAGCACAATTCCATTCCCCGAAAACATTTTATAACTACATTTATTATCACTTTTAAGAGTTTTCGTGTGGAAAAATACCTCATAACTAGTAACTACACGTAACAATGAAAAAACGATTAGGGGGTAGTCTGCTTTAGCTTCTGCTGCGCCCGATACGAACAAGGAGGATGTATAGTTGTATACCTCCCTTGATAGAAGTACGCCTTGTGCCATTCTCATGCCTTGTCTTTCGCTGGCCTCGTCACCAAGGCAATAGCCCACTCAATTACGCGTTAAGCTGCTCGAGAATTCTGTGTGAATCACTTTTTAAGGTATTCGTCAGCAAATAGTAATTGTTTTTGAGAGCATTCCTCGCCTTGAAATAGGACAACTACGAAATAATTCGACCAAATTGAAGTTTAAATATTCGAACAAATCTTATTTTATAAATATCTTCTACCATTTCAATTTCTATAAAACTGTTCTACCAAATGCATAAAGAGTGCTACCAGAAGTCTCTGGGGCTACTAGAAATACAACATTTACTATAGGAAGATTCGCAGCGACAAGTTTAAAAATCCAATATTCCTTTAAAAACCGTTAATGCATATCCTTGTTCCTGAAGATATACAGACTAAGTAGCAGAGTCGAGCCACAGCGTCGTAGATCACGCGACTTGGTGAACGCGGGCTATTTTTCAAAATAACCAAGTCATAAATTTCAGGCTACGACCACGCTTAAGTTAACAATTACAACAAAGAAAATCAAAAAATTACGAATATCATGCACGCCCCTACTGCTTGCGAACCATAGAAACGCCATGGCAGAACCGTTTGACCATTGTCTGTCGTACCGTTGCTATAGACCCTTTTTACGTAAAAAAGAGATGTCAATCCTTAGTATCGGGACATATGGGAGGGGGGGGGGTTTGACCCCTCGCCGTCTCTGCTCTATTTATGATCTTTCCATCGACTCGACTCACTCGAGCGAGATGGAAGGCAAAGTTTTACCCCCGTGTCTTCCCATGTCGAAGTGGTCTATTAACATAAGTCAGTTTAACCAAGAGTAAAAATCATAACGTCCATGTTGAATGTGCTGCCATTGTTGAAATTTGCACTAAAATTAACAAAAGGTTTCACTATGGAGCGTTCAGGGCATAAACGGGGATATGTTAGCAACCTATTAACGACACAATGTCATACACGTACTCTCTTAAAAGTGATAATAAATGTAGTTATAAAATGTTTTCGGGGAATGGAATTGTGCTCGAAAACCCGAGATAAGTAAATTTTTCAAATTATTGAGAGGGAAAAAATTTACTACCAGTAAAGTAAGTTTATTCAATGGAATAGGGTGATGGAACATACTTTCTTAAGCATGTAAGTTTTAATTAAAAAAAAAGTTTCAATATCTGCGCATTCAGTCAAGTGATTAACCTTGTTCTTATCGATACTTTGTAGGTCTTGGTTAAATCCAAGACGCGTTTTGATTAATTAATTTAAGAATTGATAATTTTAAACATCAAAATCACCGCAAAAGAGAAGTGCATTGGAATTCATGGCGATCCATTGCTTTGGCAATGAATACGGATTGTGAGTGAATATTATTTACTTAAAGTCTTTGGGTAGAGTTGTATTGAACTAATTACTGTTAAATTATTAGTACAAAAATTTTCTATCAACATTCGGGCTTGATCATTATGAGCCATTGAATACGATGACCTTCTCGGCTTAAGCCTTTGCAAAATCTACCCCTGTGATCGGAAATTTCGAGATCCACTAACAAATTATGAAGGTCCCCTTTTTGCTTTCTTTTGAGAAAAATTTCTCGAACCCATTTTGACCATTAGTTTTTCTTGTTCTTTTTCATTCAAAACTAAAATTACACTTTTTTCACGCGACTCCAGCGGGAAGCAAAATTCCGGTGTGAATGGTTTTCGCGTGAAACGTTTGAAATACATCCGCGTTAACGCGTTTTAAGCGAACGCGAAATTTCGAGCGACCTCAGTGGGCATCCGCCTTAAAGGAAAATGTGGGCAGATAGCGATCACAGAATGCTAGAAAATAATGACGCAAACGAAATAGTCTTATTTGAAGGAGGAACGGAGCCTGAAACTCTAATGGTTCTGGGATTAAGATGGAACACGGGTACCGATACCTTTTCTTTTGATTTAACAAAAATATTTGAGTTAATTAATACCGGAAAAATCTGCAAACGGGAAGTTTTAAGTACCGTAGCACAAATTTTTGACCCTGTCGGTCTACTATCGGCTTACACAAATAGAGCAAAAATGCTTTTGCAAGTTCTATGGAAACTAAAATTAGGTTTGGATGAAACCTTACCCCCAAATCTGGCTCAAGACTTCAGCAAATGGACTCTTGAATTACCAAAATTACGTAATATCTCAATCCCAAGACATTTTTACGGAGTTAGCCAGGACGATATTGTATCTCAAGAATTACATGGATTCTGCGATGCTAGTCAAGGGGCTTATGCTACGGTTATTTATGTCAGATTTGAATTAAAATCAGGGAAAGTTGGTACAGCACTAATCACTGCCAAGTCTAGGGTAGCCCCCCTAAAAGAATCAACACTAACCCTACCTAGGCTAGAATTAATGGGATGCCTTTTAGGCGCTAGATTGGTTAATTACGTCAAGGAGGAATTTAGCCATAAAAACACAACGATTTTCATGTGGACAGACTCCACAACAGCTTTACATTGGACAAAGGAAAAGTCGGACACATGGAAACCCTTTGTGTCAAACCGTGTAAAAGAAATTCAAGAGTTATCAGACCCAAACAGTTGGTCACATTGCCCTGGACTGCAAAACCCGGCGGACCTACCCACTAGGGGAGTGACAGTGGAAAACTTAGCTCAAAGTAAACTCTGGTGGGAAGGGCCACAATGGTTAAAGGAATCTAAATCAAATTGGTCCCAAGATAAAAATATAGAGTTGGAATTTAGCCCCGAATCCGTAGAACTAGAAAAAAGAAAAATTATTAACTTGATAACTAGATCTCAGGAGAAAGGAAACCTAAACACCTTAATTAACAGAAATTATGGAACCATTTGCAAGCTATTGCGGGTCACCGCTTACCTCTACAGGGTATTAGAGCGCGCTAAAAACAAAATAAAAATTACAGGACCTATAACGGCCCAAGAAATGGTGCGACAATTATTATTATCAAATGTGGATGAGAGGGGAAAGTATGACAATGTCCATAGAGTCTGTGTTAAAAAACGCGGACATCAAAGTTTCGCCAATAACTATTTAGTTTACTAGTGACTATGGACTTGCAAACTCGCGACTGAAAGTAGTTCAGACATTTATGCTCCTTGGTTTAACCATAACCCACTCGATCACGCGCATCACGACGCAAGCTGGTCGCGCTATAGCTAAATTACTGAGATTTGTTTTAAACGTATCTAGTTTTATGTGTTTTTATATTGCTTCGATAACTTTACTTAAATCCATATTATTCCTTCAAATACCTTTTAAAACATTACCAGCTACTCTATCCTGACTACAAACACAAATCGAGGTTCTAGAATACACAATAGCAGACGACGGTAACCGCGTAACCGCGAATTAACACAAGACCTATCTTAAGGGAGTGAACATGCCCAGTATAGCTACGCCAATAAAACGGTCAACTACGGCGAAACTCTGATGACTCGCGACTTTTGGCCATTTTCATACTTTTCCCCTCATCCACTTTTGTTATTATTATTATTATTATTATTTATTATGCTTTGAACTGTTTTTACATCTGTTTTCTTTCGTAATTAATTACATTGTACCCCACTACATATGCTTAAAGCGTGTGCGTAGTGGGGTTAGTTATAATAATTGTAATGTGCAGATTTAACAATTTTTTTTTATGGCTTGTTTCCAACTTATTAAATATATATATACAAAGAGTGTAGTTTCTTACAAAAGGTTAGCTATCTCACTATCATGTTCCAGTAATCATTTATTTAGTTGCTTTTTAAATTTAATCGAATTTTCTTCAAGTTTAAGGTGCGTGGGTAGTATATTAAATAATTTATATCCTAGGTACATGGCTTGCTTTTGAGTTTTACTTTTATACAGTTATTATCCTACCTAAATTAGATTACAAATAAAACAAATTAAAACAGGGCAGAACATCATATGGTAAATTTAATAAGGGGCAATTAAATTTAAAAAAAATCTATACTAGTACTAGTTAAAAAAATAGGAATGAATTCCTAGAAGCAATTAATTTACTGGACTGCGAGGTCTGAGGCTACGATAATTAGAGGGGTGTTCATTGTCGCTTAAATCGGCAGAGAGTTCACTATCATCGTATAACGCGCTACAAGACTTATCAATGTCGGCAGTACGCACGACTGGCAAAGGTTCTATGACCTGGGTAGTTTCTTGGTCGGCAATACGCACGACAGGGGAAGGTTCTATGACCTCCTTAAGGTCAGACTCGGCATCACGCGCTAAAGGCTGATTCTTAGGACAAGGGGTGGCAACACGTTCAATGTGTTGTTTCAATTCATGAATGTGAAACGTGCCTTTGAGAACTCTCCCACCCTTAACACATTTCAATCTGTAAGTTAGTGGTGAAAGTTTTTCATCAATAAGAAAAGGGCCATCCCAACGGGGAGCTAGTTTTGAGGTGAACCTAGCGCCGGCGGACGACAAAAAGTGTGTACGCTTATAAACTAATTGGTCAATGAAAAACTCAACATCGCGATGGTGCTAATTATAATCCGCGGCTTGACGCAGTTGCGCGGCCGCCAGAATCTCTTGGGCTTGGGTTATCGCATTTTCTGTGGTTTCTTTAATAGCTATAGCGTGGGAGTGTAAGCAAGCGTCATTGACAACGTCATCGGGGGATAATGGGGTACCTATGTCAGCAACAGTACGCAATTCGCGGCCAAAGTTTAAGAATGCAGGCGTGAATCCTGTGGATTCCTGTGTGGCAGTGCGCAGGGCCATGGCGTATTGCTGGATACCAATATCCCAATTCTGGTGGTTTTCCTCAACGTACGTCGCAATCATTGTTGACAATGTGCGGTTAATTCTCTCTGTCTGATTAGACTGCGGTGAGTAGAAGGAAGTGTACCGATTACTGATACCTTACACTCGGAAACTATCTCGTAAGATTTTCGAGACGAATTGTTTACCGTTATCACTAACTATTGTCAAAGGTAAACCGAAACGGGTAAAGACCTGGTCTACCAATAGGGTAACTATTGCTTTGGTCGTAGCTCGGCGTAAGGGAAAGATTTCGACCCATTTGGTCATCATATCCGTCACGACAAGGAGTTGGGTTATGCCGCGCTTACTGGGAATATAGGGTCCTTTTAAGTCAATTCCAATGACGCTCCATGGATCAGTTATTTTAGTTGATCGAATTAGGCCTGCAGGGGATTGCTGGGGAACTTTGTGCCTTTGGCAAGCTTCGCAAGAATAAACATAGTCCCTCACAGCTTTGGTCATACCATCCCAAATATACCTCTCCTTCATGCGTCGAAGAGTTTTGAAATTTCCTAAATGGCCAGCTGACCTAATGTCATGGGTTAATTGTAGTACTGTATAGTAAAGGGACTTTGGGACCCAAATTTTATAATTGTCATCAATAGGTGCAGCGGAGCGGGGTAGGCGATGTAAAATCCCATTAAGTAATTTGCATTGTTTTGCTAACTGAGAATCATTATTTTCACCTGGGGGCAAAGGAATGTTATCGGATAGGAATTTCATAAAAGGGCTAAGGCGATCGTCCTTAGCTTGTTCTTCTATGAAAACGTCCGGCGAAACGGCTATAAGCTCAGGGGGTGCTGCCAACGCAACGGCGATTACGCCATCGGTTTCTGAATTCGGGGTCGGTGACGACTCTTCCTCCATGGCCGCTGGTATACGTGACAACGCGTCCGCTATCACATTTTTATCGCCGGGAATATGGTGCACGGTGTAAATAAAAGCCTGAAGCTTTGCATACCATCTCGCGTATTTGCCGGTAGGGTAAGGTGTTTTCAAAAGCCACACAAGAGCTGAATGGTCGGTAAAGAGGTCAAAGTGAACGCCTTCAACATAAGGGTGAAACTGACCCACCGCCCACACTGCAGCCAAGGCTTCCCGTTCAGTGGTACAATAATTTTCCTCAGCGTCACTAAGGGTACGACTAGCGTAACGTACAACAAGTAGTTTGCCATAATGTTTTTGTAGTAAAACGGCGCCAATTCCTGAATCGGACGCGTCCGTTTAGACAATGAAGGGTTCTTTAAAGTCGGGCGTGACGAGAATGGCGGCTGATGTTAATTTGGCTTTAAGCGCATTAAAAGCGGAAAGATGGTCCTCGGACCAAATAAAGGGAACATCCTTATGAAGTAACCCAGTTAGGGGGGAAGCCAGGGTGGAAAATCCTTTTACAAAACGCCGGTAGTAGCTCGCCATCCCCAGGAAGGAGCGTAGCTCTTTAATATTTTTAGGGGGCCCTAAAGCACTAATCGCGCGGGTTTTCTCGGGATCTACTGAAATTCCCTTTGTACTAATTACATGCCCTAATAATTGGGTTTTATTGACGCAAAATTTGGTCTTGCTAGCCTTAATGGTTAGCCCTGCGTCAGCTAAGGTTTTAAAAACTTTGGACAATGTAGCCAAGTGTTCCTCAATCAGTAAGTCATCTAAATAGGCGCTAACACCTTCTAAAGCTAAAGGGGCAAACAAACGGTCATCATCCGCTGAAACGTCGCGGGGGCATTGGTAAGCCCGAACATTAGGACTTTTGGCCGGAATAAACCTCTGTGTGTAATAAACCCTGCGTTATCACGGCTTGCGGGGTCAAGAGGGACCTGCCAGTAACCGGGTTTCAAATCTAATGTTGAGATGAACTTAGGGGAGCGTACTGTATCAAGTATGTCGTCAATGCGAGGAAGGGGGTAGTAATCTCTAATTGTGACTTCATTTAAAAGGCGATAGTCAACACAAAGACGAGATTCACCATCCTTCTTCGAGACGAGTATTCAGGGAAAGCTCCACGGGCCGTTACTAGGTTCTATTAAGTCTTAAACTATTTCGTCAATTTTCTCCATTTTGAATGGAGAATAGCGATAGGGGGCGCGGCCTATAGGGGTTGCGTGACCTGTGTCTATATGATGTGTTATGGTATTTGTACGACCAGGTTCTGTAGCAAACAAGTTTTTATGCTCATAAACAACTTTGGATAACAAAGAGCTTTGGTAATCTGACACATGAGCTACAGAAAGAGCGGCTTTTAATTCAGCCTCGTCGATTTCGACGTCTGTCATATGACATAATGAAGGGTAGCTTGATACCTGCTCGTTTGCTACAGTTTCCTCGGTATAGAAATCATAGGATTTCGTGGGGTCACTAGACCAAGCATAACGCATTTCTTTGTAATTAGCTATAAGTCCACACTTCTGAATCATGTCCATTCCTAAAATAAAATGAGAGACTAAATTTGGAACAAATTAAACAGTATTGGATTCAGCTTTATTAGGTAAAGAAAACTCGGCTATGGAAGAACCAGTGGAAGTTAAGCGTGTTTTATTCGCAAATTTTATTCCTAATTTATGCCTATTTCGGCGCTTACGAGTTAAGGTTAATTTATTTTTAAAACTTTCGTTAACTAAGGTGAAAGAAGATCCAGGATCTACTAGGGTCTTGCATTCTTTACCATTAATACGAATCTGAATCCAAACTAATTTCGGGAGATCACAATTCCCGCCCGAAATATTTCCTAAGAGTGGGTCTAAATTTAATTTCCGGGGGAACGACCGAACTTTTCCCTCCGGTTGTTCCGTTTCCCTGGCGGTTACGAAGGGGACAGCGGGGTTTGATATGACCAAGTTCTCCGCACCTGTGACACTGCGGGACAAAGGGTTTTGCGTTGGCATTCAACGGCTTACTTGGTTGCTGCATCTGAGTTTTACTCTCAGCTCGCCTGGGACAAAATTTTTGATAGTGCCCGTGACCACCACAATTCATGCACGTTAGCGCCGCTTTCTGAGAGGGGGCCGAAAAATTTGAGTTTGAGGGCTTGGTTTTACTAGATTCTCCGCGGGGTTCAAAAATGGCATGCTCTGTTAGAACGGCGTCGGACAATAACTCTCTTACACGAGTGTACTTTTTAGTAGCTAAGGGTGTTCTAATATCCGTACGCAAATTTCGCCTAATTAACCTTAATTGATCGCAGATTGATAGGGGCTCTGTAAGAGCTAACATAGCTTCAACATAATTGGATGAATTTTCGCGCTCTCTTTGATGGCGATTATTTATTTGTTCTAAAATATGCTCATCGTCTATCTAGCTGGAATTCAGCCGTAATTGCGGATGAAAATTCGGCAAAATTATCGAGCTTAGTTTCAAACCACTCCGATTCCAAACCAGTTAACATGTTACGCACCCAACGTTTAATGAAAATATCCTCAGGACAGTCGCGACCGGCAAGAATTTGGCGCGCTTTTGTCAGGAATTCCTTAACGGAAGTGCTATTAGTGGCACCAGAGAAACTTGGCATCGTTACAGAAGGTAACCATGAAGTTGGTAGCCTTGAGTGAGGCGGAGAGGGATTTGAATTTGAATTATTTACTAAACCAGTTGTCGAAGAACCAGAAACAGAAGGATTTAAACTACCAATACTTGGCGGGTTTATACCTACTCCTTGGGTACTAACAGTGGGGATCCCAGTACCTAATAAGAGGGCATTTAAATTAGGATTAAAAGAACTACCCTGTGGCGATGGAAGGGGTGTGTTTCCGGAGTTACTCGCGGGGCTACTAACACTTGTATTTATCGCGCTAATTACAGGGTTGGAAACAATTGGGTTTCCAGCGTTAATGACGGCAGGAGTACTAGCGGATGGGTTTCCTACAATAGGAGACGGGGTGTTTGAACCTGAAACGGAGCTTGATAAAGGAACAAGGGGGATACCACTAGGTTGGGAAACAATGGAACTTGCAACGTTTACTGGCGTAGACCCTATTGGAACTTGATTATTAAGGCCTGGGTTTTGGCCATTTTGCTGTGCCGCGATATGACTAGTGAGGAAGGCCACCTGCTGCATTAAAGCCTTCATTTGTAACTGAATGGCGGCCAAGGGGTCATTGGAAGTAGGCGGGTTTAAACTCGGGGCAACGGTCCCTGATACTATAGGAGCTAACGGTAACGTCGACGCTGCGGTGACGGCACTAACAATAGTCGAAGCGGGCGGTATCGGGGCATTTTGCGTCAACGCGGTTTGGGTCAGCGATAAATTATTCGCGGGGCTGGACGGCACATTGGCGCTACTAGCGGGCGGTACGGGAAGCGTCCTGGTACCGGTACTCGCCTGGGACATACCGGCGGAATTTGAATTGGCTGCCATCGATTTACGGCGGGCTATACTTATTTTCTTTACTGAGGAAAGGGGTAAGGAGCTATTTGACGTTCTACGGGAAGCGCGCTCGTCTCTCTCAAATTGTTTAAGGGCACTATAGCAATTATCACAACTAAGTTGGCGACTATAGATTAAACAAATTACACTGGCTAATATTGCCCGTATTCACCCTAAGAAATACGTAATCAGATTAAGTGAACAATTCACCGCGGGCGCAAAGCTAATGTCTCAAAGTCAAGTATTTAACGCATTAAGGCTGTGATTGTCGCCTTAGTGAGTGACTTAGATGTAGCCACAATGAACATTGGTAACTGCAAATAGGGGGGATTTCGATTTTAGATTTAACTAACTTACTAGCTTAAATTAATTACTAGAAACACATTCCAAGGTTTAGAACTGCGAGTCATTAAAATCCTGGACGGACCCCCAAAATGCGACAATTCTTTTTATTATTTAATAATTTAGAATATTTATTAAGGTATTGAATCGGTTGTCTAGGGTTTTCATAACTTTGATTATTAAATGTCAGCATTGGTAAATTAAAAATAAGGGAACATGACTCGGGGGATTATACTTGGAGTAACGTGTTTATTCAAATAATAAAAACAGGAAATTGTAATGATTGCCTCGTATGAGGTTTAACATAATAACATATAATCTTAATAGTTCAAAAACAGTTCATATTAAGTTTAGGATGGTTAACCCCTGAAGATTTCAAAGTTTTTGGCACTCACGGTTATTTACGCGTGTTAGTTGTCCTTTTGCTTTGTTGTTCGAACGCGTGGAAAGATCTAGCCGATGCTGGGGCACCATTGGTGACGGACGGTTCGGTGCTTGGACCCGTATTGTCCTCAAGAGGTGTTCGGCCGGTGTTTTAGGGTTAGCGCCAGCGACTCAGCGTTTCATCCAGGATACCTCGTTAGGCCGTTCACTTCAGGGTACTTTTTGGACGGCCATCGGTTGTTTAAGAGTCCGAGCTTTTTAGAAAGCTACCGAGTTAGAGATTGTCTAGATCTAAAACTGTTGTCTATTGTTTGTGAGCGGCTTTTATAGCCGGGGGCCCTGTCCTTTTTCCATGAAAAGTTCGACGGCGATTGGGTAGGAGTCTTTGCGCTTTCGTCAGAAAGCCGGACGGTGGTTGGTTGGATTATTTTATCAAAACGGAATATTCCGAGTGCGACCTTTGACCCGTTGGGTCGTGGGTCGTCCAACTTTGCAGGTGTTCGCATCGCGTATGACTTCGCGAACTTTTTGTTGACCACAGGGGTCCGTGATAAAAGATGGGGTTAACCAGGGGGGGGGTGTAACCAGCCAAAGGAAGTTTTTATAAAAATAAATATAATATAATGCTTTGAAAGCATTTCTTAAGGTTAAATATATATATATATATATATATATATATATATATATATATATATATATATATATATATATATATATATATATAGGTTCAAGAGTGGATATTGAATGGTGTAAAATTCAAAAGTGGATATTGAAAGGTATAAAATTCAAAAGTGGATATTGAATGGTATAAAATTTGTCACAATGGCTATAGCGGAAATTAACTGGATAAAACATATTCAAAAAATGAATTTGGAATAGAATGGGCTGCTATCAAAAACGGTAACCCTATCCCCGAATCATCAAAATTAGTATCTCTCAACCCTATACTCAATGGGGACGGAATAATTTGGGTGGGAGGCAGGCTAATGGAATCAAAAGTTCTAACCTATAGGGAACAACACCCTATAATCTTAAACAAAAATAGATTTACATCACTGATTATGGATAGATGTCATAGGTTGGTATGACCTAACCTGAGGTCCAAAGTACCGTAACTCAAGCAAGGGAACAATACTGGATAATAGCCGCGCGACAGGTAGCAAAAACAACCATCAAAAACTGCGTAACATGCAAATGGGATCTAGCTAAAGCTAGGAAAGCCCAACTGCCCCTCTTCCCTTGGATAGGATTGAACAAACTCAAAGCTTTTCAGTAATAGGCGTGGACTTTGCCGGTCCTCTTTACATAAGAAATAACACAAACTAAAACACTGAGAAAACCTATATTTGCTTATTCACTTGCGCTGTAACTCGTGCAGTGCACCTTGAGCTAGTTCAAACATTAACTACTGAAGATTTCATAATGGCCTTTGAAAGAATGATGGGAAGGAGATAGTGGAAAGGGCGGCCTGGCATGGAGGCTATTGGGAAAGACTAGTTCGGTCAACAAAAACAATACTAAAAAAGGTTTTGGGAAAAGCAATGCTTAAATTTTCGGAAATGGAAACTATTCTGGTAGAGGCAGAAGCCGCTATAAATACACGACTATTAACCTACGTTTTTAACAACATTGATGAACCCTCCCCACTCACACCGGCGCACTTTCTAACCGGCAAAAGAATTACTTGTTTACCCCTCAAAATTTAAAGCTGGTCAAAGCTCCGGAAACTCAAAGAGAAATGGTCAAAAGAATTAGATATAGGGAACAATTGATAGAGACCTTTTGGAGAAGGTGGAGGCACGAATATTTAATGGAATTGCGATCAGCGCACCACAATTGCGCAAAAATAAACAAAGCTTAACTTAATTAAACTACATCATTATTTATAAAGTTATCATTAATCTCACTTGTGAACGTGGACTGCTCACTTAACTAAGCAGACGAGTTTTCAAGAGACGATAACATTGGTTAACTCATGGTGAACTTTGACTGCTAATTGGTTTCTCTCTACATTCAAGACTGATAAGGTTTTTGGAAAAGAACTCTAAGCTTCAGACGTAACTTTGAGGCCAACTGAACGTCATATTAACGTGGCAGTGGGCGATTATTTAATTTCTCTCTCTTGCAAGCTTTAGCGCCTAAACGCGTCTGGATTCGAGATGGTTTTGTCTCTCTTATTTTAAAAACACTAAAACTGTATAAGCATCTGTGGGTCAGTTGTTCCGTGCCAGTTTTGTGAACGGTAGCGTTAACGTTGGTAGGTTAGAGTCCACTCGGGGATTTGAAAATTTATTAAATAAAATTAAATTTAGCTACCCAGATCCATCTGTTCGCGTATTTATGAAATATTTATAAATTTGAATAAAATAACGCGAAAATGGGCGGGGTTAGGGCGGGGTAAAGACGCCCGGCCAGGTTATAATGGGAAAACAAGATGACCCCGTCATTTTACGCTTTTTACCGCCCTGTAGTGACAAGAACCAGTATTACTATATTCATTATTAGATGTCCCTGGCTAATTTATAATTTTCGGGGTTTTTTATTTCATTGTTTATAAAAAGCTTTCCAATTATGAATAAAGTCAATCAAGTAATTCAACTATAGTAACTTACTCATTAGGTTCATAAACGTCAGTATAATTTTAAATAAATTGCAGTATAATATTAATTCAACTACAGTAAAATCCTCAATTAACTTACTTGAAACATCATGATTTATAAAGTTATCATTAATCTCACTAGTGAAGATAGGTTTATTTTAATATTAGTTAAATTACACAATAATATTTCTTAAACTATTGTAACTTCCTCAATCGGTTAATTTTAAACCTAAACTACAACATTATTTGCAAATTTATCATAAACTACAGTATAATATCAGAGAGAAGATATAAATTCGCCAGATTTCCAGCTTTATCTCCAGTCCTAACGTAGGTCCGCAGTCAATCCCCGTCTCTAAATTACAACCAGCATCTCATTGGTTCTTGAAAACTCACGTCAGCACGACGACGCGAGTGAGGAAAATTTCCGACTGACGAGAGCGAAATAGCCCGGCGCCTCCTTTTACGTCCCCCCTTGTATTTTGAAAGGGGGACTGGGACTATAGCGCGCGAATACAAAGGCATCTTATATCTTCTCTCTGACATACTGATATAACTTCTTGATAATATTAATTCAACTAGGGTCAGCAGCCCTAATTTATAGAAATTTTCTTAAAATCGTCATAACTTACGTTTGAGAGCTTCAAATGAATATTTTACGGGCTCAATTTGAAGATTGAAATTTGCTCTATCCGTAAAACACGGCCTCTAGACTCTATCAGAAAATGCAGAGAAGATGCAAGCCTAATTAGAAAACCTCATATTTCGCATAATTTATTTTTTCGAAAATTAAGGGAAACGTACAAGGCTACGTTACATAGAGACCTTGCTTTGCGCGTGCTGACAACCGATGTTGTAACAAAGTATATACAGAATAAGCTGTCGCTCGAGATAGGGAGTTGCCGATCCTATAGCGAGAAAACAAATTTCCTCACGCACATTCTTCATCCATGATGTTGGGTTTCGGTTTAATTAGAAGTTTATAAACCCAATTAATAACAATATTTATTTTG
Organism: Phalangium opilio; assembly: GCF_054372755.1. Lineage (NCBI taxonomy): Eukaryota > Metazoa > Arthropoda > Arachnida > Opiliones > Phalangiidae > Phalangium > Phalangium opilio. Next base: position 11,316,828 of record NW_028324147.1, on the reverse strand, counting down.
CCCTAAAGTTGCTTGATTCCGCAGCTGTAAATTTGTACTACAAACAAAACTTTCATAAAAAATCTAATAAAATCTCAGCAATTTACTGTAACTTGCTTATTTACCCAGAATTAAATATTTATTTGTCTGTATAAACATAATTATACAGTAATATCAAAGGAAACGTTACGGATTATGGTGTATTTCACCTTCCCCTTAGGCCTACAAGTCGTTTCATAAAGCAGTTCATACTTTGATAATGAACACTCTCCTTAAATGCAGTCGCTGTTCATATAATTGAATTATTATTTAACACAACGATTAATATTTATGTATTTCAAGTTCACCCGTCCTCAGCAGATGTACAAGCTTAAACATATTACATTTCTTCCTTGTTAGTGGCTACTATAAGGCATTCAGTAATGAAATTTGAAATCAAATTTCACAATGTAAAATTCTACGTCTTCATATTTAGTTGAAACGAATCAGGAAAAAAAAAATTCAGCTGATCCTTTAAAGTATCCCTTTACACGCTTGTCCACCACCACCAGGTATAATTTAATGGTGAATTGCTCAATTTTGAATGTAAGCAATTGAATATGAACGCTTGATCAAACTCTCCGATGTTACTCAATAATTAATAGTTTTAATACACAAACATACAATATTTAACGTTTAATTTTCCAATTTAATTCGAACGGTTTCGTGCTTAAATTTACACAAAATACCAACCTCTTATACTTCTAGGAAACACCTATATCAGAACTTTTGTAAATTCTGGGTATATAAGGTGATTGATTCACACTAAGAGATAAGAAATGCGCAATTGCGTGATCCTTTGGTGGAAGCTGTGCCATTAGGAGGCTAGACGTTTCTCATGTCTCACGTGTGGCGTATGTGGTGTACACCAAAGACTAGTGCATGGTGTTGTTGTTAGAAACCATTAAATACCGGTTGGCATTGGGTGAAACAATTAGTTGTTAGACAGCAGATGAAGGTGTAACGGATAGTTAATAATTGACGTTAAATAAGATGGATATAGCAACGAAGAAACATTTTCCAAATTTCTGTATACTGCGAAAGCTGTTCGGAAGTTACGAACACGTTTGGTTAGATTTGGCAACTGCGATCGCGGTGACAGACAGACACACAGACACGTCCAGTACAAAACCTCTCCGTGACGTCATCGTCACTCGGAGAGGTAAAAATTCTACTTCATTACACTATCGCCGCACTTGTATTTCTAATGGTATATACCACATACACGCTAATCTGTACTTATTGTCTTCTGACAACACCATCATATAGTCTTCTGTGTATACCACATACACGCCAATCTGAAACGTTGGCCTCTACTCCATTATCATCGTTGGGATTAAGATGTACGCACGATCGGGTTAAGTTACGAGAAACGACTAGCCTCCCAATTTCAGGGCTTAGACCAAAGGTTCACGAAATAGCGGTTATTTCTACCAATTTTGAATAAATCGCCTTATTTACCCTTACTTTCCACAAATTGTGAAAACAGTTTTCGCTAGAAGTCAAACGTCAATAATAGATATGTTTAAAATCATTTTAAGAATAACGGGTCTTAAAACCACTTAACTAGAATTAAGGTAAAATACTGACGATTAAAAAAAATTAATATCCTTTATATTTATTTAAATATTTAAGATAATTTTCTTTCTTCGGAACAACACAAGTGAAAGTTTATATAGAACGAGTAATGAAGATTGCATCTGAGTCGAAACACTACACGCATATCAAAGTTAATATAAAGCGAGTAGGATAAAATTGATTCTCCCCCATTTCACCCAAAAACAGTTTCCCCAATTCCCATTTCTCCCAATCTCATTTGTCCCAAAATATTTTTCCCCCAAAACAGAAACATTGGCTTACAATATCCTCTCGATCCGTACCTTCCACTGCTTTAATAAACTCGGCGCGTATTTGTGCATTTTTTTTTAAAAGTACACTTAAATATTGTACTATTCTTCAGGCTGTATCAGTTTACAATTCTCTTACCAGGATAGAAAAATAATTCGAGAAAGGTTATTTTATTTCGGAAGAAGATAATTGTAAACAGTTATTTTTTGGAAAAGGCATATTATAATTTGAGAAAGGTTATTTTATTTCGGAAGAAGATAATTGTAAACATTAATTTATTTGGAAAAGGCGTAACATTGTTAAACCATTACCAAAATATTACTAACCTAAGTCTAACCAAACGAAACAAAACCTAACCTAACCTAACCTGACCTAATACTATTTAGTTGAAAAATTCAGTTTTAACCTACTCAATTTATCCATATCTGACCTAGTTATTTTTGAGTTCATATAACCCAGCTGGGCAAGCTTACACCATAATAAACAACGATGGTTTTTCGCATATCTGTTTTTCCGCTCTTTAGAGAACTGCTGTAACGGTAATTGCTGTAATGGGTGAACTGCCATTTCGGGAACCGCTATTTAGAGAACTGTTGTTATGAGGACCGCTAATATGAAATCCGCTCATAAGGGAACTGCTCATGTGAAGGCTTCCCACCCACCTAGCCTAACTCAACCCAACCTAACCTAACCTAACCTAGCCTAACCCAACCCAAGGCTAATTTTCTCTAGGTCTTTTTTATTTCTGGCTAAAATTAGATCTCAACTTTCAGGCTTGGGCGAAATGGGAAAAAAATCTTTTGGGCGAAATGGGACAAAAAATCTTTTGGGCGAAATATTCCTTTTGGGTATTATGGGATTGGGGAAAATGGGAACATACCGATAAAATTATCTCTTACAAAACCATAACATTTTCTTATTGTAGAATATTAAATGAAAATTTGTTAAGTGTGTTTCGGCATTACGATTCTTTATGTTGTTTTGTAGCTATAAAGCTCTGTTTCATTTCAATATTCCAAGAAGATCTTTTATATTAATATATCAAATTTGGTGTTTACTTTTTAATTCAGCTTTACTACATTAATATACAGTGTAAACATGAAATTAAACTTTCCTAGTTACACTGAATGTTACTGTTAAATATTTTGGTAAGCGTTGTTCGGATTGGTTCTTTGAATTCTTGTGTCTTTGAGAAGGTCTTGACGGTTCACAGTGAGCCGAAAATTAAATACACATTTGAATCAGGTCCTTAAATAGAACTATTGAGGATATACAGTAAAGATTAAACGTAACCATTTCACACGCATATCAATTCTTACACAGTTGAATAAGGCTTACAGCAGAAAAAACGTTTACCCTTAATCCACTGATCCAGCAGATTTTGAGCGACTAGTCTATGGTAACTCATGTGTTTTGAAAAAATAAATTTCAAAAAACACCTTTTACAGAGTCTATAGACACCTTTCTGGTATAATTATAAACCTCTATTATGGGTTTTGTTTTAAACCTAACAGGAATTAAAAAGCACCAACGTCATTGGAATTTAAAAACACCAAATTAGTCTCAAAAAGACCTTTTTTTAAGGGTTTATAAATACTTTTTCTGGTATTAATATACACCTCTATTCAAAACGATTAAAACACCTAACAGGATTTAAAAAGCACCTTCAGAGAAGGTATTATTTCGCACCGTTTTGAAAGGTGCGTATTGACATCCTCTCGAATGGTGCTTTTAAACACCAATAAAGGTGCTCCTGGGGATGCATTAGGAAACACCTCTAAAGGTTTCAAACAGTTCCATTTTTTTTAACAGTGTGGTAGTGAGGAGGAGGTCAAGTTGGGTATAGTCGCCGAGACTGTAGAAGAAGTCAAGAGTAAATTTCTTACGAGAGTAGTCGGTTAAGGTAAGTTTAGGTTACAATAGTTTATGGGTGTTAATTTATTACTTTGTATGAAATTCACTGTAAAAATGTGAGGTTCATCTCTGAATCCTTACACGTACATACATAGCCCCGACACTGTGGTGGTAGGCTTTAACGTTCAAATTTTAATAATTTCTTTGCGATCAAAATTGAACAGAACACTATTGTTCAAAATTAAACGATCACACATTCATATTTGAACGGTGCGTACACTGTTAAAAAAATGGAACTGTTTGAAACCTTTAGAGGTGTTTCCTACACTGTAAAAAATTGTGGTGTCTAAATAGTGCCATAATGGTGTTAAAACAATGTGCACTCTTTGTGCACCTTGACAAGGTGCTGAAATTATACGAAAATAGTTCGATATTTTAAAAACACCATTAGCTTAAACCAATGGTGTAGAAATGGGTTTATAAAACATAATTCTTTAAAAGGTGTGCAAATGATACCTTAATTATATAAAATAACCCCATCGAATACCCCATTAAATGGTGGTCATATGGCATAGAATTAGTGCGATATTTTTTAAACACCATTCGCTTAAATAAACGGTGTGAAAAAGGGTTGAAAAAGCCTCATTCATTAAAAGGCGCACAAATGATACCCAAACGATGTAATATAACACCTTTGCAAGGCCAATATAAAAGGTGTAGAAATAATGTGAATATAGAGTTATGTTTCGAACACCATTGGCTTAAATAGAAGGTGTAAAAAAGGGCTGAAAAAACCTCATCCTCGAAAAGGTGCGCAATTGATATAAAATAACACCTTCGCAGGCCCATAAAAAAGATGTTGAAATGATGTGAAAATGGAGTTATGCACTCTAAATTAAGGTACCTGAATAGTGTTGTAGTGGTGTAAAATTTATTCTGCACTATTTGTACACCTTAACAAGGCGGTGAAATGGTATGAAAATAGTGTGATATTTTATTAACACCATTAGCGAAAATGAATGGTGCAAAAAAGGGTTCAAAAAAATCATTCGATAAAAGGTGCTCAAATTATACCTAAATGGATTAAAATAACACCTTCGATTATACCATTAAATGGTGTTAAAATAATACGAAAATGGAGCTAATTTTTAAAAAAACTTACTCCATTGCAAACCCCTATTTACCCCATTTTAAGTCCTTAATTACCCCATTCCAAGTCTATATTTACCCCATTTCAAGCTCCCATTTACACCATTGCAAACCCCTATTTACTTCATTTCAAGTCCATATTTACCCCATTTCAAGTCTATATTTACCCCATTTGAAGTCCATATTAACCCCATTTCAACTCTATATTTACCGCATTTAAAGTCCCTATTCACCCCATTTCAAGTCTATATTTACCCCATTTCAAGTCTATATTTACCCCATTTCAAGTCTATATTTACCCCATTTCTAGCCCTATTTACACTATTGCAAAACCCCTATTTACCTCATTTCAAGCCCTTATTTACCCCATTTCAAGTCTATATTTACCCCATTTAAAGTCCATATTCACCCCATTTCAACTCTATATTTACCGCATTTAAAGTCCCTATTCACCCCATTTCAAGTCCCTATTCACCCCATTTCAAGTCTATATTTACCCCATTTCAAGTCTATATTTACCCCATTTCAAGTCTATATTTACCCCATTTCTAGCCCTATTTACACTATTGCAAAACCCCTATTTACCCCATTTCAAGTCTAAATTTACCCCATTTCTAGTGCATATTTACCCTATTTCAAGCCCTATTTACACCATTGAAAAACCCCTATTTACCACTTTTCAAGTCCTTATTTACCCTTTTTCAAGTCCTTATCTACCACATTTCTTGTCACTATTTGCCCATTTCAAACCCCTATTCACCCCTTTTACTGGAATCTTTATTGTCGTGTTCAGTGGGACTTCAAAACCTTTCCTATAGAGCTATCTCTGAAGCTTTTGTGTGACGTCACCCATGCTATTTGCCCATAGAACCAAAGTGGTACCAAACATGGCCGCCCACTGCCAAAGCTAAGCCCGTGACGTTTTACCTAGGCACTGACGACACAACTGAGATAGCTCTATTGTGTATATACACGTTGAAGGCTTTTCTATTATATCAAGCTCGAATTAACACGACTATGAGTTGATGCCGTTAAAATTATCCAAATGAACTCTCTTGGGTAACAACTAATGTAGTCAGATTGGTGTTAATAAAGAGCACATTTTACTTTTTAAACACGACCTTTCTTAGGTCTGTAAGCACAATTTTTAAAACTATACCAGGGATAGATAGACTTTTTTAAGACGGAATAAACAATGTTTGGCCTTTACTTCAGTCCGACTCATAGACGAGTATATAGTCCCTTCCTTCAACACGCAACCAGTTAATTAAATTATCTTATTGGCTCACAAAAACTACGTATTGGTGACGTTGCTGACGGGGAGGGCCAAAAATACGTAATTCCTGTTTACCTCTGTGACTCTGTCGCCATGACTACGACCCCTCTTGCGTTGTACCATAGCCCACTCGATCACGCGCGTCACGACGCAAGCTGCTCGCGCTATAGCTATAGAGCGCGGATCGAGTGGGCTATGGTTGTACAGATAAGCGTCTTCACAGGGGCTCAAAATGGAGCCGTCTAAATTCGAGGGTCCGGTAATTATTCGGGAATTGTTTTTAATAGCAATTAAGAAGGTAGTTAGTGAATTTGGTGACGGTGTTTTGGATTTGGAGTACATCTGTAAAGGTGAAAAGTGTTCGCTAATTCTTTCTTAAGCCAATAATTTCTACTATCCTCATGATTTTGTAAACGAATTTGATGAAGTTAACCAAGGCTTAGTGAATGGTCAGGAGATTTGTGAGCTTAGTGTTTGTTTAAAACCTGTTCGTGCTGTAATATATATGAAGACTTTTACTCAATTCTAACTCACTTTTAATTTTCTTGGGTCTTCCCCGTTTTTTTTCAGTTGCAAGCCCTATGTCTTATGTAACTTCCATTTTTAAACAATGTTATTTCAAAAATTACAATCCGAGCCCATTCCAACTTGGCAGACGAATGAGCAGACGACGGGCAGACGACGTTTACTTGACCCGGATATACATACAACGTCATAACGAAAATAAGACCCGCCTCTTCTTTCATACCCCTCCGTCACGGGTAAGGGGGTCGTGGACTAGGACGCGCACCCGAATAACCCTGTTACCCATTCCGTCTTAAAAAAGTCTATCTATCCCTGACTATACATATATTCAATGCATGATTTCAATTATTGCTCATTCGAAAATATTTCATGACATAAGAATTGTTATTTTTATGCTACAGATCGAGATTAATATAAGGTCATTGCATTATAAAAGCGGGCCTTTTCGAGAAAATGCTTTATTTCTTTAGGTCCTTGAACAATAACGCTATATTCATTAAGGTTTTTGAACAATAAGCATCTTCCTTTTCCAAATATTGCTCTTTTTATAGATCAGGTTAGGGTTAGGAAAGACATAGGTTAGTTTTGCTTAGGTGTCTTTGAGACCTATGGTTCCAAATGTAAGCATTTGACCTCTTGATAGTAAGCGTATGCATATATTCATAACCTATAAATGGAAAAAATTGAAAAACAATTTCAATAATAATAAACTTATTATCGGTGACAGCGTTTAACAAGTTGGGAAGCCAAAATAAACCTTTCCCAGTCGAGACGTGTGCTAACATTTTCAATAAATAAATTACTTTTTAAACAAAGGTCAATCAGCCAATGAGAAAAACCGGAAATAAATATCACAAATTTGATGACACACGCCAAGTGCATTTTTAAAGGTTAAACTGTCACTTCTTTTACTACATAACCACAATAATTCCTTCCAAGGACATAATATCTATCACTTAAATGTGTATTTAACATTCGGCTCACTCTAAGCCGTTAAGACCTCCTAAAAAATTACACGAAAGAAGGCCAATTTCGGTATCTTAATACATAGACCAAATCGTAACAAAACTTGTAGAAAGATACAATATTAAGACCCATATTATTTAGTGGAGTCTAAATTTACGTTTACACTATATATAAATGTAGTAAAGCTGAATTAAAAAGTAAACACCAAATTTGAAATATTAATATCAAAAGATGTTCTTGGAATATTGAGATGAGACAGAGATTTATAGCTACACAACTACTAACAGAATCGTAATGCCAAAACATATTTAAAATATTTTCATTTAGAATTCTGTAAAAAGAAATTGATATCGTTTTGTAAGAGATCTTTTCATGCTACTGGCTTTATATTAACCTTGATACGCCTATAGTGTTCGATTCAGATGCAATCTTCATTACTCGTTCTATATTAACTTTGATATGCGTATAATGTTTCAATTCAGATGCAATCTTCATTACTCGTTCTATATAAACTCTCACTTGTGTCACTTCAAAGAGAGACGTTTATCTATATCTATATAAATCAAAGTCCTGACTGACTGACAGACTGACTGATAATCAACGCCCAGCCCAAACCGCTTGCCCTAGAAGGCTGAAAATTTGCAGGAACGTTACTTATAAGTAGTAGGCGCGTACTAAGAAAGATTTTTCCAATCCGCCGCCATCTTAAAAAATGGCGCCCAGAAATGTTAAAAATATTCTCTATGCAATTAAGTACGCGCGTTTCAACCGATTTCACAAATATTTAGTACACTGGTTTGCTTTAACCTTAAGACGGGCTGAATGGTCTTTCGGGTTCGATTTTTCGCCATCTTTTAAAATGGCGCCCAGAAATGTAAGAAAATATTCTCTATGCAATAAAGTCCGCGCGTTTCAACCGATTTCACAAATATTTAGTACAATGGTTTCCTTTAACCTATAGACGGGCTGAATGGTATTTTGGGTTCGATTTGTTGCCATCTTTTTAAATGGCGGCCAAAAATTTAAAAACAATTCTTTATGGAATAATGTCCGCGTGAAAAGTAATAAAAAATATCCCGACGGGCTGACGGACTGTGCCGAGTGCCTTCGCTCCTAGGGTGCTACAAAAATATTAGTCATCAGTAAAATCTACACATCCTTTATATCATTTTAGATGGAAGTTCTTATTACACGCGAGCGACGCCGCGGGTAACGGCTAGTCTTATATAATTAAATAAATATAACTGATGTTATTTTAATCGTCAGTATTTTACATTAACTATAGTTAAGTCGATTTAAGAAACTTTATTCCACAAATCACACCGCCTTTATGGATTTTGTTGCGCCGCAGGTCGAGAATCGGGGTCAGGTCGACGTTATATACCTCGACCTGGCTAAGGCATTCGACCGTGTGTCGCACAACCTATTATTATCAAAGTTGCACAACCTTGGCATGGACGGTGCGGTTCTCAGATGGTTTGGCAATTACCTTGCGGATCGCGTCAACGTCGTTAAATGCAACGGGACCATCACATCAACATCCTACGGAGTTACGTGTGGGGTACCGCAAGGCTCCTCTCTCGGCCCTGAATTGTTCAATATCTATGCCTTTGATTTACAATTTGATATAAAGCATACACAGTTATATCAATTTGCCGATGATCTCAAAATATGCAAAATTGTCAATTCCTCTAACGATACAATCCTGTTGCAACACGACCTTGACGCCATCTGCCGGTGGTGTGCAGACAATAATATACCCATTAATCCAGATAAATCGGTTCACATGACGTTTACTAGACGTGTTTGTCGCGAGGTCAGGTCCAAATATACATTAAACAATTTGATTATACCTCAGAAATCTGTCATGAAAGATCTTGGTGTGACTTTTGATAGGCAGCTTTATTTCAGAGAACACATTGCAACCACAGTGAATCGCAATCGTCGCACCTTGGCTGTGATATTAAAACTTACTCGCAAACTTCGTTCACTAAAACATTTTCGGATCCTGTATTTGAGCCTCGTTCGCTCTCGTGTGCTATATGGTTGTTGTGTCTGGAGCGGGTGTAGCGCCTACTTACGTGATAAAATGGAGGGTGTACAGAGGAAGTTTGTGCAGTATTGTCATTTATTTTTCCTGAAGAATCATGCCTATACCTATGATTCCTTATTAGACACTTTGCGTTTGCATAAATTAGAAAGCATCTGGAAAATGTCCGATGTGATATTTGTGGCTAAATTAGTACGTGGAGATTACTGCTCACCCATTTTACTATCGAAACTGGCTTTCACTGTCCCTTCTAATCTACGTAGGTGTACTACGTTTTATCCCTCAAAGTTTCAGCTCAACCCTATCTTACGTATGCAAAGGACATGTAATCTCTTTCAGGAGAAATTTGACATATACTGTACAGATTTAAAACTCTTAAAAGCAATCATACTTTAATATTTAAATAATTAATTGGATTTTACAATTTCGGCACATAATTAAGCTGTGTTTTTAGAACGATAAAACCAACCAATTCGTACCTATTATAAAATTTGAGCTATTATGGATTTTGTGACAAGTGTGTATAATCTCGTGAGCTTCATGTAGCTTTTTTTATGCACAATAAAAATGTATTTCATTTCATTTCATTTCAAACATAGCTATTTATAACGTTTGACTTCTAGCGAACACCTATTTCAGAAGTTTTGTAAATTTAGGGTATATAGGGCGATTGATTCACGTCAAAGAATAAGAAAATACGCAATTGCATGAACCTTTGGTGAAGTTCTGCCATTGGGAGGCTAGACGTTTCTCGAAACCCTAGCCGATCGCCGCGTAAATTTTAAGCCTAACGACGATGATGGAGTAGAAGCCAATGTTGCAGATTGGTGTCTATGTGCTATAGATGAAAGACCAGTAAATGGTGGTGTTAGAAGCCAATGTTGGAGATTGGTGTCTATGTGGTATACACAAAGGACTAGTGAGTGCATGGTGTTGTTGTTAGAAGCCAATAAATACTGAGGGTATTGAGTAAAAGAATTGGCTGTTAGTCAGCAGATGAAGGTGTAACGACTAGCTAACCATTGGCGTTAAATAAGCAATGAAGTAGAGTTTTCGGAATTTCTGTTTACCGCGAACCTGGTCCGGAAATTGCGAACACGTTTGCTCCGATTTGCCAACTGCGAACACGTTGACAGATACGTACAGTGTAAAACCTCTCCGTGACGTCATCGTCACTCGGAGAGGTAAAAATGAGATATTTGCTTAAGTCGTTTTTTAGAGGCACTATATTACGTTAGAAAATTTTTTACCTCTCCGAGTGACGTATGTCACGGAGAGGTTCTGTAACGATCGTGTGTGTCTGTCTGTCTGTCTGTGTGTCTGTCTGTCTGTGTGTCTGTCTGTGTGTGTGTCTGTTGTTACACCCACGTGACCGCGTTCGCAGTTTCCAAATCGGAGCAAACGTGTTCGCCATTTCCGAACTGATTTCACAGTCACGGAAATGGCTCCTCTGCTTGAGTTCTCACACCACCATCTTCTGGTCTTTGTCCATCCCACACGGACACCAGTACTTGCTGGCTTCTAATCACCACCATCTCTTGGTCTTCGTCCATCCCACATGGACACCAGTCTGTACACACTGGCTTCTAATCACCACCATCTTCTGGTCTTCGTCCATTCCACTTGGACACCAGTCTGTACATACTGGCTTCTAAACACCACCATCTACTGGTCTTCCGTCTATTCCACATAGACACCAATCTGTCTCATTGGCTTCTAACTCCATCGTCATCGTTCGGTTTAAGACATTCGCGGCGATCAGCTAGGGTTACGAAAAACGTCTAGCCTCCCTAGGGTGGGTTGTCCACCAAAGGTTTTCGCAATTGCGGTTGTTCTTGCTTTAAAGTGTAGTTCGACACCCTTATATACTACCTATTTGAGTAAGGAAAAGCAACCGGCGTATGCTTCACTTCAAACGCCAATATTAGTCAAGTCTCTCAAGTATGTTTAATTGTTCTTTATCAAAACGATGTAACGCTCAATAAGGCAAACAACTGACGAAGAAAATATTTAATATTAATTATATTTATTTTAATATTTAAGATGATCTTGTTTCTCAACTCAAAATTAATACGGAAAGAGTTAAAAAGCAGCTTATGTTTTTGTCTGTGTGTGTCCGTCCATTGTTACACTAGTGCGTCGCGTTAGCAGTTAGCCTTGTGTTGATGTGTTAAGAAATCATACAAAACCTTAATATTCCCTTTTTCCATAATATAAAGTGAAAATGTGGAAGTATTTTTCGTAATTATGATGCATTTAGTACTTTTGTAGCTTTAGAGCTCTGTTTCATTTCACTGCCTTCTCTAATACTAGGCCATGCGATACGAATAAAAGGGGGGTGGCAGGTAGGATTTCACAAATGGCGCTAGATGTCGCTTTTCTGAGGCGTTAAACTGGCGGCAAGTTCAAAACTATGGGAAATTGTTGAAAGCTTGCAAGACAACGGTTAAAGTAAAGCTATTGAGGATAATATAGCAGCTGATTAAAATAACCTGACACATTAAAATTCAAACGACAAGTTTATTTTCAACTTGTTAAAACATAAGAAGGCATTTATCACAGCGTGGGTAAAATGTATTTAAATCTTTAGAGTTTTTCTAGAGAGAGGTTTGTTCTTGAACTTTTTGTACGATTATTTGCGATCTGTTAAATCTTTCGCGTAGTTGTCAAACAGTGGTCTTATAAACTTTGTTAACAGTAGTTTCGTTAATGACAAATAAGTGTGACAGTCACATTTTAAAGCCTTCGGAAAATATGGTTGAATGAGATGTCAAGTATCATCAATGAACAACGTTTCGAAATTAAGTGCATTGCTTTCTTTACAAAATCTGCAATATCAATTCAAATTTTCGTCAAATAATTGCTGGGATACCTATATCCCCAACGATCCAGCAAAAGTATTAAACTCAAAACTTTTGCGTGGGATCTAGGTTGAGAGACACGATACAAGCACATTGATCTATTCATTGTAGTTGGGCTTCAGATTTCACTGAATTTGACGAAGGATACAATCATACATAACTGAGTATCATTTTAGCGACTAATTGCACCCATAGTCAGGGCCGGAAATAAGAAACACTTCTTATAGGACAAGTGTCCAGTGCCCCCAGTTTGAATGGAAAATTTACAGGACATTATCCACTGGAGTGCGCAAAAATAGAGACGCTTCTCCCTAGCCAAGCTATCAAAACTTCTGAAAATTTATTGGTCAAACTATCCAATGGACCTCTTAGTTCTTAAAAAAATATGAGCGGCTTAATGTGCACCTGTTTTTGGAATTATCAAGTTTTATCAACTGAATATATTTCCAAATTTTACTAAATTTTACCCTTATTTATTGCTACCTTTCTGAAAATTATTGCTAATTAGCTTGTTTATTGCAACCTTTTCCAAAAAATTGTCATTTTAGTTTATTTCTACCCTAAAAAGAGGTGCACCTTTAGCCATTCTAATAATAGAAATTTATGGGACATTTTAAAATAGCCCGCCGTAGGTGAAAGACGTGACGTCATGTGAGACTGCGCAGTACGAATTTACTTTCGTCATCGCGAAAATTCGCCTCAGAAAAGCGCCATCTAACGGTTACTAAGCGCAAATTCAAAGTGTCACTTAAAAAATGCTTCTGTTGTACATTTCAAGGCCTAGTATTAAAGATGGCAGTGTTCATTTTGATATTCCAAAGATTTTTTTTAATATTGTTATTTGAAATGGCTGTTTATATATTACTTAAGCTATACTACATCTGTATATAGAATAATCCTTAGTTTAGTGACTTCCTGAAGAAAACTAAAACCTAGAGTCCGGCGGGTATAACAAGTCTTATCCGCAATAGGCTTAGTGAAACAAAGAGTAAATAATTGGGGCCTGAGGTGAAATAAACTTTTGGCTCTGATTTTCGTGTCTGAAATGAAGAGACATTAACGGTTCAGAGTGAACCGAAAGTTAAACACACTCTTAAATAATCAGGTTAAGATTTTATAATAGAAGAAAAGAAGAAAAGATCATGATGGCAATTAGATTAGTAAAAGGGCTAATGGTAAACGGGTAGTAGCTACAGACTTATTATTATCTTTATTGTGCGCATTGACTATTAGTGCGTCTAGCTACAATTTAGCTTTGGTGTTATTTAACGTAAACCTTCATGTTGGCAAACTAGGAGTATTGTTGAGGTGAGACGAGACGATAGTGTTTACACTGCAAACCAGTTGTGAATGTAGCTATCAGAATATACGGTAAACAGCTGAAGCGTTGACTTCATTTCCTGTTCTTTTCCCCATTGACTGATCTCCATGTGTCCAGGATTTATCCATATTGGATGTAAAATGTCGTCTGCTTTACTGTACATGCGCTATGTTTGGAATACTGCTTCAATATTTCGTAAATTTTTACTTCAAAAAAGTGAAATAATTCCATATCTAGGTAAATAAGTTTGTAGTAGTAGACCTCTTGACTCGGAGAGGTAATATTTTGGTTTTTCCAACTTGTTTGGGTACTCATTCTATGTTCAAACTTCATTACAGTGTGACATAATGCATAAGACTTAAATATTACAATTTGCTAATCGCTATATCAAGGTAAATTTCTTCGATTTGAAAATATTTCGTTCTTCTAAACTCTAAATTTTGCTTAATATTTTAAAAAATACATGGAATTATTGCTCATTTTACCAAACAACTCAATCTTCATTAGATAATCAGATTGTCGATGGTATAGAATCTTCTTGTTCCCGAGAATTTCTGTATTTCCATCGGGAACTTTCAATCATAATATACCGAATCCAAAATCCGCCAAATTGCGGGGGTTTTTACCCGAATGGTTATTGGCCGTAGTAAAATCAACTTGAAATGGTGTAAGTAGGGGTCTGAAACGGAGTAAATAAGGGTCTGAAACGGAGTAAATAGGGGTCTGAAACGGAGTAAATAGGGGTCTGAAACGGAGTAAATAGGGGTTTGAAACGGAGTAAATAGGGGTTTGAAACGGAGTAAATAGGGGTTTGAAACGGAGTAAATAGGGGTTTGAAACGGAGTAAATAGGGGTTTGAAACGGAGTAAATAGGGGTTTGAAACGGAGTAAATAGGGGTTTGAAACGGAGTAAATAGGGGTTTGAAACGTAGTAAAAAGGGCTTTGAAATGGAGTAAAAGGGGCTTTGAAATGGAGTAAATAGGGCCTTGAAATGGAGTAAAAAGGGCTTTGAAATGGAGTAAATAGGGCCTTGAAATGGAGTAAATAGGGCCTTGAAATGGAGTAAATAGGGCTTTGAAATGGAGTAAAAAGGGCTTTGAAATGGAGTAAATAGGGCTTTGAAATGTAGTAAATAGGGCTTTGAAATGGAGTAAATAGGGCTTTGAAATGGAGTAAATAGGGCTTTGAAATGGAGTAAATAGGGCTTTGAAATGGATCAAATAGGGCTTTGAAATGGATCAAATAGGGCTTTGAAATGGAGTAAATAGGGCTTTGAAATGGAGTAAATAGGGCTTTGAAATGGAGTAAATAGGGCTTTGAAATGGAGTAAATAGGGCTTTGAAATGGATCAATAGGGCTTTGCAATGGAGTAAATAGGGCTTTGAAATAGAGTAAATAGGGCTTTGAAATGAAATAAATAGGGCTTTGAAATAGGGTAAATAGGGTTTTGAAATGGAGTGAAAAGGGACTTAAAATGGTGTATTAATGGATTTGTTTTACACCTTAAACGTGGTGCTAAATATAGAAAAATATTTAACACCTTTTCACTTCATTTGGTATAGTAATGTGATATACGTGGCGTAACCTTGCCTACTTTTAACACCATTAAACTAAGTAGTAATATTAGAGACCAACAGATTTCCTAAAAAAGATGATAAAAAGCACAATAAATGGTGCATAAATGCCTAATATTTCATTAATACTTGCAAATAATTTTTGTAAATGGCGTGAATTTATCATAAAGATGGTGTTGAAGTACACCATAAATGGTGTCGTTTTTGGCACCGCAAAAAACAGCATATATGGTGTAAGAATGCACCATTATTTTTTACAGTGTAATGCATCCCTAGGAGCACCTCTATTGGTGTTTAAAAGCACCATTCGAGAGGATGTCAATACGCACCTTTCAAAACGGTGCGAAATAATACCTTCTCTGAAGGTGCTTTTTAAATCCTGTTAGGTGTTTTAATCGCTTTGAATAGAGGTGTATATTAATACCAGAAAAAGTATTTATAAACCCTTAAAAAAAGGTCTTTTTGAGACTAATTTGGTGTTTTTAAATTCCAATGACGTTGGTGCTTTTTAATTCCTGTTAGGTTTAAAACAAAACCCATAATGGAGGTTTATAATTATACCAGAAAGGTGTCTATAGACTCTGTAAAAGGTGTTTTTTGAAATTTATTTTTTCAAAACACATGAGTTACCATAGATTAGTCGCTCAAAATCTGCTGGATCAGTGGATTAAGGGTAAACGTTTTTTCTGCTGTAAGCCTTATTCAACTGTGTAAGAATTGATATGCGTGTGAAATGGTTACGTTTAATCTTTACTGTATATCCTCAATAGTTCTATTTAAGGACCTGATTCAAATGTGTATTTAATTTTCGGCTCACTGTGAACCGTCAAGACCTTCTCAAAGACACAAGAATTCAAGGAACCAATCCGAACAACGCTTACCAAAATATTTAACAGTAACATTCAGTGTAACTAGGAAAGTTTAATTTCATGTTTACACTGTATATTAATGTAGTAAAGCTGAATTAAAAAGTAAACACCAAATTTGATATATTAATATAAAAGATCTTCTTGGAATATTGAAATGAAACAGAGCTTTATAGCTACAAAACAACATAAAGAATCGTAATGCCGAAACATACTTAACAAATTTTCATTTAATATTCTACAATAAGAAAATGTTATGGTTTTGTAAGAGATAATTTTATCCTACTCGCTTTATATTAACTTTGATATGCGTGTAGTGTTTCGACTCAGATGCAATCTTCATTACTCGTTCTATATAAACTTTCACTTGTGTTGTTCCGAAGAAAGAAAATTATCTTAAATATTTAAATAAATATAAAGGATATTAATTTTTTTAATCGTCAGTATTTTACCTTAATTCTAGTTAAGTGGTTTTAAGACCCGTTATTCTTAAAATGATTTTAAACATATCTATTATTGACCTTTGACTTCTAGCGTAAACTGTTTTCACAATTTGTGGAAAGTAAGGGTAAATAAGGCGATTGATTCAAAATTGGTAGGAATAACCGCTATTTCGTGAACCTTTGGTCTAAGCCCTGAAATTGGGAGGCTAGTCGTTTCTCGTAACTTAACCCGATCGTGCGTACATCTTAATCCCAACGATGATAATGTAGTAGAAGCCAACGTTTCAGATTGGCGTGTATGTGGTATACACAGAAGACTATATGATGGTGTTGTCAGAAGACAATAAGTACAGATTAGCGTGTATGTGGTATATACCATTAGAAATACAAGTGCGGCGATAGTGTAATGAAGTAGAATTTTTACCTCTCCGAGTGACGATGACGTCACGGAGAGGTTTTGTAATGGACGTGTCTGTGTGTCTGTCTGTCACCGCGTTCGCAGTTGCCAAATCTAACCAAACGTGTTCGTAACTTCCGAACAGCTTTCGCAGTATACAGAAATTCGGAAAATATTTCTTCGTTGCTATATCCAGCTTATTTAACGTCAATTATTAACTATCCGTTACACCTTCATCTGCTGTCTAACAACTAATTGTTTCACCCAATGCCAACCGGTATTTAATGGTTTCTAACAACAACACCATGCACTAGTCTTTGGTGTACACCACACGTGAGACATGAGAAACGTCTAGCCTCCTAATGGCAGAGCTTCCACCAAAGGATCACGCAATTGCGCATTTCTTATCTCTTAGTGTGAATCAATCACCTTATATACCCAGAATTTGCAAAAGTTCTGATATAGGTGTTTCCTAGAAGTATAACTTTATAGATAGCTATGTTTAAAATTATTTTAGGAATTAAGTTTCTTAAACCAACCTAACTATAATTATCGAAAAATACTGACAATTAAAATAATTCATATCACTTATATTTATTTAATTATTTAAGACTCCTGTTTAAGTTAAACTTCTTTCTTTGGAATGACAAAATTGAGAGTATATATAGAACGAGTAATGAAGATTGCATCTGAATCGAGACACAACACGCATATCAAAGTTAAAATAAAGCGAGTAGGATGATAAGATCTCTTACAAAACGATTACATTTTCTTTTTGCAGAATATTAAATGGAAATATTTTAAATATTTTTCGGCATTACGATTCTTTTAGTAGTTGTGTAGCTATAAAGCTTTGTTTCATCTCAGACACACAGATACGTCCAGTGTAATTTCTCTCCGTGACGTCATCGTCACTCTGAGAGATAAAAACCTGTGTCAAGGGGAAATTCAATTGATTTTTTACGAATTACTCTAATTCCAAGACATTCCAGCATATTTAACTCTTCGAGAATTATTTTGCAATGATTGAGAAATCAAAATAAGTATAAATTCCCTCAAATATTAGAATAAGCTAGTCCTATGAAATATAAAATAATTTTGATTTTTAAAATCTTTGGGATATTTTTAGGATGCTTCACTATGCAGGTAGAATTAGTAGAGTTGCACAGCGTCGATAATATTAAATTGACAATTATTTTTATCATATTATTCATATAGATAAGTTTAATATATTAAAGTTCAGTATTATCAACAGTAGACATTATTATATAGTTTGCGAAAATAATAAAAACAAAGAGTCGGAGCACTGCCATCTCAAATACTAGGCCATGCAATACGAAAAAAAGGGGGGCGGCAGTTAGGATTTCACAAATGGCGCTAGATGTCGCTTTTCTGGGGTTTTAAACTGGCAGCAAATTCAAAAGAAGGGGAAATTTTTGAAAGCCTGCAAGACACCGGTTAAAGTAATGGTATTGAGGATAATATAGCAGCTGACTTAAATAAAAAGACACATTAAAATTCAAACGACAATATAAAAAGGCATGTATCACAGTGTGGGTAAAATGTATTTACATCTTTAGAGTTTTTCATGAGAGAAGTTTGCTCTTGAACTTTTTGTACGATTCTTTGCGATCTGTTAAATCTTTTGCGTAGTTGTCTAAAAATGGTCTTATAAACTTTGTTAACAGTAGTTTCATTAATGCCAAATATGTATCACAGTCATATTTTAAAGCCTTCGCAAAATATGATTGAATGAAATATACAAGTATCATCAATGAAGTGCATTGCTTCCTTCACCAAATCTGCAACATCAATTAAAATGTTCGTCAAATAATTGCTGGAATACCTTTGTGTCTATCGATCTAGCAAATGTATTAAACTCAGAAGTTTTTGCGTTGGTTCTAGGTTGAGAGACACGATCCAAACACATTGATCTATTCATTGTAGTTGGGCTTCAGATTTAACTGAATTTAACGAAAAATACATGCCTAAGTATCATTTTAGCGACGAATTGAACCCATAGTCCGCCACAGCGTGGGAAATAAGGCGGTGGCACAGGCCAAATTACCAGTTTAAAATTTGCCTGGTCCAGTTTAAACATTAAATCGGAGGGGGTCAATGGTCCTCGGGACCCCTAAGATAATTCAAGGGTAACTAGAGTCCAAACATTAACTCTAATAGTTTAATTATCCACTTCTCTAGTTTAGCAGACGGCGTGCCCTGGTCAATGGTCATTGTGAAATGAACCAGGTTATTTAGTCCAGTTTAAAAAAAAACTTCATTTCCCACCCTGGTCCGCCATAAGCGAAAGACGTGACGTCATGCGAGACTGCGCAGTACGAATTAACTTGCATCATCGCGAAAATTCTCCCCAGAAAAGAGCCATCCAACGGTTCCTAAGCGCAAATTCAAAATGTCAAATAAAAAAATACTTCTGTTGTACATTTTCAGGCCTAGTATTAGAGAAGGCAGTGGTCGGAGAGAGAGGGGGATTTTCAGTTAAGCCCCCTATGAGGTAACTGTGCACTGTCGATCTGGTGAGGAAAAGGGAAATCGGTTTACCAAAAGGAGTCTGACCTCGAAGAAGGAACGGGAGAGAAAAAGGTTAGGTAAAGAGCACGAAACAAACAAGATGACCCAAAGGCTGGGCTCATAATTTTAGCCACATCGTAACGAATAGAAAATTTAAGTGAATAGCCCCTCGACGCGCTACCTTTAAGTGTGATATAATGATTACTAGTAATCCTAACTTCAATTCATTCTCGTCTGTTATAATTACAATAGTGGGACACAAATGGGAAACTTGCGCACCTTTTAACAGTGCAAAAATGATTAATCGTAACGCACAAGTAAATCCTTAATTGAAGTACAGAAAATCAGACTGATTGGTCCCTCGATGTGCTATTTTTAACTGTGCTATAATGATTGCCCGTAATCTGTGCATCAGTAATTTACCTTCTTTTATAATTGTAATAATGCGACACAAACAGAAAACTTGAGAGAGTAGCTCCACAATAACGCATACCTAAACCTTAATTGAAGTACAGAAATATCCAAGTGATTAGCCCATCGTTTTCCTGAACTAAAAATAATTACCTGGGCCGTAATCCTTACGTTCATAAATTAACTTATGTTAAAATTGTAATACACTATATTAAAAATATAAAGATACTATATACTTCCTATTTTCGCTTTCTGGAGAAATACACGTAAATTCTGGGATCGTGATAAACACCGCCTTAAGACCATTCAAAAACAAGACGGCCTAAGGGCTCGTAATAGTAGCCATATCGTACGAGTGAATAGAACCTCTATACCCTACCCTAATGAGTGAATAGCGCTATCTTTTTCTATGCTTAATTGATTTATCGTGCATAAAATCAGAGTTAATAGCCCCTCGATTTCCTACTCTAAACAGTGATTAAATTATAACCGTATAAATTGTTAGTTCGAATATTTATTTATCGACATTTTTTTATTTGTTATGCCTCTCATGATCTACCGCGTTATCCACGATTTGCCCACCGTCAGGCAAGGAACCCTTGAAGAGATAGTTTTTTTAGGAGGATTATCCCAATCTGAAACTCAATTCCTAGTGACGCGGTCTCCCTAACATCCTTGGTCCTGTTTAAAATGAGGCTTAAACTACACCTTTTAATTTCTTAATATATGTCTTACCCCCTCATTCTTGGTGCTGCCAGGCTTTCTTAAGATTTTACTTAAATTTTTAATTTGTTCCTCAAGTGATAAGCTATGTGATAATTTCTTGTGTACTCTGGGCAAATTTTTAATATTTCTGGAGCTGTAAGGCTGTTTTTTCAGCCCTAACACAGCCAAAATAAAAGAGCAAAAAATTATTCCAAGTATTAAAAAAACTAACTTCGCTGTACTTTTTCAGTATCGCTTAAGAAAATTCCCGTAAAAACATTAAAATATAATGCATTTTCTATGGGAAGCTAACCATAAAAGTGTCCTTTCTTATGTTTCATTGTACTAGAGTACAATGAAACATAAGAAAGGACACTTTCTGAGGGTGAGAGAGAAGAGTATATTTCTGCCTATTTTTCCAAATAGATCTAGTTTTCTCCGGACCGCGCTTAGATGAATCTAGATTATTTTCGATTGTTCCCACGACTCTTCTACCAGATGTTCGCTTTATTCAAAGGACAAACACGCAAATGAAAAAAAAGAACTTCTTTCAAAGCCGAGTTCTCGAGTTCTACATTAACTTTCAAAGCTATAGACATGGATGTTTTAAGTTAGACTTTAGTTACTTACTTAATCTTCATAAAATTTTCCCTAATACTAAAACTATGTTAAATGTTTTCAATCCATGTGTGAATAAGTTATTTAAAGTATCTGTTGTTGAGGTATTAAAAGCTATAAAACTAAATTCAAAGTAAAAATGTGACATGATATTTTTAAATTATAAACCAGCTTGGTTGCATTTCTACTTTAAATGGATAGTAAAATCGTTCTACTTAAAATTAAAATTCGTTTTTTAAGTCGCTTTTATTGCGATGCGTCAAAGATTCAAAACCTCAAGATGGCGAATGTTCAAAACTGGAAGGATACGAAGCTCGACTACTACAAGCTCTGAGCGAATCATTAAATTTTACGTACGTTACATTTAATTTTAATTTATTCAATTCTCAATAGGATTTTAAGGCGTAACTGATGTGTTAGTATTCTCTTTATTCTTTTCTCTTTATCTTGTTTCAGGTACAAGATAATACTAAGTAGAAAAGGAGGATTAACAGAAGATGAAGAATGGACGGGTCTTTTTAAACAGCTATTAAATAATGTAAATGGGAATTTTGCCTACTCTGTACCTTCACTTCACTAATTGTTTTGTGATTTTTTTAACATTAGGAATCAAACATTGGTTTGGCATTTTTTAGAGACTCGCATAGAAGTCGAACGATCATGGATTTCAGCACGCCTTACTTCGAGGAATACGCTCATTTTTACGTTGGTCCGCAAAAACCCAGCCGACAAACCTATTTCTTATCCATGACACCGTTTTCAGATAACGTTTGTCTATTTTTACTACGTATAAGATTTTAGTCTGTTCGTATGGTTTAGACCAGAAGTGGATCATATTACAGCTCCCTAGAAGTACAGGACGATATAACATCGCTGTGCATCAGCATTGTCTCCTAGCACTGAAGAGAAAAGGGTATATGCGAAACGCAGCGGCGAATTTGTGAACTAAACCAGAGGAATGATTTTGGCGCGAAAGAAATTTTTAATAAGCGGGGCAAGCAAACGGAAGTAAGTGGTAGCCAATGAGGAAAGGTTTGAGAGAAGAGCGCGGAAGAAAGCAAGTTGTTCCATACAAAGTGTTGGGTTGTGAATATAATAGTAGAAGTCCACTTTATTTTTCCAATTTTAAAAAAAATTGGCGGTCTATAGGTATTTTTTAAACGCTTGTGTTGAAAACGAAATTAATATGAATTCAAATGATTAAAATAGCCTTCTTCATGCTAGAATATTTTTAAAGTATCCCTAGTACAGCACCGTTCTAAAGGTTTTTAGCGGGGACAGTTGGACCGATTTATTACTAATTAAAGGTTATGTGCGTCGACATAGAAATTTGTTTTCCTTTTTTAAGTGTACAAATTTTTTCAATGCTTTAACGTTTTCCGTTTGCGAAAGATGCTGGTCAATATTTTTCAGTTTTACAAAGCGTGTTAGTCGCTTACGGTTAAGTGCTTTTAATATCACATAGATCGTGTTCAGATGTCGCTTTAATTTGGGCATGCAACGATTGCAATTAGTTACATTGATTCTAGGCGTTTTTCCTAATTAGCAAAGAAACATAAGCCATTCTAAATCAAAATTATAACGCGATAACAAGCTTCACACTAATCACGACACTGACGGCGGTCTGACAGCTATTATTATCAACCGGAACTTCCGTAGGTTAACCTAACTCAAGATCCGGGTTAATGGGAAAACTATACTTGTAAAACTGAGCTATAGATGGCGGGCTTGGATGTCTTGGAAGAAAACGCTGTTTACAAAGGCATAACCTACGTCCAGTACTTATAGGGAGCTGTAATATGATTCACTTATGTTTAGACCATGTTTAAACGCTTTAGTAGTTTGCCCTTTTCATAGGCTCACTTTGTTCGCTTGACTTTTTCGCCGTATTGGTTAGCTAAGACATTCTGATTTTATACAGATATTGTTTAGATTCTTAGTTTTCTCAAAATTCACACTGCTGAAACTTTTCTTTTGTATAAAACTACCATGTAAGAAGATTAAGTTTTAGTGTTAGCTTTGAACACAAAATTTTCAAAAATGTTATCTTTGATGTGATGGCATTGCTCGAAAATCCACCTCTTTGTAAAATTCAGTCTTTCAGAGAATTTATTTGCTCTTAAAATGCTCAATTTTAAAATATAAGCCTAGCCATTAAAGTGACTAAAAGAAATTATAATTTTACGCAAAAATGTCACCAGTGCCAAATTCTGTTACATATGGTGAAAGAAAGTGAGATTAAATCATTCACAATCGAGCCTAGCTATCCCCTTTTTTTAAGAATATTAGTTTGATTCAAAATTTAAAGCTTAAGGTTAAAATTTTGTGAAACAGTGAGAAATTGAGTCAGGTGTATTGAATTTTCTCAGCCGAAATGCAAAACTTGCACTTCTGGTTTTTATTGCGCATTGAAAATTTTGAGTTAAGCTTTTCAGTGTAATGTATTCTTCTTTCTTATGTCCAGGTCTATTACTCTCTTTTTGGATCGATATTTGTAGTCACTTTATTTCTACGCTTGATAACTCCTAACGATTTCTCAGACAGATGGTGGGCGTTTCCTTACGTCATTGGAATTGTGCTAAATCAAAGTATGATATTGCAAAACTACTAATTAGAAACTATAGCGTATAATTCTACAGTATGTCCATACTTTCATTTTATAATTGTTCCGAGCTTCCGATACATAAATCAGGCTTTCATGAAATATATATATATATATATATTGCGTTCTGAATCCTTCCAAAAATCTTAATCTCTGCAATCGATTGTTTGGGTAATAAACAACGTTCAAATATTGGATTTAAAAGCTGACCTAAAAATATTAAATTTAATCCGATGAAATTTCAATATATTGTGACTAATTTCAAAATGCATTACTTTTAAAAACCAAATTACTATAAATATTTAGTATCAGTTTCTCTAGCTTCAAGTTCACACAATCTATATCTATATAAATCAAAGTCCTGACTGACTGACAGACTGACTGATAATCAACGCCCAGCCCAAACCGCTTGCTCTAGAAGGCTGAAAATTTGCAGGAACGTTACTCATAAGTAGTAGGCGCGTACTAAGAAAGATTTTTCCAATCCGCCGCCATCTTAAAAAATGGCACCTAGAAATGTAAAAAATCTTCTCTATGCAACAAAGTCCGCGCGTTTCAACCGATTTCACAAATATTTAGTACACTGGTTTCCTTTAACCTATGGACGCTAATGTAAGCATGAGAAGTAATAAAAAATTTCCCGACGGGCTGACGGGCAACGACGAGTGCCTTCGCTCCTAGGGTGCTACAAAATTTTTAGTCATCAGTAAAATCTACCCATTCTTTACGTCATTTTGATGGAAGTTCTTATTACACGCGAGCGACGCCGCGGGTAACAGCTAGTTAATTTATATTTACATTAGAAGTTCATGGTTTAAAATTTAATTAAATTTCCTACTCATTTAAAGGGATAGCAGCGTCGATAATTTTAAAGAATTGAAAATTATAATATTGAGCCTAATTTGTCAGAGATGATTTAAAGAAAACATTTCTAGGTTCTATTTTTAAAATGAGATATCTGATTTAAAGCTCATCGTGCCTAATTTGCAATAAAAATGTAGTTGCTTTTTATCGCTAAGCGTTTAGTGCCATTTCAGGTTCTTTGGAACTTAAATGCTTTAGGTATATTTTTCGAACGGAACGATTTCCTGTCGTAGAAATTTTTAATTTTACTTTGTTCTTCCACACAGATATTTATAGTATGGTTGATATTGTGAGTGTTTTATCAGACATTACCAATTCGGCAACTGCTACAGTATTATACAACGCATTAGTATATTTCAGCAAAACCGAATTAATTTTACGAAGAACGTTGGAGCAGCTCGAAGCATAGCTTCAGCCCTTGGTGCCATCTTCACATCTATCATTGAGAAACATTTCTTGTATTTAGGCACCACCCATAAACTTTGAATAACGCGACTTCTCTTGATCAGAAAATAATTCATAGCTCTACTTAGCCACCTTGTGTTTTTGTCTATAGCTCTACTTAGCCACCTTGTGTTTTTGTCTATAGCTCTACTTAGCCACCTTGTGTTTTTGTCTATTTAACATTCTTTCTAACTTATTCATCTTTGAAGTCCGTAATATAATCAAGGATGATAGGGGGTGGATACGAATTCTGAGAGAAATACGCGCCGTAACTTCGGACGCGATTGGGTCTGGTGGGACGCTAAAAAGGGGGGAGGAATACGCGGGACGAAAGGCAGGTGGGCTACCTCAGAACTAGACCCTATTTAGCGCCATCGTGTTGGCCAAATTTTGCATGTATATTGCCAAAGTCATTTTAAACCTTTTTCTCATAAATAAAATTTTCAATTGAAACATTAAATTTTATATAGAGTTAATATTTAATAATTACTGCATTGAAATTGTTGCTAAAATAATAGTGCACGTAGATGACGCTGCAATAGGGCAACGCCGGTAGGGATTTATTTGAACGCGCTAGAGTTGTTACTTCCTATTTCAAGGACGATTGAAAAGATTAGTCATTTGATGAAAAAAATGGAATTTAACTACTAACGCTTAGTAATGAAACCAAACATGATTTTACTATGTTTGAAAAAACTTACATTGATTATTAAATCTTTTCTTCTTTCGTGCATAAAAATGATCATTTTACACCATAGTTAGAAGTTAAAAACATTATTTAATGAAATATTTGATCTTATAATCCTTTCAATCCCCCTTGAAAGCGGAAGAAAGAATTCTAGCAGACGCGCAGCGCGTTCAAATAAATCCCTACCGGCGTTTCCTTATTGCAGCGTCATCTACGTGCACTATTATTTTAGAAAAAGTTTCGAAACAATAATTATTAAATATTAACTCTATATAAAATTTAATGTTTCAATTGCAAATTTTATTTATGAGAAAAAAGTTAAAAATAACTTTGGCAATATGCATGCAAAATTTGGCCAACACGATGGCGCTAAATAGGGTCTAGTTCTGAGGTAGCCCACCAGCCTTTCGTCCCGCGTATTCCTCCCCCATTTTTAGCGTCCCACCAGACCCAATCGCGTCCGAAGTTACGGCGCGTATTTCTCTCAGAATTCGTATCCACCCCCTATCATCCTTGATATAATGGGATAAGGCCGATAAATGAAAGCGTGAGTTTTGGAAATACGCTTGTATCAAAACCCAAAAAATAGTCGAGGAAGGGTAGAGAATTTGCTGTCCGACGTTCTACTTACATTAATCCGTTTTTGAATAATAATACTATGCGTCATAGTAGCCAATCCAGATGGAATACGGTAAACACGTCTTATAGAGATAATATTATACACAGTTTCAAACTAAGAAATCCGAATTAGTTATTAGTTTCTTTTTTCTTATTATTGTAACATTTTTATTTAGTTATAAATATATAATTTCTTTTAAATGCAATATTTTGTTGATATTCATTTTTATACAGGATGTTTCTGGCAAGTCTGGCCCAATTAACAGGCATGTTCCATGGGTCAAAATTAGTCAGAAAGATTTTGCAGGATGTTTCTGGCAAGTCTGGCACAATTAACAGGCATGTTCCATGGGTCAAAATTAGTCAGATAGATTTTGAGGTAAAGCACTCCTTTACGAAGTTATGAGCTCTCAAAAGTAAACCGAAAACAAGGAGATTTTGCTGAATTATTTCACTAATATTGTGCTTTGACCC
Source organism: Phalangium opilio (assembly GCF_054372755.1). Taxonomy (NCBI): domain Eukaryota; kingdom Metazoa; phylum Arthropoda; class Arachnida; order Opiliones; family Phalangiidae; genus Phalangium; species Phalangium opilio. The sequence goes on along the minus strand of NW_028324147.1, from coordinate 11,289,723 downwards.
AATTGTTTTGGATCATTGACCATAAGGAAATGATCGAAATAAGTTCAAACCTAGTAGAAGACCTAAACGTGTTTAAAGGTCTCCAACCTTAATCCGCCGGTTAAATGTTTCTTCAGATGTTCTTTTAACTAAACACTATTGTATTCTTTTTGTTGATTACAAACATTCGGAAGAACATAATTAGGCTACATTTATAAACCTTTGGTGGACCATTATTACAATTACAATCCTTAAAAAACCCCTACCCCAAATTATGTTTACATAAATTCAAAAGACCCCAATGTATTTTACACAAATTTGACAAGCCCCACTTACTGGTACATAAATTGTACTTAATGGGCACAATCAAAGTTTACGCAAACTTGAGCGCGTCGTTTGAAGGATTCGCAAACACGTTCGAAAATTCCTGGCCTGTTGAGGATTCTATCTCACCCATCGCAAGTTTCGGATAATCAGCGTCGTTGCAAATGGTATGGGGTGAACTTACATCCTGGAAGGCTTTTCCAGACGAGAACATGGTTGACGTCCAACGTTCCTGAAGCTGATTGTGAAATCATCCTCGAAAAAAGGCAATAAAATGTCTTCGAAATGACGACATCCTCGAGAAAAATCTCCGGCCGAGATTCAGGTGCAAAACGTTTGAAGTTACTTTTGCCGTTTTTGAACTGGTCATTCAGGGAAATATTCCTGCTACAAGCGCCGACAATCCAATGCTTTTCTCCGAGCCAGTCCATACGTAAGATGCTGTGCTGGTCATAAAGTTGAAAGGATAGTTTTTAACGTCAGTAGGTGCAGCTTGTTTGACAGAATGCTTAATTTAACTTGCTTTATGCGAGCGTGCACATTTGGTAGCTAAGCATGAGCTAATTATGGCCTATTTCATAAGTGCAGAGTACTCAGATAATGCATATTATGTAAGGGAAATGTGGTGGAAGCTCGGTGCCTGTACCATGAGCACTTTCCTCATAGACAAGTTCCAAATCACCACACGTTTATGGCACACGACAGACGCTTGAGAAAAACCGAGAAATTTTAACCATCGGGACCTGAACCTCGGCCGGAGATTTTTTCCGAATATGTAGAGGACACCGTATTGACAGTATTCGAAGGTGATCCAAAAACCTGTACTAGGAACGTCGGGCGCGAATTGGGAGTCATCAGTTCCACCCTTACCATTTACAAGACGTTCAAGCGTTAACAGAAGCTGATTATTCAAAACGAATCAATTTATGCCATTCAGTATACTTTCCACGTACTCTTCTAGTTTTCGACGACGCCAATTTCTCGCGTGACGTCATATATAATTCCCAAAACCATCATGAGTGGAAGCAACAAAACCAGCACGCTACTATTTTAATAAAACATCAAGTTCAGTTTAGATTGAACATTTGGTGCGAAATTGTAGGAGATAATTTAATTGGGCCTTCATATTTTCAACCGAGGCTAAATGGGGTGGCGTACTTGACCTTTCTGAAAGAGAGTTTACCGGAGCTTCTAGTAGACGCACCGTTACAACTGCCAAGCGCACCACCCTATTTTCGCATTCAAGTTAGAGCCTATCTTGATGTCACGATGAAAACGTTCAAGGCGGAACTTATTGCGATATGAATCCATGCGATTTTATTTCTTTGGGGCATCTCAAGGGCTTAGTAAAAGTAAAGTTCGGGATGTCCAAGACTTACGACAATGGATTTTTGATGAATGTGATAGCATCCGTGATATGTCGGGAATCATCGAACGTGTTTGTGAATCTTTCAAACGACGCGCGCAAGTTTGCTTATACGTTGATGCTGCCCATATTGAACAATTTTTGTAAGTTAAGGAATCCAATGATTTAGTATCCAGATAATGACGTTGCGAATTCTCAAGAAGACTGGAATGTATTTTAACCTCCATAGATAAATCATATTTGAAAGAAATACTGCATTATTTTGCTAAATATATTCGACTAATAAGGAAAGCTGTTTGCGCTAAAACCGCTATCGACTTCTAAGGCTACTTTCATACAGTGACTAAAGACCACTGGACCTGTAACGTGTCAACTGTAAATGAAAGTAGCAACATATTAGTCTCTATTAATAGTAGAACTCACAGTCGTCTTCTAGACGTGGATGTTAATAATTTAAAGCTCTCAAAAAATTTACCCAAACATCGAAACTAATATCTAATTTACATGAACGAAAGGTTCAAGTAATCTTAGTTTCGTCTCAGAGCGTGGGGGTTGGTGTTCAAGTACTTTTTAAAATGCGTCGTTCTATTTCATTTCCTAATATTTAGATCAGTTTTAGGATAATATCATCCGAATAACTACCTGAAATTTTCTAACATTAAATACTGGTTATTAAACTAACAGATAACTTTGAATACTCCACGAAAAAAAACCCCATGGTTTACCTAGCTGCTACTTGTAACGGTGGCATCTAATAAACCTTTGAAAAATAGCTAATTGAAAATGAAAACCTATTACTCAAACCTTAAGCAAAACTGATTTTAAAACTACTAAAAAAAATTACCAATTTGCAAACCTTTTCGCCAAATTTAAAATTTACTAGCATTATGGGTAATTTTCATTTCGCCTGGCTTTCCAGGTTATCTCTGACATATAGACAATCTTACCTTAGAGTCATGTGTCATTGTTAAGTTCCAATGATATATAACTGTTACAAATTCAAAAGAAATATTTTCAAGACTTTAATTGGAATGTTTGGTTTTCATTGGATTACAGATAACACAATTAAATGGCGAAGTTTGCCGGCAAAAGTAATCATCACGGGTTGGATTATAGCTTCAATTATTCTAATAATTTTCTATGGAAACATGCTGAAAGCGGTTTCGAGCGTTTCACCACAAAGCATCGACACACTTCATGACTTGGCTGAAATTCTTAAGTCGGGAAAGCTGAAAATCGCCTTGCGAAACCAAAGTTTTTTTCATCAATTTATAAGACAGTTGGTAAGTAGGCTAGATAATTTTATTTTTCGTTCGTTAATTCTCCGAATCCCATTGGACCGAATGTAGCCAAAATGTTCCATTTCATGATCATAAAAGTTTCAATGCTATTTAACGTGAAATTATTTTTAATGCAGTTTCACCAAACGGAATTCAAAAATGCGTCTTTTATTTTTTTAACAAAAACACCCATGTTTTAATGCTTACGTTTATCACTACACTTTCCTATATAAATACTGATATTGCATGCTCAAATCACCAGTTTAATAGCAAGCCTCTGTTCTAACCTACCGTAACATAACCTAACCCTAACCTAGTCCTAACCTAATCCTAACCTAAACCTTAATCCTAACCTAATCTTAACCTAATCGTTAGTCTTCTTAACCTAACCCAAACCCTAACCCTATATGTCTAACTTTAAGCCTAAACCTTAACATAGCCTAACCCCACAAAAATGTTACTCCTATTTAAAAAAATCCAGTTCAAATATTTCAAATACTCGAAGGAGCTTATGTTTATCAATTAAAGTGGCTTTCATAACTAAGTCTTAAAAAGTAAAAGACGAGTTGTCTAAATTATTTGGCTGAAGTCCGGAAATTAAAATTTTCAGTTTTAAAGTCATTATAAAACATCAATTACTTAAAAAAATACTTTTCTTCATTCTTCACAAGTGTTTCATTCAGTGAAAATATTTTTCAACAAAATCCAATGTATTCTATGTACTTTTGATATTATTTGGTTATCACTATCTCTGAAATGTAGTTCTCGGTAGAAAATGGGCTCTTCGTGGATAGTGAGCTCTCTGGTTCTACTAGTGATAGGGAGATGCCCTTTAAGTATGTTATAGTCCTATTTGCCCTCCATCCATCCATACTATAAACTTGGGGATCGAGTAACATGGGGCCGAGTAATTAAGCAAAATGGTTGATACACTGCCGTCTCTGTGCATTCGCATGATTCATAAGGGCTATAGCGCCTTCGCCTGAAAGTGATACGGAAAGCAAAATTTTAGCTCCTTGTATTTCCCTCTTAGTTATATCGAAAGGGTCTATTACTCTTTCTCTATTAACTTTGAGACGAAAAACAAGATTATGTTATATATTCTCTTCGTTAATTATTCACATCGTTGTGCGTTACATCGTTTTAAAGAAAAACAATTGAACAATTTTGACACACTTCTCTAAAATTGACGTTTGAAGTGAAGCGTATGCCACTTGCTTCGCCTTACAGAAATTGGAAGTATAAATGGGCTTCGAATCACAGCTTAGAGTATGAACGGCACTGTTTTGTGAAGCTTTGGAGCAAAACCGCCATCATCATCTGCCTTTAATGTATAAGGAGGCTTTTTGATTGGATGTAACTTTTTTTGTGTCGCATTAACTGTTTTGAAAAGATTCCACAGAACTACAACCCGGGCCCTCAATATGTGGTTAAAATTTCAAAGAGGTTCATTTAATAGTATATTTTATAAAAATAAAGTTAAAAATTAATCGGCCTTTTCGGAAAAAACCCGAAAATTCCCATTGAAATAACATGGGAATTTTTACAAAAAAAGCCAAATTGTGGAACGTATATTACAAAAACTGTACATTTCTTAGGATTGAAAACGGTTATAAAGGAACATATTATCTTTATATTAGGTCCTTTTCTGCTTTTTATTCAGAACAATTAATATTAAGTATGTTTAGTTTTAATTTTTCAAATGTACCTTGATCTGCGATTTTTTCAATGATACACTGTTTTATAAGAAATTGTCAACACGTTCGAAACTCGCCTTTTTTTAGCGGTTGATTGTTGCATAAATATTGAAACGATTCTATTAGAAGCCCTATGGATGGAATGGTATATTGATGGTTAAAACGGCTTGAATTAAAGTCAACGGAGTAAGAGAATAGAACGATGACATGGCTGCAGCTTGGGTTGGGTATACTTTTCTTTCTGTACACATGTGCGAATCTATCTGAGAAGCGTGGTTGTAGCCATGGTAATTAGCGTAGACTATGAACCTCTTTTCAAAGGGGGTTCGCAGAGATTTTGGCTAGTTTGTTCACAACTTAATATTTCCTCCAATTTGGGGCCCCCAATTCACGCGGGGCGGCGGGGCCCTGGGCTATAGCCCATATAGCTCATATAGCCCATGATAAAGATGGCACTGTTGAGCGCTCGACATACAGCAAGTACATTTTTGAAACTTCCAAAACTCTATAAATAACGAACAAGATTAAAAATGTTTTCATCCTGATTATATTTTAACAGCTATCAACGACCTTCTGTTCTGTCCATATTCTCCCTTACAGGGCCGAATACATATACCTAATGCATCGTTTATCAACCTTAATCGTTAGGCAAAGTATTTTTAAAATGATGCCCAGATTAAACGGATTTCACAATAAAATTTTTTCGCTTAAGGAATTTTGTTGAAAAAACTAAGATAATAAATGTTTCTAAATTATTGATGTATTATAATCATGATTGTCTTTAAAACTGAAAATTTTAATAACTGTCACTTCAGGCAATTAATTTTCTACTGCTATCTTTTACTTTCTCGCGACTTTGTCTACAAAGACAGTTTTTATTAATGGAGACTAGATGTTTCTCATAACCATACCCAGCAGCCGAAACCTATCGAGTCGGACCGACAACAAATCTGATCAAGTGTGCCCAGTGGAGTTATCTGACTGTCGGACCACAATACTTCATGTCCAAGCCACTGAGTAGTCAATGTGCACTCCTATAACAATCAAGCGGCCTTCAAGCCGACTCAAAACTAACTTGTCGAGTTACAGTAGGAATATTGTATTAGCGTCACTGAATCAAAACATAACTGACTAGTCGAGCAGCAGTTAGAAAAGGAGATGAGCGTCACTAAACCGAATATATATTATTAGTCGGTTTAGTGACGGCATCTAATTTCTAACTGCTGCTCGACTAGTTAGTTTTGAGTCAGTTTAGTGACGTTAATACAATATTCGAACTGTCGCTCGTCAAGTTAGTTTTGGGTCGGCTTGAAGGCCATGTTATTCTTATCCGAGTGCGCCTTGACTACTCAATGGCTCGGACATGAAGTATTGTGCACCGGCAGCTCAATAACTCTATCCGGCCGATTGATCAGGTTTGGTGCCGGCCCGACTAGTTTTTGCTACTGGGGATAGCACTGTAAACTTAACTTTCAAATCCCAGCGAAAATCGAATGTGGCGTACATTTATTAATGAGACTGATATTCTCACTACGCTTCTGCACAATGCAGAAGGTGGGGCAAATGAGGATATTTACTAATGAGGGAAGAGATATACGCGAAATTGAAAGATCTTGATAACGACGAATTGAAAGGCAAGAATCTTCGAAGTTTTTCGCAGTATTTGGCGATCAGAAAGGATATCAGGCGCATCTACACCTTCACAAATTCAATCTTACATTAGAATCTCAATCCCACTAGTTTTGCGAGACATCGTGAAACCCGAGCTAAACAGTGTGAATGCGGAAGACATTATAGAACGAATTGGCGCGTGGCATTCATGGCCACCCACACAGATGCCCTGATATGGATACGTTCTATCATAGGGCCTCCGTTTGAGTCAATAAAAACTATGTTAGTGGTTACCAGAACGGAACGTATCGGTAAAATCCCGAGGGTTCACTGTTTGCACCGCGGTGGAAGAAAAATGATCCACGAAGATACGCCCTAATTCCTCCTAGTCTGATAAAAATGTATTGCCAATTTTCCATGAAATACAATTTTCCCTTTCTTTTATATTTCCGTTAACGAAGATCCAATTTTTTAGGATGCGCTAAGGCGTCCTTGCATACTCGGCCAGCAAGGATAGACCTGTCTTGATCGAGTAGTTTTTCAGGAGAGTACGTCAGGATCGCCGATCGGTAACAAGTCCGCGCTTTTTACCCCACCGAGTGACGTACACTCTAAGAAATGAAAGTGTTAAAAATTTGTTTAAGGGTGCAAATTTAGAATACACTTCGTTCACACCGTAAATAACATTTTTAAAACTACCGTTTGAAATAAAACATGGAAAATTATAATACTGCGGGTTTCTTAAATAAGGTCTTTCATTTTCATTAATGTTCTAATATTAAAGTCAATCCGAACAGTAAAAATTATTGAAGAACTAAATTGTTAAGCATTTTTTAAAATATGATATTCATGAAAGAAAATATTTTTATCCTTTAAATAAAATTAACAAAGAATTTGGTAATGCGGTGTTGTACTGCTAAACGTGTTAGGCGAAACTCTTAAAAGCGTTATGCGACACTTTTAAAACACGAGACTAGGTTAGGTACTAGCCTCACAGTAGGACGACTATAGACGCCTGCTTGAGAGGCCAACATGTGGGGCACTTGCTTTTGTGACATGTTTTATCTTTATTTTGAGAAAAATACTGCAAATTAGGTTAAACGCATTTCTGGTGCTCGAAAAAGCCTTATTGAAAAGAGATTATTAACTTTAACAAAAACGTCTATATCTACTACTTGAATATTATGGGTCCAAAACCAATTGAATACCAAATGCATTTGTACATAAGTTTGTAAGTCGGTAAAAATGACCGACTTTCCATGCAGATTCACATTGCATGCAAGAACTACACTCCTTTAAAGGGGTATAGCTCTGCGTGTAAGAACTTTCGTCTTAAGTTCTCTCAACGCGGAACTTTGCTAAATATAATACTGAGGAACAAAAGGCGTATGCTTCATTTTAAACGTCAGGCCTCTCAAGAATGTTAAATTATTCTTTTTTAAAACGATGTAACGCGCAATAAGGTGAATAACTAACAATGAAAGTGTATAATACTATTTATAATTATTTTAAAATTACGAAAATCGTGTTTCTCAACTCAAAATACAGAAAGAGGAAAAAAGCTGTGTGTGTGTTTCTGTTGTTACACTAGTGCGCCGCGTTAGCAGTTCGCCTTGTGTTTATATGTAAAGAAATCCATCAACACCTTCATATTTTCATTTTTCATAATATAAAATATATATGGAAATATTTTTCGTAATTTCGATGCCTTTAGTAGTTTTGTAGATATAAAGCTCTGTTCCAAGAACATTTTTTATATTATTATTTGAAATGGCTGTTTATATATTATTTAAGCCACTCTACATTTTTATATAGCATAAACATTGCTTTAGATATTGCAAGATTGCTTAGATTCTGTCGTTCAAATTAAGGTAGGTGTTAATAGGCTTAGTGAACCAAAACGTAAACAATTGAGGTTCAAGGTAAAATAAGATATGTTTTCTTTTTCGTGTGTGTAATGAAGAGACATTAACGGTTCAGAGTGCGCCAAAGTTAAATTTACATTTAAATAATCAGGCTTAGATTTCATAATAGAAGAAAGCATCATGGTGGCAATCTGATCAGTGAAAGGTCAGATCGTAATCGGTTTATAGCTTCAGAGTTTTCATTCTTTTTATGGTGCACATTCACTTTCAGTGCGTCTAGCCACAAATCAGCTTTGGTGTTATGTAACGTTAACAGTCATGTTGGCACACTTAGAATATCGTTGAGGTGAAACGAGAGGATAGTGTTTACACGGCAATCCTGTTGTGAATCTAGATTTTATAGTAGAGGGTATACAGTTTAGGCGTAAACAATTGCACCTTTACAAACACATAAAGGTAATATCTTTCCAAAATTCATACTCTTCATTTCCTATTTTTTTCCCCATGTGTACAAGACATATCCTTATTGGATGTAAAATGCCGTCTGCTTTACTGTATACTAGCTTTGCTTTGAATACTGCTTTAATCATTCATAAATTTTAACTTCTGCAATTGTTTATCAAAAAAAGAGAAATAATTCCATATCTAGGTAAATAAGTTTGTAAGTAGTCCTCGTCTTGATTAGGAGAGATAATAGTTTGGTTTTCCAACTTGTTATTATTTAAATAATATTTCTAGTAATAAAAGCTTCTCGAGAGAACTAGTGTGGAAATCGCTCCATCGATCGCGGAGTTTCTTATGGTATAAAAGTGTTCATAGCATGAACTAAACATTGTGTTGGGCTGTGAATGTAGAAGTTAAAGTCATACGCCTTAAAATAACGATATTTTCGGAGTCAGATGTGGGTGATCCTTATTAGCGAAATTGACTTTTTGAACATTAAGATTGGAAATCGGAATATTTTTTGGAAAGTTTTTGACTCTAGTTACAATGAACTTAAGTTATGCAAGATTTATACTTTGTTCTTTATACTTACCTTCACAACAAAATTTATTTATGGTTTTCAGCCTGAAACTTCGAAATACGGCCAAATCTACAACGATGCTGTCGAAATTATGTCTATCCGAAACGAAAATCTTACGGATCAATTTTTCAAAAAATACGTATTAATTGCGGGGGCGGATTCTGGAATTAGGGGGACACCATCAAAAGTCAGATATCATAAAGTAAAAGAACCACTTTTCTATTACAATGTGGCAATTGGATTCAGCAAGGCGTTCACATGCAACGATGCGATTAACGTAGCGTAAGTTCATGCTAAAATATGATTATTTTTTCGTTTATAAAAAAGTTATTTCACCTTTATCTCAAATATATTAATAAGTCACATTTTAACTGCCATATTTTTTAACTGAATGCTAAGGCGTATCCTATTTCTTTTAATACTGACATTTCTTTCATCGCAACATTTTGCATTTTAGTTTGGAGCGTCCTTCAGAACACATGTGTTATTTTCACACAAAAAATATTGTGTTTGGAAAAAATAGGTTGTGTCGAAAAATATTGGTTATGCCCAAAAAATAGGTTGTGTCGAAAAATATTGGTTATGTCCAAAAAATAACAAATTGTTACAAAGAATAATGAGATGTACGAAACAGCGATGGAGAATACCAGGCATTAAATTCGTGGAGGAGGAAGTGCTGAAAGCAAAACAGATTATTGTGAGAAGAAACTTCCCTAACCAATCCTCGCCAATTTCGTAGCTTTTGAGGGGAGTGGCTCATATTTTCAAAACGTGCAAGGCCATAATTTCAGTTATAGCAATTACTATATACTGGCAGTGAGCTCCAGTGTGAGTTGAATAGATTTTTTTAGACAGATTAAAAATTAATTTAACCTCAAGAAGTTATAAAAGGTTTGGTGGTGGAGAAAAAATAAAGCTTAGCACACGATGTTTCTCAATGAAGTTTTCGAAGATGAAAACAGAGGCTAAAGTTATTAATAAGAACAATCTTTGTGAACATAGACTAGAAAATGTAAAAGACAAGGGAGGAAAATCAAATGACTTAAGCTAGAGATAATGAATTTTTTTCAGTTTAGATACATGATTTTAGAACATCGATTGTTTGGAAAAAAATTACTTATCTTTGTTATTTTGATAAAAATTCCATTTTCCTAAGATAATTTGCATTATTTTCAAAAGAGCACGTGAGAGGACAGTGTTCATTTTACAATAACTTTATAAAATTGAAAGTTTTAGGAGGAAAAATTTTAATTATTACACATACGGTACACTTTTTTTCAAAAGTTTTGTCCGTTGATTTGTTTTTTGAAAAAATTTCAATAACAGTATAATGCATTAAACGAGAAAAAAACGGAAAACACAAGTTCAAGCACGTGATAAACAAGATGGCCCAGGCCAGATTAACGTTTTGCGCAAACTCTAGTAATTAGAATTAGCATTACTAAATTTTTATAATGTGACCCCGGCTTACTTTAATATATAAATTATTCAACTTTTTGATAGAAATGATCATACACCGTAAACCATGAGGTTCATCTTTGAATGCTTAGGCGTACATAGCCACGACACTGTGGTGGTACACTTTAACGTTCAAATTTGAATAATTTCTTTGCATTAAAATTTGAACAGAACTCTTTCGAGCAAAATTAAACGCTCACACATTCATATTTGAACTGTGCGTGTAAATTTAAGCACGAAACCGTTCAAATTAAATCGGAAAATTAAACGTTTAATATTGTATCATTATGCGTTCATTATTGAGCATCATCGGAAAGCTTGATAAAGGCGTTCATATTCAATTGCTTACGTTCAAAATTGAGCAAATCACCATCTAATAATATCAGGAGCTCGGGGGGGGGGAAGTTCAATACTGACCATAGAACTAATGGTAAAAATCGCGAACAACAAGATTTTGTCGGTGCCTATAGAAAGGATTAGCCTGTTGATGGACATACAACTTTACAGTAGATTGTAGTGATATCTATGCTCCATGGGTTTCGTTCCAAAACTTCCGTTGGCTGGGATCTACGTCGTTAAGAAAAATGGCGACTATGGGGGACGTAGAAACACAATGTAATTCTTATATTAAAGATGCTGCGAATAAATTTGTCCAAACCATTTCAATTTAACCTCGGAATTCTCACTCATACATATCACAACAAAACATTAATGACGATCGTTTAAATGTTTTGTAGAAAACTAGAAACCATCGTAAAGCCTACTTCTTAGAAAATGCTTAATTTCCACAGCGCCGACAGACGCGAGCCATTTCTGCTTCCAAAATCACAAGACAAATATAGTGCTAAACCGGAAGTGTGGAAGGTAATGCGCGTGGGCGCTAAAAATTGGGGAGTTAAGCGGTGTATGAATCCGCTGAGCTTTACGGCGAAACTTTGTTGTTACGCGCTTTTTAACCAGTTTCGTACTTACCCCCGCCCGAATAGCGGGGGGAAGAGCATTCTCAAATAGCAACCAATTAATTGATTATTTATATAAACAAAAATTGAAATTACCTAATTAAACAAAATTGTGGTATAAACAACTTTAAAAGAACGCTACACTTCGCATAACAAGAGCTACTTTCTTATCTCCAGAATTAATAAAATAAGTTACATGATAAACATCACTGTTTTTTCACCCCAATTTATGTCCTTTGAAATACAAAATAATTAGTGTAAAATATTTTTACATGATATAAGGAATACTGACCTATTAGTCATTATGTTCACACTATTGTTTAATTAGCGTAGGGTTCATCGTTCATATAACTTTTTTTCTGATAACGTAGAAGTTAGTACAGCTTATTTTGTTCTCAGCAAGTTTGTTAATTAATTTATTTAATCTTATAAACGGAAAACTTAAAGCCACTCAACCACGGACGCGTTTCAATTGAAATATGCGGGCCCAGAGAGAGAAACGGTAAAACGTTTCTGAGTGGAATACCGACTTTGGTTTGCTGACGTCATGGTGACAAGTTGGCCGATTCAAAACTCTAACCTCGAAAAACACAAAACATGAGAAACATTTCACTTTCATTGATTATTATTAGAGGTAACGAACAATTTTTGTAAAATAATTATATTAATTCGACCGGTGCCGTGCAAAAGTATAATGTCTATCCCTCCGGGCACATCTTGTTTCTAATATACATCTATTGGAAGGATCTCTTTGAAATTTTATCCACTTATTAAGGGTTTGGAATTTAGTTCAGTGGAAACTGTAAACGCAATAAAAAATTATAAAAAAACGTCTTGGTTTGGACCAAGGCCGAAAAAACAAACGATATGTGTGAGGTTTAACATTTGACTGAAGTTCAGATATTGCAATAGTTTTAGTTATTTTTATACATTTAATCCTTAATCAATATTAAATTCAATCAACTGATTTTACTGTTAATCGATCCATTCCCTCTAAATTATTTTAAAAAATTACATATCTACGCTTTTTCAAGAACAATTACATTTTGCGAAAACATTTTATCATAAAATTAGGTATTTTGAAGGGAGTACGTGTTGAGGTATCAACATAGAATATTTGAAATATTCTATTGACTTTCTAAAAAGGGCAAGCGAACTTTGACATAATTCGAAAGGAAAATGTAAATATTTAATCGAAATGCTACATTTCTATTGTCGCCTCTATGAAGAAAAGATTGCACTGCAATTTCCCTCTCCGTGCTTTAGAATTTCTTGGTCATAACTAGGGTTCTAAAACGTCTATATCTACTACTTGAATATTATGGGTCCAAAACCAATTGAATACCAAATGCATTTGTACATAAGTTTGTAAGTCGGTAAAAATGACCGACTTTCCATGCAGATTCACATTGCATGCAAGAACTACACTCCTTTAAAGGGGTATAGCTCTGCGTGTAAGAACTTTCGTCTTAAGTTCTCTCAACGCGGAACTTTGCTAAATATAATACTGAGGAACAAAAGGCGTATGCTTCATTTTAAACGTCAGGCCTCTCAAGAATGTTAAATTATTCTTTTTTAAAACGATGTAACGCGCAATAAGGTGAATAACTAACAATGAAAGTGTATAATACTATTTATAATTATTTTAAAATTACGAAAATCGTGTTTCTCAACTCAAAATACAGAAAGAGGAAAAAAGCTGTGTGTGTGTTTCTGTTGTTACACTAGTGCGCCGCGTTAGCAGTTCGCCTTGTGTTTATATGTAAAGAAATCCATCAACACCTTCATATTTTCATTTTTCATAATATAAAATATATATGGAAATATTTTTCGTAATTTCGATGCCTTTAGTAGTTTTGTAGATATAAAGCTCTGTTCCAAGAACATTTTTTATATTATTATTTGAAATGGCTGTTTATATATTATTTAAGCCACTCTACATTTTTATATAGCATAAACATTGCTTTAGATATTGCAAGATTGCTTAGATTCTGTCGTTCAAATTAAGGTAGGTGTTAATAGGCTTAGTGAACCAAAACGTAAACAATTGAGGTTCAAGGTAAAATAAGATATGTTTTCTTTTTCGTGTGTGTAATGAAGAGACATTAACGGTTCAGAGTGCGCCAAAGTTAAATTTACATTTAAATAATCAGGCTTAGATTTCATAATAGAAGAAAGCATCATGGTGGCAATCTGATCAGTGAAAGGTCAGATCGTAATCGGTTTATAGCTTCAGAGTTTTCATTCTTTTTATGGTGCACATTCACTTTCAGTGCGTCTAGCCACAAATCAGCTTTGGTGTTATGTAACGTTAACAGTCATGTTGGCACACTTAGAATATCGTTGAGGTGAAACGAGAGGATAGTGTTTACACGGCAATCCTGTTGTGAATCTAGATTTTATAGTAGAGGGTATACAGTTTAGGCGTAAACAATTGCACCTTTACAAACACATAAAGGTAATATCTTTCCAAAATTCATACTCTTCATTTCCTATTTTTTTCCCCATGTGTACAAGACATATCCTTATTGGATGTAAAATGCCGTCTGCTTTACTGTATACTAGCTTTGCTTTGAATACTGCTTTAATCATTCATAAATTTTAACTTCTGCAATTGTTTATCAAAAAAAGAGAAATAATTCCATATCTAGGTAAATAAGTTTGTAAGTAGTCCTCGTCTTGATTAGGAGAGATAATAGTTTGGTTTTCCAACTTGTTATTATTTAAATAATATTTCTAGTAATAAAAGCTTCTCGAGAGAACTAGTGTGGAAATCGCTCCATCGATCGCGGAGTTTCTTATGGTATAAAAGTGTTCATAGCATGAACTAAACATTGTGTTGGGCTGTGAATGTAGAAGTTAAAGTCATACGCCTTAAAATAACGATATTTTCGGAGTCAGATGTGGGTGATCCTTATTAGCGAAATTGACTTTTTGAACATTAAGATTGGAAATCGGAATATTTTTTGGAAAGTTTTTGACTCTAGTTACAATGAACTTAAGTTATGCAAGATTTATACTTTGTTCTTTATACTTACCTTCACAACAAAATTTATTTATGGTTTTCAGCCTGAAACTTCGAAATACGGCCAAATCTACAACGATGCTGTCGAAATTATGTCTATCCGAAACGAAAATCTTACGGATCAATTTTTCAAAAAATACGTATTAATTGCGGGGGCGGATTCTGGAATTAGGGGGACACCATCAAAAGTCAGATATCATAAAGTAAAAGAACCACTTTTCTATTACAATGTGGCAATTGGATTCAGCAAGGCGTTCACATGCAACGATGCGATTAACGTAGCGTAAGTTCATGCTAAAATATGATTATTTTTTCGTTTATAAAAAAGTTATTTCACCTTTATCTCAAATATATTAATAAGTCACATTTTAACTGCCATATTTTTTAACTGAATGCTAAGGCGTATCCTATTTCTTTTAATACTGACATTTCTTTCATCGCAACATTTTGCATTTTAGTTTGGAGCGTCCTTCAGAACACATGTGTTATTTTCACACAAAAAATATTGTGTTTGGAAAAAATAGGTTGTGTCGAAAAATATTGGTTATGCCCAAAAAATAGGTTGTGTCGAAAAATATTGGTTATGTCCAAAAAATAACAAATTGTTACAAAGAATAATGAGATGTACGAAACAGCGATGGAGAATACCAGGCATTAAATTCGTGGAGGAGGAAGTGCTGAAAGCAAAACAGATTATTGTGAGAAGAAACTTCCCTAACCAATCCTCGCCAATTTCGTAGCTTTTGAGGGGAGTGGCTCATATTTTCAAAACGTGCAAGGCCATAATTTCAGTTATAGCAATTACTATATACTGGCAGTGAGCTCCAGTGTGAGTTGAATAGATTTTTTTAGACAGATTAAAAATTAATTTAACCTCAAGAAGTTATAAAAGGTTTGGTGGTGGAGAAAAAATAAAGCTTAGCACACGATGTTTCTCAATGAAGTTTTCGAAGATGAAAACAGAGGCTAAAGTTATTAATAAGAACAATCTTTGTGAACATAGACTAGAAAATGTAAAAGACAAGGGAGGAAAATCAAATGACTTAAGCTAGAGATAATGAATTTTTTTCAGTTTAGATACATGATTTTAGAACATCGATTGTTTGGAAAAAAATTACTTATCTTTGTTATTTTGATAAAAATTCCATTTTCCTAAGATAATTTGCATTATTTTCAAAAGAGCACGTGAGAGGACAGTGTTCATTTTACAATAACTTTATAAAATTGAAAGTTTTAGGAGGAAAAATTTTAATTATTACACATACGGTACACTTTTTTTCAAAAGTTTTGTCCGTTGATTTGTTTTTTGAAAAAATTTCAATAACAGTATAATGCATTAAACGAGAAAAAAACGGAAAACACAAGTTCAAGCACGTGATAAACAAGATGGCCCAGGCCAGATTAACGTTTTGCGCAAACTCTAGTAATTAGAATTAGCATTACTAAATTTTTATAATGTGACCCCGGCTTACTTTAATATATAAATTATTCAACTTTTTGATAGAAATGATCATACACCGTAAACCATGAGGTTCATCTTTGAATGCTTAGGCGTACATAGCCACGACACTGTGGTGGTACACTTTAACGTTCAAATTTGAATAATTTCTTTGCATTAAAATTTGAACAGAACTCTTTCGAGCAAAATTAAACGCTCACACATTCATATTTGAACTGTGCGTGTAAATTTAAGCACGAAACCGTTCAAATTAAATCGGAAAATTAAACGTTTAATATTGTATCATTATGCGTTCATTATTGAGCATCATCGGAAAGCTTGATAAAGGCGTTCATATTCAATTGCTTACGTTCAAAATTGAGCAAATCACCATCTAATAATATCAGGAGCTCGGGGGGGGGGAAGTTCAATACTGACCATAGAACTAATGGTAAAAATCGCGAACAACAAGATTTTGTCGGTGCCTATAGAAAGGATTAGCCTGTTGATGGACATACAACTTTACAGTAGATTGTAGTGATATCTATGCTCCATGGGTTTCGTTCCAAAACTTCCGTTGGCTGGGATCTACGTCGTTAAGAAAAATGGCGACTATGGGGGACGTAGAAACACAATGTAATTCTTATATTAAAGATGCTGCGAATAAATTTGTCCAAACCATTTCAATTTAACCTCGGAATTCTCACTCATACATATCACAACAAAACATTAATGACGATCGTTTAAATGTTTTGTAGAAAACTAGAAACCATCGTAAAGCCTACTTCTTAGAAAATGCTTAATTTCCACAGCGCCGACAGACGCGAGCCATTTCTGCTTCCAAAATCACAAGACAAATATAGTGCTAAACCGGAAGTGTGGAAGGTAATGCGCGTGGGCGCTAAAAATTGGGGAGTTAAGCGGTGTATGAATCCGCTGAGCTTTACGGCGAAACTTTGTTGTTACGCGCTTTTTAACCAGTTTCGTACTTACCCCCGCCCGAATAGCGGGGGGAAGAGCATTCTCAAATAGCAACCAATTAATTGATTATTTATATAAACAAAAATTGAAATTACCTAATTAAACAAAATTGTGGTATAAACAACTTTAAAAGAACGCTACACTTCGCATAACAAGAGCTACTTTCTTATCTCCAGAATTAATAAAATAAGTTACATGATAAACATCACTGTTTTTTCACCCCAATTTATGTCCTTTGAAATACAAAATAATTAGTGTAAAATATTTTTACATGATATAAGGAATACTGACCTATTAGTCATTATGTTCACACTATTGTTTAATTAGCGTAGGGTTCATCGTTCATATAACTTTTTTTCTGATAACGTAGAAGTTAGTACAGCTTATTTTGTTCTCAGCAAGTTTGTTAATTAATTTATTTAATCTTATAAACGGAAAACTTAAAGCCACTCAACCACGGACGCGTTTCAATTGAAATATGCGGGCCCAGAGAGAGAAACGGTAAAACGTTTCTGAGTGGAATACCGACTTTGGTTTGCTGACGTCATGGTGACAAGTTGGCCGATTCAAAACTCTAACCTCGAAAAACACAAAACATGAGAAACATTTCACTTTCATTGATTATTATTAGAGGTAACGAACAATTTTTGTAAAATAATTATATTAATTCGACCGGTGCCGTGCAAAAGTATAATGTCTATCCCTCCGGGCACATCTTGTTTCTAATATACATCTATTGGAAGGATCTCTTTGAAATTTTATCCACTTATTAAGGGTTTGGAATTTAGTTCAGTGGAAACTGTAAACGCAATAAAAAATTATAAAAAAACGTCTTGGTTTGGACCAAGGCCGAAAAAACAAACGATATGTGTGAGGTTTAACATTTGACTGAAGTTCAGATATTGCAATAGTTTTAGTTATTTTTATACATTTAATCCTTAATCAATATTAAATTCAATCAACTGATTTTACTGTTAATCGATCCATTCCCTCTAAATTATTTTAAAAAATTACATATCTACGCTTTTTCAAGAACAATTACATTTTGCGAAAACATTTTATCATAAAATTAGGTATTTTGAAGGGAGTACGTGTTGAGGTATCAACATAGAATATTTGAAATATTCTATTGACTTTCTAAAAAGGGCAAGCGAACTTTGACATAATTCGAAAGGAAAATGTAAATATTTAATCGAAATGCTACATTTCTATTGTCGCCTCTATGAAGAAAAGATTGCACTGCAATTTCCCTCTCCGTGCTTTAGAATTTCTTGGTCATAACTAGGGTTCTAAATCGGTAAATTACCATGGTAATTTACCAGGGTAATTTACACGGTAATTTACCAGGGTAACTGTAATTTACGATTTTCTCGGGTAAATTACGAAAACGGTAATTACGCTGGTAATTACCGTGGTAATTTACGCTGGTAAATTACCACGATGGTAATTTACCACCGAATTTTCATTTCGTTCGCTTGGAAAATGGTCTTAAAGCTGCACTTCTGCTCTACCCGCGCATGCACACGTATTTCTTCCCATGAGACATGAGTAAGTCATAGAAGGTCGAACGGCAAGCGTGGGAAAAATTTATTATGGAAATGAAATTTGATTTTCTCGTCTATTCTTGTTGTCGAGCTCGTTTGCGTCAGCTGGAAAGCTGTAATTGTTAGAAATTTCTAGAGATGGGCCCATACCGATACCAATATCGGTACCGAAGTTTGACTAAACCGATATATCGGTATCGGTTTAAACTGGTATTGGCCCTTCTCTAGAATTTTTTTCTAAAAACGTGAAATAGCAATAATTCGAAAAATTGGTAAGAAGAAGAAAGTGGATGTTGCTGTTCAAAAGTTTTTTGAGCTGCAAACATCAAAACTCGGTGTTTAAATAATGTACGATACTATGCTATAAAAGAATAGCTGTGTTTAAGTGATATTTTTCATTATTTAGCTTAAAAACGATCAATATAATTTAATTTTTGAATTTTCGTAAATTACCATGAACGGTAATTTACGCGGTAAATTACGCCGTAATTTACCATTTTCCAAAATTACCGTAATTTTCGAACCCTAGTCATAACTCAGTCTTCATTTGAAACGTCACCACCCCTTTCTACATTGTTGGCGCTACTTGTACACCGATTACGTATTACGCGTAATCATTTTAGCACGCTTAAAGACCATTTCGGAAAACACACAGGGGCGAGGATTGGGGTATTCTCCCTGACACCAAGGGTCACCGCCAGACGGTGCCAAAGTTCACTCAAGTCAACTCGCTCTGCCTATAGCGGTGCTTCTAGGCGAGAGAGAGAGAGAAGACCCCAATGGCGGCATCACCCTTGTGTTTTAGTTTCTCTGTATGTAATTTCTAAAATGGTCTTCTCACTTACAAATGTGCACAAATTACACTGAGTGATCGGTTCTTCAGGCGCTAGCGAGTGACAAGCCACAACCATAATCATTCATGTACACGAATATTTTATAGTTTTAGGTTATTAAGGTTGGCGGGCAAGTACGAAGAGTCACTAATGTGAAAAGGTTTCGAACTATATGGTATTATTGGCTGAGTGTGTTGCGACGGCTCAGATGACCCATACACTTGAACCACTGGTGCTTTTAAAATTTTTTATATTGGGAAAATAGAGGAAGGGGGGTCGGAGTAAAGTGTGACCATCTTCGCATAACTGGTATATTATTTCCGCATGAAATGAATATAACAATCATTGGTACTGAGAAGTATTTCTTTTGATGTAATCTTTACCCTTACCTTTGGTTATATTAGAAGTAAGATAAGGGACTAGAAGTATCGAGGTAACCAAACTCTTCACTTGGCGAAGGAAGCGGCATAAAATCGTCAAAATTGTTCACTAGTGCTAGGCTCTATTACCAATGCTAGGGCACTTTAATTTTAGTCCCTTATCTTAATGCTGGTTATATTTATACCGATATCATATTTTTCCTGTGCTACAGAGAGCCACACAGGATAAACATTGTTGCTTTGTCTTAAGAAGACGACATTAGTTTATAAATTAGTTTGAGAAAAAAAGTTCTTTATCATATTTTCTCTAACATCAGTCTTCTCAGAAACTTACTACAGATATAAACTTTTTTGGTGCAAACTTGAAAATTTGTTAAGCCAGCAATAGTGGTCGGCGTTTGGACAAGATAATCCACAGAATTTTGGTTAATCAGTTATCCATGGATAATAATCAGATAATTATTTGTGATTACATTGCATTAATCATAGACTTCCCGTGGATAATTTCAAATTATGGATAAAGATAAAACAAACAGATATTTTCCTATCCAAATGCCGACCACTAGCCAGCAACAATTAAAACTATGTCCGTCAAGGTGCTTACAAGTTTGTGAGAAACGACACGAAATCCCTTCAAAATAATTAATTTCATGATAAAATGTTTTCGGAAAATGTAATTGTTCTTGAAAAAGCGTAGATATGTAATTTTTTAAATTAATTTAGAGGGAATGGATCGATTAACAGTAAAATCAGTTGATTAAATTTAATATTGATTAAGGATTAAATGAATAAAAATAACTAAAACAATTGCAATGTCTGAACTTCAGTCAAATGATAAACCTCACACATATCGTTTGTTTTTTCGGCCTTGGTCCAAACCAAGACTTTTTGTCACTTCAGTCTTATTGTAATTAAAATCTGAATAATATTATTTTTGCTTTACCGTCATTCATTTGGGGTTGATCTATTTCTAATTGCTTAAAGAAGTACTTAAGTATCGTTAATTACATTTAACTTATATTCAAAAACATTGATTTCGATAAGCATATAATGTTGTACTTTATTTATGAAAGAAGTTTAAAAACGATGGAATTTGAAATATGGAAGAAAAATATTTGTTTCGTACACTGTATACACATACAGTGTTGTCGAGATCAGACCAACAGCTTCCTTTATGTAAAACCCCCAATACTGCCAACGGGAGATGCCATACTAAATTATACAGGGTGTAAATAAATGTTTAGAACTGATGTTTTATTGTATGCCTGAATGCAACAAAATATATTAAAGAACAGTCCTACGATTAGTCTTAGAACCTAGGTCTCAAATTGCAACCTCTAAACTGTTTGGTAAACAACTCAACGTAAATATTCAAAGTGTCTACCATTGTGGTTGAGGCACTCTTCCAGAGGACTGTCCGTGTCTTACATTACATTTGCAACCACTAAACTCATGACGCATGGTAAGACTAATGGTATTGCCGTCTTAAAGGGATACTTTCATTTAATTTCATTGCAATAAATCCCTATAAGGTTAATTTATTTCGATAGATAGACAAATAAGGATTCTGAAAATATATATGTTTTTATATTTTAGTTTAATTAATGATTTTTAAATTACGATTAAAAGATCCAAAATTCTATTGTTTTGCGATCATGAGGACACCTGGTGATACAGAGTCGAACCACCGAAAAACGTTACTAGTTCGTCTCTACCAATAGTCTCTACCATAAGTCTCTTAGGCTCCGTAGTGTTTTTCCTACTGGTAGGGGGATTCATTCTGTGAGCGCAGTATGATACAGATTGACGGGAGTTGCGTCACTACGCGGGGTAACGCTGCCGACTTTCGGCACGGCATCGGCCGCTTCGGCGATCCCATACGTTCGCCGAGGCTTAGTGAGTTTAAACCAATTATTATCATTGCACCGTTTCCGTTAGAACTTAAACACTGTTTATTTCTTAACGTGGTTTTAATTTTACTCTCTCGGTTTAAATATTTGGCATTTTATTTTAATAATAAATCACAAAATATTCTAAAACTCGTTAAATCGTAGTTCATTTTACACGTTAACTCCATAGAAGCGTAAAACTCAAGGCGCCAAACATTACAACTGCTCAAGCGCGGCCATAAGTGTGAAAAGGCTAATTCTCGTTCCTACTACTTTTTACTCCTAAAACGACAGTTTTCATTCCAACTACTAGCAACCAATCAGAGGCCGAACTTTACCTACGTAGGTAATGGGTTGAAAATGGCGACCGGTTTTAAATCTGGCGTTCAAAATTTAAATTTTTATTCACGTTTATTTTAAATAATAAATTTTTCTCGCGATTTCTACTGACCCCCATGTTTTTAGGGGTGGTTAATTTATAGAAAACCAATGTTAGTTTGACCAACTCAGATAAATCCGATTCTATCCCTTTAAGTACTTCTCGTCCGTTAAGGCTTGATGTAGGGGGATATGATTATGCCGGTAGTAATGCCCTTGTAAACTGGCACGAACAGTAGAATGACTTAGTGCAACTTCATGTTCCACCGCTCTACTACTAGCATGAGATATGCTTCAAAACTATCTACGATGTCAAAGTCTCTATCCTCATTACAGACTATACAGTCTCTTCTACGTTCACGATCTTACACTACCGAAATCAAGAAGGTGCTCGCACCCGAATGTTGTCGCTGTGGAGACCGTACGGCATAAAGCACTGCCTTTAGTTGAACGTTTCCGCGACCTTCACCCAAAATAAACGTGCTGTCCAATTTGTCCTTGTTAGAATAGGTTGGCATTTTGCTAGGAAACGAGACTAACTACTGTAATTCTACTACTTAGCTACTGAAACACCCTGTATATCTAAAGAGACCGGAAGTTCCTCAAAGTTGAGTTTCCAAAGATTGCCAGCTTGAGCAGGTCATGGTGTGTATAGTGGTGAAGGTCGCTTTAACGTTCGACACGTGTCACCACGGTATGTTTGGTCCTCCAATGTCCTGACCCGATAGGTCCTAACAATTACCATCCTGGTTTTTCGGATCAGTGTTGCGGTATTGCTGGTCCCATTAGAAATACAAGAACTGTAGTGTTACAATTGTAACAATACGTCTGTTAAAAAGGCACAAATACTGTAAAAAAACCATTGTAATAATGGTTGGCCAATTTTTAAACACCCCTAACCTTAAACTTTGGACAAAATAAGGAAATCATAAAGGTTTCTTTGGGAATAACTTTGAAGAAGGTCCGAGTTGTCTGTGGAACCGAGAAAAAAGGCCGTAGTGAAAAGTAATCGTCGTTACGTAGCAGTTAAGATCGAATTTAATTATTTAGTCTCGTCTCTTAGCAAAATGCCAGTGTATTCAAACCAGGGCAAATTGAGCATGATGTTTACGAGGATTACCTAAGACGGCAAAACCTTTGCGTGAACTAATCGAAGCCGATCCATTATTTTTTAGAATGGTACTGTTCTCTAACGAGGCTATTTAGGGATGGTACCTTAAACCTTCATAACGTGCATTTTTTGGAGGGCAATCTTGGAAACCAAATGATCGGACCCATTTTCTTGATAAGAAAATCTCTGAAGCCATTTAATTGGACTTCCTGCGTCATGAGTTCGTTGCTTGAAAAGTTATTGCAAGACATGGGCAGATGAAGAGTGCCTGCACCACAATGGTAATCACATTGAACACTTACGTTGACGTTGATGTGTACCAAACAGATTAGAGGTTGTAATTTGAGGCCCAAATTAAAGGTTGACAATGATTCCACATTAATTCTTGGTTGTGGCTATTTCCGCCCTTCAACCACGGACACCCAATATCGGCAATACGCGTCCACTTTAATTGAAAAAAAATTTTGAAGGGAACATATTACTTCTTGGAGACTTTAACCTCCCTGGTGTTGACTGGGATCTTTGTGGCACTCAGGGCTGCTCCTATAGTACTAGATTAAAATCGGCGCATATTTTCGATCTTTGCTATGAACTGAACTTAAACCAAATTAACAAGCCTGTTGGTGACAGTAACTTACTAGATCTATGTTTTACTAATATCAACGGTCTGACACTCTCCGAATTAGTTGACCCGTTTGTACCTGTAGACAATTTCCATAGGCCGTTCACGGTATCGCTCTGCGCGGATTTTTCAATTCCAGACATTCTAACTGCCCCAAGCTATAACTTTAGCAAAGGGGACTATCATGATCTCTACTGTTGCGTTAGGGAATTTGACTGGTCGCTTGTTTACAACTCTCAGGATGTTAATTTTTGTGTCAATACCCTAACACTCTGCTTAACTAGTGCTATGGTAAATTCCATCCCCCTAACGCCCCCTCGTTCGCGCTCTAAATTTCCACATTGGTACTCCCGTGAGCTCTCAAAAGGCTATTAAAACTAAAAAGTATTTTTATAATAAGAAAAAGCGCACTGGTACCTCGGTGGACATAGGCAGTTATCGGTCGTGTCGTGCTCAAGTGAGGAAACTCCTTGATCGCGACAAGTCCGTTCTGGCTCGTCTGGTTTGCCGAGACGCTGTAGCCCATCCCAAAAAATTTTGGCGTTTTGTTAATAACAATATGAAAACACGGGAAAACACCATCTCTTTGAAAATAGGCTCTAAATTCATATCAGATTCCGAAGAATTGGGGCTTACTTTCGTTGACCATTTTTCAAATATAGCCCTTGTTGATAAAACCCAACCCGGCACAAAGTACGAAATGGACACTAGTAGCTTGGTCAACCATACTTACAATGATCAGGCCATTTCTCAAGCTGATATTTATCAAGAAACTACCAAGTTTTCAACTGGCGTCAACCAAATTCCCTCTTTTATTATAAAAGGTTGTGGGGACTTGCTTCTGCCAGTCCTGGAGCATATTTTTAACTTGTCCATCCGGAAGCAGTGCTTTCCTGACTTATGGAAAAGGGCTGTTGTTGTTCCAGTTTTTAAATGTGGTGCGTCCTGTGACGTCAAAAACTACCGTCCAATATCGTTACTTTGTGTCTTGGCTAAGGTTTTCGATCGCGTCATGCACCAACATTTACAACGTTGGTTTAGTTTTTTGCAATAACAGTGCTAGGTTTGTGGTAAAGATTATCAATACAATATGTTAATGAATGATGTTATTCTATAGTTTAGCTTGAATACCAGTAATTAAATGAAATACCTATACAATTCATAGCAATTTAAAAAAATAAACAAACAGCAATGTGGACTGTGGAAATAGCAAACAACGTAACCCTCCGTTTCTAACGTGGTTACGTTGAGAGAATCTGTGATGTAAACCTGAAAATTATTTCACTAATTAAATTATATAACGACACTGTTCTCCTGGATTAACCAGTACCACTGTTACTTATGAATTAAACAATCCACTGTTGGTAACAAATAGTTTATAAAATGATAACGTAACATCACATTATGGCCGATTCAATAGGATCAAAATTGTTTTAACGAATAATCTGGTCCTCTTCATTGGTTTAATTTCAGGAATTATATCACACATCATCACAATTAGTAGCATTTTAGTGAGATTAACAAATAATGAAACCGTGTATACCTGTCCTCAAATGAGAATGTTGAATTAAGTGCGCTAACGTAAACACCACTCTTTTAACTGCCGTAGGGAAAAGACATTGAACATTTTGTCCTCTCATGATGAATACAGTATTAGGCAGCGTGGGAAATAAGGCGCTGGCACAGGCAATTGACCAGTTTAAAAATTGCCTGGACCAGTTTAAAAATTAAATCGGAGGGGGGTCAGTGGTCCACGGGACTACTAAGAAAATTCAAGGGTAACCAGGGTCCAGACAATATCTGAACTATTTTAATTACCCACTTCTTTAGTTTAGCAGACGACGCACCCTGGTCAATGGTCATGGACCAGTTTATTTATTCCAGGCCAGGGGGGTTGCTGGCCCAATGTCCAGTTTTAAAAAAATCCTTATTTCCCACCCTGGTATTAAGTAGCGTAAAACATAGGCCCTAGGGTTAGGATTTGTAGCATGAATTGAAGCAGACTGCGTATTTTTGTAATTCCAATCCAAAACAGTGCTGGAAATTAGGTTTCTTATAATCTTTAAAAGGAAAGACACTATATTACATAGACAAACTAAAACTTAAGCCTTGGCCGTAAAGAACGTCGAAAAGCTTACTTTATATGATATAAAAACCTCTATTAACTGTAATTATTTACCTGAATTACTTTTCTAGACGAAAATTTGACCTGATAACGACGTATTTCTTATTAAGGGTGCTACAGTTAATTAGAAAATACATATAAAGGTGCTCAAGCTCGGATGAAATACCAAAGTAATTTGTTAGCGTCTACTGCTAAGAAATTTGGAAAATCAGCCAGAAAGCCAACATTTGAAATTTGTCAACGTAACTTGTTAGCACCCACAAACCTAGGCCCTTCTAGTTGTCTACGAGAACGGAATGAAGAAATAGGTTTAAGCGCGCTATAAGGTTAGGCTGACTTCTGACCCAAAAGAAATTTTTTGACGTACTTTGTTAATTAGTTAAAGTACAATACTTAGACTTCATTAATTAAAAATCGAAACAGGTAAGTTTCCCATTTAATAAATGCTTGTTAATTTAGAAGTATTCCGAAAACTAATTTCACTATACTTTTTCCGTATGGCCTATGACAATTGCGTAAAAAAAACGAATTTTTTTAATGCTTTTTCTATGGGACGCTAACTCTAAAAGGTGTGACTTTTTCTTTAACATTACGGAAGGTATCAAGTCATATCTACAAGGGCCTACCGGCCTGTAGAATATATCTAATCATTAAGGCCATTATGTATCTAAGAGGCACCGCTTTCTTAGAATTTGCAACAAAACGAAATTCATTTACGGTTTTTTGTATGCCGTTAGGTCAAGTAGGCTAATGTAACGAAAGGTTCACCATCAGAATCTGAGCAACAACATAATATATATTTTCAGGAAAAATTTTTTTACTCCAATGCAACAAATCCAGTTTTATTGGACCTATCTTTTTTTCGACAAAAACCTTATTTTCCACACAATCTTATTTCTTTTTTTGACAAAATGTATATTTTTTTCGACACAACCAATTTTATCGACATATTTCATTTTATTGTTTTCAAAATATCTTTTCACACTTTTGTTTCGAATATGCCGTATTTTTACTATTTCCAGAATTCGTCATTTTCAAGAATCTGGTTTCCTCTTAAAGTGGGAAAGGGAAATGATTTCCACAGATAGTAGCAGACAAAATAACAGCGCTGTCGACTCAAGTGGATATATTGGCTTCGAGCACATCAAGAGTACACTATTCATTATAGCCGTTTCGAACCTTTTTTCGACAGTCGTTCTAATTTCCGAGAAAATCATTTTCAAATTATCCCAAAAAGTCGCGAATAATAAACGATTAAATCAAATTAAACTTCAAAATCAACGTCGTTTCAATCAAGCTTTGCGAGCCTATAATATCGTTCGCCCATTAACTTAATAAGTTGGATTATAAATATTTTTGTAAAGTTCTTGGGCTTAAACACTGTATCTATAAATAAAAACATGTTTTTCAAGATCCACTGAAAACAAGCGTTTTGAGGTGTCGTGTCGAACCGCATACAAATCAAAGAGTGAAATCCCGAGGGGCCGTTCATTTGTTAACTATGCACAGTAAGCTGATTTTATCCTAATTTTCCCCCTGTTTAAAAAAATTTATTTTTTAGTTATTTTAATGAATTTTAGCTCCAACTTCGTGATGGTTTTTATTTCACGGATTTTCACATTTTCTCATGGATTTCTCGTTATGATTCATACGAAAAAAAGCGAATTTTTTCCTGATTCAAAATAATCTTGTTAATAATGTGATTTGTCGTGAAAAATTATTGGGTTAGGCCTATCCACCTTGAATGAGTTCCTAAAATTTAAAGACATATTTTAATTTCACTATTTTTATCGACGAATTTTGAAAGGCGGAAAGGGTAAAAGATGGGAGATGCCCTAATTTACGAAAAATTCACGAAGAAACTACACTGAAAATCTGATAAACTATTAGGAAACGGATAATTTCAGATATTCGTAGCTCGTAGTACATAAGCAACAACTAATAGACCACTGCTTGATTGAGCTCTGCCCTTTTTTTTTGCCACCTTGGCTGTAGTTTTCATAATTCTTTTATTCAAAGAACCTTGTCATTTGGTCATTCTTATTTCTTTGTAAAGATCATAACCCATGTAGCAAAAACCCGTGATTTACACGTCTAAAAGCGGTGTACGGTAGACCTAATTATGAACGTGTAAAACACCCATACCATGTCACCTCTAAGCACCGTCTTATTCACGTTAACCAACAGTGAAGATCACGTTGTTGTTACTATAGTCTGTCAAACGAAAGAAGAGCCCTGAGAAATTTGTCCAAATTGGTGTCGCCACCATCGACCCCATAGTACTTTATCAACTTGTTTTGTTTTGTCAATAGTCGTCTGTAATATAGTCTGCTATTATGTCATTAAAATATATTGCAATGCTAGTTCAACAAAGATAAAACTGGTGTCTTGTCGTTAATTTTGTTTTATATTCTTTAATACTCGATGATCGTAAAAAACCATGAAACATAAACATATTAAACATATATTGCAAAATTTATTGGTTCTATTGCGATTAAGCCTATCTGTTTATAGCAGACTATATTACAGCCGACTATTGACAAAACAAAACAAGTTGATAAAGTACTATGGGGTCGATGGTGGGGACATCAATTTGGACGAATTTCTCAGGGCTCTTCTTTCGTTTGACAGACTATAATAAATATCATAAGAATATCTTTAAATGCGTGAAAATGAATGGCACATGATCATTTAACTTGCTGTTTTATATTGAAGTCCAAAATATGTTCAGGTTAAATTTTAAACGAAAAGCTGGAAGCTAACCTCCAGCTAGCCGACTGAAAACCAAATGTTTAAAACATTGCGATAGATAAGGAATATTTTTAGACCTCGATTTAAAATGAAAGATTTAAAAAAGCGAACGGCCGAACACCCTACCTATTTTTAGGAGCACTATACTGAAGGAGACGTAGCTGTATTTTAAAGCACTTATAAGGCAACGTTAATTTTTAATCCTATAATATTACTCCAGGGAAAGTGTCAATAGAAAACGGTACTAGATGGTAGGTGTCATAGCCATATTGGAGAAAGCAAATGTGGGCTTCAACAATTTGCTGTGAATGGCGGTCGGTCTTAACAACGGTGAATTCAATACAATAATCATTTATTTGTACCCATACATATCACCTGTGCTTGTCCTTCTAAAAATTATATTAATATTATATATAATATATATAATAATAATATATATATATAATATATATAATAATAATATATATATATAATATATATAATAATAATATATATATATAATATATATAATATATGTGTGGAAATTTGATATACTAGAAGTTCAAAGTTAAATACATGGTCATACTATAAATAAACAAATAATTTCATATATTAGAAATAGTATGTATTTCAACTACTTTGTGTGAATCAACTTCAATCACGCGTACAAATATCTTGTTCTTTTCAACCTCATTGTCACGTGATTTAGGCATATTGAGTAACTGTTAAATTCAACTTCATGTTCACGTGTATTACACGGCCTAAATAACCACCAAACTTAGTGTGATATTGTCCACCAATTCTCCACGTGTATTAAACGCTTTAAATCCCCACCAAATTAACGTGAGGAGTTCAACCAAAACTCCACGTGTTTTACACCTCTAAATATACACCACAACTAACGTGATAGTTTCAATCTATTCAATCATCACCAAAATTAGCGTGATATTTTCAACCTATAATCCACGTGTTGTACACGCTTGAAATCCCCACCAAATTAACGTGAGATTTTCAACCTATAATCCACGTGTTGTACACGCTTGAAATCCCCACCAAATTAACGTGATGTGTTCAACCCAAACTTCACGTGTTTTACACGTCTAAATATACACCGCAACTAACGTGATAGTTTCAACCTATTCCCCACGTGTTTTACACTCCCTAAATCAACACCACAATTAACGTGATATTATACACCTATTCCCCACGTGTTTTACACGCCCTAAATCATCAGCTCTATTAACGTGTTATATTCAACCTATACTCCACGTGTTCTACACTTCTGAAAAACCCAAACACGTTATATACACTAAGAACACTCAAAATACACGTAATTTGCATGGTGAATTGCTACCTGGGAAGGCACTCTATTTTCTAAAATTTGACAATGTGTTAAACAAGATGGGCCAAGGGCCGGGCCTTAATAGTAGCCACATCCGGACCCATCACGGTTAAGCAAATTGAAGACGCTACTATTGATGACTCCGAATTACAACAAGTCCATCATTACATGAAAAATGGATGGCCTACAAGATATATTTCACCTCCGTATGACGCATATTATAGACGAAGATCAGAATTATCCACAATTAATCGTATCTTATTGATGGGTAACCGCGTCATAATCCCAAAGAAATATCAAAACCACATACTGTCAAGATGAAGGCTGTAGCACGAGCGAAAGCATGGTGGACTACGATAGAAGGAGATATCGAACATACGGTAAATACATGCCATCGTTGTCAAGAGCATATGTCATTACCAGCTGCACAATATTCGTTGTGGCCAGAAACTACTTTTCCGCACGAACGACTCCATGCCGATTTTGCCGGGCCGATACAGAACAAATATTTATTCATCACTTTCGACACATACTCTAAATGGATCGAAGTAGGGATTACATCTAGTACATCATCCGAAGCCTCTATCAAACATCTTCGGGACACCATTGCTCGCTTTGGGCTGATACGCACTCTCGTTACCGATAACGGGACGGCTTTCACCAGTCAAGAATTCGCCTATTTCACCAACCATTATGGTATTAGACACATTTGTACTGCTCCCCATCATCCTGCTTCGAATGGTCCGGCCGAACGATCTGTACGTACTATTAAGACAAGTCCCAAGAAACTCACGGATGACACTTCGACAGAATTCCCATCACGTATAAAAGGAAATTTACAGAATCATTTGGTTCGGATACTTTTAAACCATCGCCGAACGCCTACGGAAAATGGAAAAACGTCTGCAGAATTGATGTTAGGGCGTAACATACTCAGCTCCGTGGATTTATGTCATCATATCCTTACAAAGACATTCCAGGAAGAAAAATCTCGCATCACTAAATTTGATATCAATGCAATGGTCTTTGCAAGAAACTTTGGACGAGGCGATAGATGGTCCAAAGGACGGATAATAGCTCACATAGGAAAAATGATGTACTAAGGAGCTACAGACAAGGGTGAAATCAGACATCATCAAAATCAGTTACGCGCCCGCGAACCAACTGCTCGGGCGTCGTTGGATTCACCATCATTCCCAAATGAAGACAACCTTCCACCTAATGAAGGCAACATTCCCCAGGATTTTCTAATGATGCCATCCACGTTACATTAACAGGGCATACAGCAACCTACTTCACATCAACAGGGCATACAGCAACCTACTTCACATCAACAAGGAATTCAGCATCAGGTTATACCGCTGACAACAGCAGAAGTAGCCAGGGAAGAAGCAACCAGCAGCGAAGAAACACAAGAAACAACAAATACGCGCTGGCATGCCGTAGGATAGGGAACGTTCTTCAATATCGACGCGACCAAAACGCACAATTGTCTTACCTATGCGTTATAGAACCTAGACTCTTAATAAAACACTTAAGGGAGGATATTGTTATATTCTATAACAAATGTATATTGTTACATTGTGCAACAGACATATAAATGCTTGGATGTATACATATTCTTGTACAGGGAATTCACCTATTTTACTCCGATGTATAAAGAATATTTTTGGGTTAGGTATTCGGGTTTGAAACTCCTTACGATGTAGTCGTGTTAATAACGATAGAGATTAAAATTACTGTTAATATTAGAATCGTCTTTCACATATTCCGTACACTACAAGGAGTAATATTTAACAGCTCAGACATCCCCGTTATTGAGATGATCTCGCGTTTCCCGACCCGTTAGCGGAAATGTCGTTGCAGACTCTAGTGACGCGGCTATCATTACGAGGGTCCGTACAGTCACATGCTAGATGAGCATATTTACCACAACTGTAGCATCCGGATCCTCGAGGAAACGAACTTTGCCGAAAATTCCTGGAGTATTGGTAACCGCCGCGCGAATGTCTGGGCTCAGGTCTTTCTTGCCGTTCTTCCATCCTCTCAAGTGCAGTTTCTAGCTTAGCTATCTTCTCCGACAACGCTCTATACTTGGGGTCTTCATCCTGGGTAGCTTTTGTGAGATGGGAACTGGTATTGTTCTGACGGTTCGTGGTCGACAATTCTTGGGGGTAATCAATGGGTGCCGCCGTATGATACTGCCGAGTGTGGGCACCAGGATACGGACTCAGGACAGGGTGAAACCCGTATGCGGTAGAAGCGTGGGGCGTATACGTGATCGACGCCTGACCGGGTAGCGACGTGAACTGAACCGGCACGGACGCGATTGGGGTTGGAGGAGCTAGAAAGCCGACCTGATGGAAATGGTCAGATTTTTGCAAGGCTTTCGCTTGTGTTAGTGTGTCGTCCGCAGTTGCCAATGTCATCGAACTAATTACGGCCACGTGATTTCTATTGGCCATGCCCGTTAGTAGATGTGTCCGCGTTTCGGCGTCTGTTGGTGAAAAACCACTTCTTTTGTTGAAAAAATATGAATCGAAGCTCTCATTCGGCTGCTGAGTACGGGCTCTCATTTGAAGTTTCCATTCTTCCTTTGAAAAACGATCTGGAAATGCTGCCAGGAAAGTCCTATTCTACTCATCAAAATCAGCCGCGCTCTCACCGATTACTCTATGCCAATTGTAGGCTGTGCTATTGGGGAACAGGTTGCCAGGAGCGGCACTTAGCTTGATTGCGGTGCTCCATTTCAATTGCACTGCCATCCTCTCGAACTGAATTTGCCATTCTTCGGCCGATTCACCGTAATTTCCTGTGAAATATTCAATCTAAAAACTAGGGTTCGACTGACATGCCATTTCTATTGTATTGCTCGGCCAGGGCCGTCGAGAGACTTTGCGGCCGCCGGGAATGGTAATGGGTCGGGCCCCTAGAAAAATATATCAGAGCACAGCTGTGGGTCCGCCAAATGAAGCACTCAGTGCACTCACCAAAAGCACTTCAAACACACTTTTCTCTTAGCAACTGAGGCACTTTTAAGCCCTGGTATCTCGGTCTTTTTAGAGATAAATTCTGAAATTTCGTTACCTAATAGAACTTACTGGGCCTACCTCTATAGCCGAATACCCGAATTTCAAGTTTGTAGTTGATATAGTTTATAAAATATTTTAAGACAAATTTTCATTGTTTTCACTGACCGATCATGAAAATTCTAAGGTATACCTCTAGAAGAGGTAGGAACCTAAAATTTGAGATTTATTTAGTATTTAATTTATAAAGTAAGGAAAAATTTAAAAATTCTCCAATTTCTTTGAATATTTTTCTAGTTCCCAATTCAAAAACTACCTACGAAAAGAAGTGAGATCCTAAGAAAAACACTAACATTCAAAAATATTCAAAGCTTCATTTTGGAACTGCTACACCGTATAAGTTCTGATATCCCTGATATCCCATGTACAGCCAAGAAGTGTATCAACAAGGATCACTTATTTTTATGGGCATCATAAACCTATGAAATGTTATCATTGCAAAAAAAAAATGCTTTCATCTCTAAAGAGAGCTTGGCTCGCTTGAGGGCTGAGAAATTGGTTTGAAACGGAGTCGCAGATTTACGGATTGGCGCACCGTTTAATTAGAGGGCGCTGGCGTGCGTGTCGACGTTCGGGCCAGGCCCCCACCAATTTATACGTCACTTTGTTGGTTTTCCTTCTCCTTTTACATCACTGTTAAAATGTTAAAATCCAAACACTACTACTGCCGAACGCCTGTAATCTACCCGAGAATATCTATCAAACTGTTTTTATAAAAATGTTTTTTTTATAGTACCTTTATAGGTTTTGCAAATTTTGATGCTACACCCGACTTCAGCCCCTGGCATGATTTATATATTTAAAACAAGACGGATGAACAGTGTTTGGTTTGTGTTTCACTTAAAAAAGCCAATTTGCAGAGTTTTACCAATTAGGGTTAGTCAATGCTGTAGTTTCTAGACGAATTCGAGGGCATAAACTGTAATATCGACAACTTCAAGCACGCCATTTAGAATGCCAACAGCTTCAAGGACGTAATTAAACGCCTACAACTTCAAGGACGTAATTTAGAATTTGCACAACTTCAAAGACGTAATTTTGAATATGCACAACTTCAAAGACGTAATTTAGAATATGCACAACTTCAAAGACGTAATTTAGAATATGCACAACTTCAAAGACGTAATTTAGAATATGCACAACTTCAAAGACGTAATTTAGAATATGCACAACTTCAAAGACGTAATTTAGAATATGCACAACTTCAAAGACGTAATTTAGAATATGCACAACTTCAAAGACGTAATTTAGAATGTGCACAACTTCAAAGACGTAATTTAGAATATGCACAACTTCAACATTTAAAGTGCTAACGAATATTGACTTATCAGTTCACTTTCCTATATATATACTAACTGAAACACCAGAACCTAAAAGTCCTACAATAAAAATACGTAACTTTAGCATAGCTAATTTATTTAACTTTGCGTCCAATCTTAGTAATATGAACTGGAACCCGCTATATAACTCTTATTGCACTAACTCAGCCTACGAATTTATCGAGAAAAATATTATCACATAAGTCATTTGAATTTATAAACTTAAAATTAAAATCAGATACATGGATCACGACTGAGATCAAGGATATATTAAAAAAGAAACAAAAGGCGCAGAAACAATATAGGCGAAATCCAACCCAGACCAACAGAGATAGTTATCACAATCTCAGAAATATATGTAACAACTTAATTAGAAATAGGCGAAATACCTATTTCTTTAGAAAACTAAATAGCACGAACTCGCCTTAGGCCAAATGGAAACTCGTAAATGAAATATTAGGCAGACATGACAAAGGTGGAAAACCATTAACCATCCCTGCTAATACACTGAATGCATACTTCACAAGTAATGAAGCATCCCCAGTAAACAACCCACATATAACTTACCTGGAAACAAACCAACACACAATGTCCTTATACCCTTTAGACTGTCAGCAACTGATAGATATATAATAAACTCTCTACCACCCAACTCCGCGCCCGGTATTGACGATTTACAAGCTAAACCAATAAAGTATGCTTTAGCGCATCTTACTATGCCGTTACTACATTTAATAAACCTATCCTTTGAAAGCGGTGTTTATCCTGACAAACTTAAAAGAACAGTCATAATTCCAATCTTTAAAAAAGGCGATGATAAATGTCCCGCTAACTATCGTCCAATCTCCCTCTTATCATTTTTGGCAAAAATAATTGATAAAGCATATTACATCCGCCTAAAATATTTTGCAGAAAAATTTAAACTTCTATCAGATTTCCAATTCGGCTTCCGCTCACATGTAGGAACGATGGATGCAATAGGAGGAGCTTATAAATATATTTTAGAATCACTAGATTTAGGTCAAATTTGTATTGGAGTGTTCCTTGATCTACGAAAAGCTTTTGATAGTGTTTCCCACGATAGGCTTGTTGAAAAACTTTCCAAGCTAGGAATTCGGGGAATCGCAGGGAAATAGATAGCTAGTTACCTAGAGCAAAGACCATGTTACACAAAAGTAGATCAGACTATATCAGGGGCAAATACTCTGTCCTCAGGGGTACCACAGGGTTCAGTAATCTCTCCACTTTTATTTAATCTTTACATAAATGATTTGATTGATCAAATACCGAAAGGTCAGTTTTTCATGTATGCCGACGATGCACTGCTCTTGTGTAGATCATCCTCACTTGAGAAAGCTATAGAGTCAACAAACCAGTACCTAAAACTGGTATATAATTGGATATCAAATAATGGAATGAAACTTAACATAAACAAAACATAATATATAGTTTTTCACAATAGAGGCAAAGATATAAGTGAAGTTTCAAAAAAAGTAGAAATAAACAGAGAAGAAATTAAGCTAGTCTCATCATTCAAATACCTCGGAGTTTGGTTTGACACCCACCTCTCGTGGCACTACCACATTAGGGCCACTAGCATTACATTATCTAGAGCAAGTGCTCTTCTCTATCACTGTAAAAATATGATTCCACGAAAGAAACTTTTCGAAATCTACTACTCAATCTTTAATTCCGTTATGTCTTATGGTATTTCATTTTGGGGAAACACCTCAAATAATAATATGAAAAGAATACAAACGCCACAAAACAGAGCTATTCGTTCAATATATAACCTTTCTTATAGACATTCTACTAGTACTTATTATGAAAAGGCAAAATTACTTAATGTGGGAGAAACCTACCAATACAATATGCTTTGCTATATCCACTCAAACTTAAATAAAAAAAGCTCACTATTAGATAAAAGACACAAACAAGTACATACCAGATCCACATATATCATCGATACACCTAAATGTCGCACAACTAAAAAACTTTCCTCTATCTATTACGCTGGAATCAAACTTTACATACTTCCGAAAGAACTACAAAATGAACAACTTTACTATACAGGGTGTTTCTGATAAGTCTGCCATAAATCAAGGGGCGTGTTCTTTGGGTCAAACTGAGTGGAAAGTGTCAAAGAACATGGGGTGTACAAGAATTTGCAACGAAGATATGGCCCCCCAAACATTGGCCCCTAAAACAAGAAAATATTCGAAAATGTAGACTAAAACAAATTCAGCCTTATCAACTTGTTTAGAAATATGAGACAATTTCAATAGTTTCCCTCTAACATCGTTATTGAACTTTCACCTGGCAGAAGTGTATTAAATGAGTAGAAGTATGCCTACTCTAGTAAAGTAAATTCAAAGTATCATGGTACCTTTCGGTTGGTATTACTTTTATTCTTAACAAGTTAACATGGACGTTACAGGTATTGTTCAAAATGTCCACCAACGGCGTTAAGACAAACATGAACCCGTCTTTCGAAAGATTCTTGGACATGTTGGAAGATTCCTGGCATGTTCCTGATTGTTTGACAACCTTCAATAATTCGTCTTCGCAAGTCTTCCTCATCACGGACTTCATTCTTGTACACGATGTCTTTGAGATGACCCCAAAGATAGAAATCGCACGGATTTAAATCCGGAGATCTGGCTGGCCACGCAACTGGTCCTCCACGCCCAATCCACCTCAAATTAAACGTAGCATTAAGATGTTCTCTAACTGCACGGCTGAAATGTGGGGGTGCCCCGTCGTTTTTATTCACGGACTTCATTCTTGTACACGATGTCAAAAAAATCTTTGAGATGACCCCAAAGACTTTTTAGCAAACCACCGTTTATTGTTTACGTTTGTGAATAAAAAACAATGCTGACAGTCATGACGCAAACGTAAAAACTAAACAGTGGTTTGCTATAAAGTAACGCGATGTTGTTGATAACGTCACAGTATCACTTCGAACGAACGTGTGGTAGTACAGTATGGCGTATACCAATGCAGAATATGCAGACATGCATCTCATGTATGGACTGGCGCAGGGCAATTCAGTGGAAGCACAGCGGCGATACCAGGAACAATTTCCGCAACGACGCATACCAAATCGTCGTACGTTCGAGGCTGTTGACAGGCGCTTGAGGGACATCGGACAAGTACAACCCAACAACGTTCGAGAGCGAGAAATTCCAGAAGACATGGAGGAAATCGAGGAAGACGTCCTTGCCATGTTCGATGAGGACCCCTCGACAAGTACCAGACAAGTTGGACGACACGTTTTGGTCTGGCGAATTCTCCGCGGACATCAGTTTCACCCGTATCATATTCAAAAGGTGCAAGCTCTTAACCCGGCAGATTATCCAAGACGCATCGACTTTTGCGAGTGGTTTTTGGCCAGAGTAGAGGACAATCAATTTCCACGGGTCCTTTTAGTAACCGACGAGGCACATTTTTCCCGGGATGGAATTCTGAACTATCACAACCACCACGAATGGCGCCAATTAAACCCACACGCAACTAGTGTTAGAAGTCACCAACAGCAATTTTCTTTAAACGTATGGTGCGGCATTGTCGGTAATCATTTACTAGGTCCGCATTTTCTTCCACCCAGACTAAATGGTGAAGCATATCTCACGTTCTTAAGAGACACTTTACCTGAACTACTCGAGGACATACCGTTAGCATTACTTCGTGACATGTGGTTTATGCACGACGGGGCACCCCCACATTTCAGCCGTGCAGTTAGAGAACATCTTAATGCTACGTTTAATTTGAGGTGGATTGGGCGTAGAGGACCAGTTGCGTGGCCAGCCAGATCTCCGGATTTAAATCCGTGCGATTTCTATCTTTGGGGTCATCTCAAAGACATCGTATACAAGAATGAAGTCCGTGATGAGGAAGACTTGCGAAGACGAATTATTGAAGGTTGTCAAACAATCAGGAACATGCCAGGAATCTTCCAACATGTCCAAGAATCTTTCGAAAGACGGGTTCATGTTTGTCTTAACGCCGTTGGTGGACATTTTGAACAATACCTGTAACGTCCATGTTAACTT
This sequence comes from Phalangium opilio, assembly GCF_054372755.1. NCBI lineage: Eukaryota > Metazoa > Arthropoda > Arachnida > Opiliones > Phalangiidae > Phalangium > Phalangium opilio. Next base: position 11,251,299 of record NW_028324147.1, on the reverse strand, counting down.
GTTAAGAATAAAAGTAATACCAACCGAAAGGTACCATGATACTTTGAATTTACTTTACTAGAGTAGGCATACTTCTACTCATTTAATACACTTCTGCCAGGTGAAAGTTCAATAACGATGTTAGGGGGAAACTATTGAAATTGTCTCATTATTTCTAAACAAGTTGATAAGGCTGAATTTGTTTTAGTCTACATTTTCGAATATTTTCTTGTTTTAGGGGCCAATGTTTGGGGGGCCATATCTTCGTTGCAAATTCTTGTACACCCCATGTTCTTTGACACTTTCCACTCAGTTTGACCCAAAGAACACGCCCCTTGATTTATGGCAGACTTATCAGAAACACCCTGTATATATAAAAAAGGTATTAAAGGCCTATTGGGATGAATTTAGAACACTATTATAACAATAGCTTTCCACTCACAACTTCATTTTTTTAAGTTAGCTTTTGAGATTTTAGTTTATATTTTGTTATTTTAAGTTGTTTTTTATATAAATTTAGGCTTCGATACTCTGAGTTGCATTTTAATATAATTTCAGGCTTTGATGTTTTAAGTTGTATTTTAATATAAATTTAGGCTTTGATATTTTAAATTATATTTTTTAAATTATAATGTGTTAATTTACTTACTCTTCAATTTTGTTCCCTGTTTATCAAACGATGTTAATATTGCTGGTTTTTCGTTAAAATAAAACATAGTATAATAACTAAATACAAATACAGCATGTGTGGGGCTTACAAGTCATGAAGTGACTTAGTCCCACGCCACCCAATGTATAATTGCTAAAGAAAATTAAATTGAATTGAATTGAATCCACAACTTCAAGGAGGTAATTCAGAATATCCACAACTTCAAGGAGGTAATTCAGAATATCCACAACTTCAAGGAGGTAATTCAGAATATCCACAACTTCAAGGAGGTAATTCAGAATATCCACAACTTCAAGGAGGTGATTCAGAATAACCACAACTTCAAGGAGGTAATTCAGAATATCCAAAACTTCAAGGAGGTGATTCAGAATAACCACAACTTCAAGGAGGTAATTCAGAATATCCAAAACTTCAAGGAGGTAATTCAGAATAATCACAACTCCAAGGAGGTAATTCAGAATAATCACAACTTCAAGGAGGTAATTCAGAATAATCACAACTTCAAAGACGCAATTCAGAATATCCACAACTTCAAGGAGGTAATTCAGAATATCCACAACTTCAAGGAGGTAATTCAGAATATCCACAACTTCAAGGAGGTAATTCAGAATATCTACAACTTCAAGGAGGTAATTCAGAATATCTACAACTTCAAGGAGGTAATTCAGAATATCTACAACTTCAAGGAGGTAATTCAGAATATCTACAACTTCAAGGAGGTAATTCAGAATATCCACAACTTCAAAGACGAAATTTAGAATGCCTACAACTTCAAGGACGCAATTCAGAATATTCACAGCCTCGAGGACGTAAATCAAAATTTCTGCAACTTCAAGGATCCAGATCTTATAGATCTGCAAAGCTATTTATGGCCAAAACACTGCTTAACAATAGTAGCCACCCCTACCCGATAAATTAAGTATGGTGAAGAAAGATTAAAATTTTTTGAACATGACAGTAGAGGAAAAAGAAAAATATATAAAATTTCTAGCTGGCGATTCTTCGGGCATGATAATATGTTAATTTTTAAATGAGTAATTATAGCTTAGGGGTCGGTTTTCAGTAACTGACATCTAACTAAACAATGAACCCAAATTTAAAGTGTAGAGGATACGCTGTCATATAAACCTTCACGTGGCCAGGTGCGCCCCTTCAAAATAGAGGTTTTTGTCCCGGAAAATCCCCTATGACCATAAATAACCTAACAACAATAAGTATGGCAGAGCCAATACGTATAAACTCTTTAAAATTGTCCAACTTGTAAATGTTGAAGTTTTCAGTCAAAACCGCTACCCATATTTCACATCTCTAGCCACGGGACCCTGTTCCCCATTTGCAATACCTTAAAACACCCTGGCAAGTTTAGCAAGTATAATATTAATAAGAAGGTGAACTTATGTCAAATTAAAACCATATATTGCTTTTCGTTATTATTTTTCGTTCCAAAATTTTCACTTAATCATTCTGTTGTTATTCAAATGGCATTTTTAAACTAAATTTCAGTAAAAGAACCACAATTTTTTAAAGATAATTATTTATGGACAGGCAGGCATTTATTTGGCTGACTAATTGGCAAAATTACATAGAAAAATGAGCCTAAAATGAATTATGTAAACAGCAGATCGTTTAAAGGGATATGGTTCCACAATATATATGCCCATCACTACCTTCCCCCAAACCAGGGGGTCTCTCTCTTTCTACCAAGTCTTAAAGCCCACATGCGATCATTTATAAAGAGTTCAAAATTTTGGTAAATCAAGTGTTTTAGAGAAATAATATTTATATATTTTTAAATATTTAATTCAGTAAAACATTTATGAAAAATATTTTTTCTAAAACATTTAGGGAAAATATTTTTAGTAAAATTGTTAGGGAAAATATTTTTAGTAAAATTGTTAGGGAAAATATTTTTTGTAAAATTGTTAGGGAAAATATTTTTGTAAAATTGTTAGGGAAAATATTTTTTGTAAAATTGTTATGGCAAATTTTATAGGGAATTTTAGTACAGGAATATAGGTGTTGGTTGTGCTGTTGTGTCAGTCGCGTGCTACAGATTTGCCCCATACGAGAAGACGGTACAGTTATGACGTCAAAACTCTGTCATACTTAATTTTGCATTAATGAAATATTTTCTTTTATCAAATAATTAATCAAACTTATTGATTTTAACATTCAAATTATGAGGTATTTAAAACTTCCAAGTTCCAAAACATCATGGTATAGTCGAAATTAAACGGTAACTAACGTTTAAAATTAAAACCAAACTTGAAAACTTATAATAATCATACCATTTCACTCAGATAATCGGCCCATAGCTTTAAATCGCAATCCTTGTGTATTTAACATTATTAAAGAGACTGTAAAGCAGGCATCGGCGAGTGAACAAAAAATATGCGAAATACGTCGCAAAACCACGTGACGCCAACATACAAAGACTCCCCATGGAGTAGAGCTGAACACCCAGTCTTTGTTCTTCACCAGATTGCAGCGCCAATTCCCCGAAGTGGTGTATAGTTAGGCTTAGTGAAGATGGCCCCTACGAACTAGGAAGTTAGCTTTCATGTACAACCGATTTATGACGTATCTCCTGGCACGGCCAACTTTACGAGCATCTAAGTTGGCCGTGTTCCTGGAAACTTTCAACAAGTTCGACAAGACCAAACATTTTTATAATAGGGCCTAATACGAAGACGATGAAGATTTAGAAAATGGTGAGTGGACAGACGAGGACAGTGATAGCGCTACTAGCTCGGACGATACTATCGTTTACGATCCGAACGCCGTAGTAATGGGCCCTGAAACCACCACAATCACTATACCGGACCAAGTACACTCCGTTAGCCGCCCTCGCCGCATTCCTCAGCCAATAGCACGATATGGTAACCCAGCGTGTTTTCCGTCTTACTAGCTAGGGGTATAGACTGTTTTCTGTTGTTATTTCCGGTGAAAATCTTAAGCCTTAAGTTTTGGTAATTCTAAGTACTAATTGAATTGAGTTGCTAATTTTAAGTCCGAATGAGGACATTCGAATTGGAAGGATGGCCGAGATTGTTACAGTGGTTTTTAGATCTTAATATGTAAATTTTATTTTTTAGACCCCAATGTATTTTATGAAGTTCAGTCGAGCGCCCTCTGCCCCAAGTCACGTGATAAGAGATAAGATAAGGGGATGTTTACCTTTGACGAGAGCGGAAAGATTATCGGGGAGTCGAGTCGTGGTATTCACGGGAATAAATTGTGCATTTTTGTAAAGAACTGACGATCAATAAATGTGATATTAACCTAAGTTAAAACTCGGAATTATTATTAAAGTTCGTGACTTATTGTTAGGCAGATGTCCCTAAATCAGAGTTGGGCACTCCTCCTTAGATAGATTTTTTTCCTATCAAACTATCATAGATGGCGAAACTATCAATTCTTCTGGCTATATTTTAGAGTGGAACTCCTTCTTAGATAGATTTTTTTCCTCTCAAACTATCATAGATGGCGGAACTATAAACTCTTCTGACTATATTTTAGACTGACATTGCTGGTTAGATAGATATTTTTCCTCTCAAACTATCATTGATAGTGAAACTATCAACTTCTCTGACTATATTTTAGACTGACACTGCTGGTTAGATAGATATTTTTCCTCTCAAACTATCATATTTGGCGAAACTATCAATTCTTCTAGCTATATTTTAGACTGGCATTATTTGTTAGATAGATTTTTCCCTCTCAACAAATCATAGATGGTGAGACTATCAAGTCTTCCTTCAATATGTTAGATTGGCTCTCATTGTTAGATAGATTTTTTGCCTATCAAATCAAATTGAAATCTTTAGGAACGACTAAATTAATCGATTATTTAATTTCCGGACTTTAAATTTGATGGTTTTCGATCAAACTGATTTGGTCTCTACCTAATTTTACTCTGTTTAATCGATTCCTGATATTTCCTGATTTTGTAGAATTTCTAATATTTTCATATATTCATATAATTTCCATAATCTCATTTCTCGAGTTTGACTTTTAACTGTCTATAGTTCAAAAGCTACTATCCAAAATTTCTCAAATTATTCGCCCTTGATTTAATCTAAACCATCTACTATAAACGGTTAACTAATAATAATTAAAGGCAAAAGTTGAAATTAAAAACTGTGGGTAATAAAAATCAGAAAATCTACACTTTAATTTATCTACTTCTACGTTTGGATGATTTCGTGGAATCGTTCTTCCTCCTCGAGTATTCGTTCACATCAGTGACAGCACGGAGCTTCTATATACAAGAAGCTCCGTCTTCACAGTTTCAACTGTTGAACCATCGTTTATTTTATTTTTATTTATTTGTTTGAGAGGGTTATAACGACCACCAAGTACAGAATCTTCTTATAGAATAAACCTACACTTCCTAACGTTCAAATATATTAAAAACTTCGATATCATTCAAAAAACAACTTATCTTTCCAGAAATTTTCATAACTATCAAAATTGCCTATCAAAGATTAGCTCATAACTTTTTTAAAATGAAATCAGAAAACAGATGTCGCCAAATAAAATCACTCAAAAAATCAATATATTTCTCAAGGAATAATGCCTATCATTTTTTTATGATTTCTAAAAGATGGGGTTAGTAGCCAGATCACGTTGAGAATCGATATTTTTCTCTAGAAGATTTCAACGAATCAATGAATCATATCAACTTCGAGTGCACTTTCTAAGCTATCAAACTCAATCGATCATTATAATTCAAATTTTTCTCGAAAATAACTATCAAAATTGATACTTTGATTGGGGCAGATTTAGTTTTCTATCGTATCAAGTGGTAAAACTATCAAATGATATGATAGTGCCCATCTATGCCCTAAATGTGAAGTTCTTTTTCATGTCTACAATAATGCATAGCATTTAATCTCATCGTCAGTCCGACGTTTGTTTTTGCCTTGTTGTTGTATCACTCTATGTTTATTTGCTGTTATTAAACGTTTCATACCACAAAAATGTCTTTTTCAATCGTAAATCATAGTCAATAATAACAGGTTATGGGCTAGCACCCTATTCACTGCGCCAGTAGTGACAGTGACGAAAAAGATACGACGTAAGACGAAGAGCGTTCGTATTATTTAAGAAAAAATGTCATATAAGACCAAGGCTTAAGCAGAACTGCGGGTTCGTACTTAAACGCTAAAGTCAAGACAAGAAAGTAGGACTAACGACGACGATATATTGACAAGACATTCTAGACTACATAGACAAGAAGTAAAAGATCACAACATGGGGGACGAATATAAAATTGAAAAATTAAACGAAAAGAATTATAGACATTGGTCTATGAGAGCTCAAGGTTTGTTGGAAGCTAAGTCATGTTGGAAAGCAGTAGATCCTGGATTTGGAGATAACATGACAGCAACTGAACTGGCATTAGACCACAAAGCAAAGTCCATATTTTATATGATCTTGAATGATGAAAGTTTAGACGACATTACCCAATGCCAAAGAGCTAAAGAGATATGGGATACGTTGACAAGCATACATACGAAGTTTGACACTTGGCATGGATTACTACTACTGAAAGATTTTGTAAAAACTGCCAAATTCTGAGAGAGCGGTAGCTCTCTTAGATATGACTTCATACTGCTCTTAATGTATAAGGAGGGTTTTTTGTTTGGATTGAATGATGAAACGATAGGACAATATCTGACTAGAAGAACGGCTCTATATCATAAAATACTACATGCAGGATATAAGTTTGAAGAAAAAGTACTGGCTGGTTTGGCAATACTGGGTTTACCCAAAGAATATGAATTCTTAGCACGAAGTTTGCGAACTGATAATAATGATCTAACACTTATACCCACAACATACTGCTACAATATCTTAAGGATAGATATACATAAAGCTAAAAATCTATGGAATCAGGGTTACATATCAAGGGTGAAGTAAAAACATTCTAGTGAATCAGGGATATATCTTAAGAATAAAGACATCGCGTAAAAATCCTAGTTTATCAGGGATATACATTAAAGCCCCGTTTTCATCAAAGCTAGAAAATCACTTCTCGCTAAACGAGAAGCTTGGAGCGTGTTGCTTCCGCGAGTTTCAAATCCCGCGCCAGAAATGCTAGAAGCTTTCTCGCTCGTGGTATCCCCCTGGGGTGTTTTCATCGAAGCGAGAAAGTGGCGTCATCTGGCGCGATTCCGCGAATGTCCAAATAATTATTGCATTAAAATGGCGGTCAGTAGAAGAAAGCGGCTTTTAAGGAAAAAATCATTTTAAAGGGGCTTTATTTAAAAAACTCGGCTATAAAATCAACTCGATATTAGAAGAAACGGTGGTGGGTTCATCCCATATGGCAACGCAGGAAGCTAGAAGGATACTTTTAATACCTTCACCATGCCTTCGCTGTCAATTTTCAAACAATAGAAACTGTTCAACTTACTTGTCATGTTGTTTTCTGTGGCTACTTCTTCCCATAATGTTTCATTAATTTCCCTATTTCTATTTTCTTTTAATTTGCGGTTCCACAACCCATCCCTAATTAATTCTAATACTGTTAATAATTTGCTCCCTTTTAGCAAATTCATTCTTTTTATTTCTTTCCCTTTCCTGTTTTAACTTTTCTTTAAGTTCTTTCTTCGAGGTTTTGCCATCCATTTTTAAAAACCGAAATGTTGACCCCCCCACTGCTTTCTGATTCGTGGTTCCATGTCACGTGACCGCTACATCTCGCTTCTCGCTAAGCGGGACGCTAGAAAATATCTGTCTCTGACAGATCGGAGCTAGCGTCATTTTCTCGCTCTAGTTTTGCGTTTTCTCGCGTCTAGCGAGGGGTTCCCGCGGCAATGAAAACACCTTTGCTAGAAGCCAGACAAAGTTCTAGCAAACTCTTCTCGCTCTAGCGCGAATTTTTCTCGCTTCTAGCTTTGATGAAAACAGGGCTTACCGCGGCGAGAAGCGAGATGTAGCGGTCACGTGATATGGAACCACGAATCAGAAAGCAGTGGGGGGTCAACATTTCGGTTTTTAAAAATGGATGGCAAAACCTCGAAGAAAGAACTTAACGAAAAGTTAAAACAGGAAAGGGAAAGAAATAAAAAGAATGAATTTGCTAGAAGGGAGCAAATTATTAACAGGATTAGAATTAGGGATGGGTTGTGGAACCGCAAATTAAAAGAATATAGTAGGGAAATTAATAAAACATTATGGGAAGAAGTAGCCACAGAAAACAACATGACAAGTCAGTTGAACAGTTTCTATTGTTTGAAAATTGACAGTGAAGGCATGGTGAAGGTATGAACCCACCACCGTTTCTTCGAATATCGAGTTGATTTAATAGCCGAGTTTTTTAAATAGAGCCAATTTAAAATGAATTTTTCCCTTAAAAGCAGCTTTCTTCTACTGACCGCCATTTTAATGCACTAATTATTTGGACATTCGCGGAATCGCGCCAGATGACGCCCCTTTCTCGCTTTGATGAAAACACCCCAGGGGGATACCACGCGCGAGAAAGCTTCTAGCATTTCTGGCGCGGGATTTGAAACTCGCGGATACAACCCGCTCCAAGCTTCTCGCTTAGCGAGAAGTGATTTTCTAGCTTTGATGAAAACGGGGCTTAAGGGTAAAGCTAGGTTTGTGTACGGAAATAAAAATATTCATTAAAGGGGCAAAGTGAAATTGATATGGGGCATTGGAAAAATTTGAGGGAATTTAGGGGCTAAGTTAAATATTGTTTGAGGGGGCAGGATAATTGCCCTGTGGTGCCACCCTGTGGCTACAAGCTTGCTCTTTTACAATAAGTACAACGAACTAAAGTAGCTCCTATGCAGGAACTGATTATATTAATGCGCACGGACGCATAAAGGTGGCATCACTATTTCTGTGGAAGGGAAGCGGTGTGTAAATCAGCTGAGCTTTACCGCGAAACTTTGTTGTTCCGCGATTTTCAATCATTTCGTATTTCACCCTAATAATCCTCTGATTACACTAACAATTTTTTTTCTTTTTTGTGTTTATAAATGGTTTTCATGCCGTGCGGTTCTCTCACCACAAAATTTAAATAACTGTACCATTAGAGCGCGAGAAATCGCATATATTGTTCTATTAGTATTATCGTTCCTAACAAATACCATTCGGCATAACGTTTCTTCGACTATTTCTAAAAGCTGATAAATTTTGATGTGCGTTTTTGAGTATCACATGATATTACAATTTTACCATCGCTTCGAACCGACAATCCCAGTTTTACACCAAGGATTATTTAAAATGTCTAAGGATAAAACGCACACACAGATTTCTATAGTAAGGGAATGTTCTCTAGTTGTTCCGAAATTTTAACCCATCCCCTGTAGATTTTAAGGTCCGGAATATATCTGGGAGAGCAAATAAGCTTTAACTTATACTACCGTGGCGGACTGAAACACCGCAGTAGTTTCTTTTCAATTGTTTTTAGCGGGACAGGTACGTTTTCCTCGCGTAGTAGGAACGATTTAATAGAATTAATGACGATTTAGTTTTTAAATTAATAAAACAAAAACAAACTTTATTTCACAGTTAACTAAAATATCCTCTGAAGCTACCTTTAGCTTTCTAAATTAAATCAGCAGGACTATTCTAATTATTTCCACGAAGCTTATACTAGCTTTTCTAAAGTATTTCTACTTTGGAGCAGTGAGCGCGCTTTGCTCCTTCTCATTTCAGGTCTTAGAGAATTCTGTCTCTCTTTTTACAATTATTTCTTAGGATCCCCTCGTTTGGGACCCTTTTCCCCTTTTTACCAGTTTCTTTGTGGAGGGTTTTTGGTGACGTATTGGGAAAAATTTGTTTTCCAAAAACATCTACCAACCTATCTCTTTTTATAAACCGTTCACGGTAAATTTCCACAGTTCTATAGAAGGCTTATTTTTCGCTTCTAGGGAAAATCTCTTATCACAATACAAAAAATATATACACAAAATTTACATCAAACAATTAATAACACACTAAATTAAAAACAAAGCACTTATTTACAAAATAACAAAAATTACTAACAAGGTTATCTATACATTAAAATACATTTTCCAAATTACATTTCGGTTTTTTACATCCCCCTCTTCTCCACCTGCTGTTTTGGTGCGTCAAACGGAAAATAAATATAAATATGGCGCCACCTATCTTATTTTCGCGAAAGCATGCTGTATAGAGTTCTTTTTCGAATTGTCAACGGTCGTTAAGAACATTTAGTTCAAGATTCAAGAATGAGGTTAGTTCCTAAAAATCATAATTTAATTTTAATAGTAGACTAAAGCAATAATCCTTGACTAAAGCAAACATTCAGTGCAAGAATATACGAGGTGAGTTTACACTAATTTAGTTTAATAGGCAAGGCTTAGGTTTTGGTAGATCTGCTAGACATAGCCCACTTGATCACGCTGGCTGCACGCGCTATAGAAGCCCGCTCAATCGACCCTAAAAATGAGAATAACATAGGTTCGGTCTAAAATTCAAACCCGTCTGGTTTTAACATGGGCGTCTATGGGAGGGTACCAGTTTTTTCAACGTTTTTGACAATATTAGTGCATCTACTGGTTCAAATCTCTTGAATTTTTAATGAGACGTGTATTGAAAGGTTTGATATTATCCTGTAAAATTTAAAGTCTTCAGCTATAATAGTTTTTTTTATAAAAAATAAAAATCATTACATAGTAGAGAATTTTGCCCCTTCAATTTCTCTACTATGTGATGGTTTTTATTTTTTATAAAAAAAAGTATTATAGCTGAAGACTTGAAATTTTACAGGATAATATCAAACCTTTCAATACACGTCTCATTAAAAATTCAAGAGATTTGAACCAGTAGATGCACTAATATTGTCAAAAACGTTAAAAAAACTGGTCCCCTCCCATAGAGGCCCATGTTAAAACCAGACGGGTTTGAATTTTAGACCGAACCTATGTGACGCGCCGTATTCGCGAGTTAACATGTAAAAAAAATCGTTTGGACGGGCTTCTAGAGCGCGTGCAGCCAGCGTGCGTGATCAAGTGGGCTATGTGCTAGAGCAGACAGAGAGCGACAAAACTTTCAAGAACCCGGTCACGTGTTGACGCTTCAAAATATTGGCTTTCCGGTTTGCCGATTGTGCCCGCTAGGTACCGTTTGGAACATCTACCTTCGATATTTCCTTCTCTGCGTTTTATCCTTAGACATTTTAAATAATCCTTGTTTACACCACCTCATGGAATTATTAAAATTTAATATGTGCATAAATTTATTAGCTTCATCTTTCCAAATATATTCGGGACTGGAATGTCTACGTTTAATTTTCTTACTTGGTCACATTTATCGTCTTCGTAGCAAAAAGGTTTCATTTCCCAAATTACACAGAGCTGTTCTCATCGGAAATTGTAATAACAAAAATAAAACGGAAAAGTTCAATCTTAAATGGCTAGAGTTTGATTTATTTTAAATTTTATTCTACAGGTGCCCTAGATATTAAGTATAACCAAGAAAATTTTCAAACCAACAGTTCACTAAAATTGAAAATCACTTTGACCTATATCCCTCCTCATCGCTCTGAAACGAAATATGGTCAATTTGAAATTATAAAAGCACGGACTTTTCTATCGCTAGAAACTCTTATATTATTGTATGACCAGAGGCGTTGTTTATTTCATTAAGTGCTAAAATATCAAAGCGTCACAATTCAGAAAAGTTCGGTATTCGTGGCTCTTTTTTACATTATATTTAAATTTTAAGATGTTTTTTGCATGTATAATTCTTGTGTAAACATCCAGTCTTTTGTAGATAATTTTAATATTTTAGAAAATTACTGTGTCGAAATTTTAAGATTATGATACGTGTATAATTGTTGTGTAAATATTCACTCGTTTGTAGATTTTTAATATTATAGAAAATTACCACTTCATATTATATACATAATATTTTACACACTGTCAATTTTGACACGTCATAATATTCTTAGAAATAGGCATAGATATTGCTGCCAAAATACGTTTTACAAAATTTGTATACCGTTTAAATTTTAGAGTCACAGGGCTAGACAAAATCTTCAGCCAAAACATCTCGAGAAGTGCTTGCCTTTGGCGGCGTGGGCGAATAGTAGCACGTGGCTGTTGACAGTCTTCTCGTTCTGGGATTGGAACCCCATGGATCAGTTAGAAGTCCTGATCCAGGGGCTAGACGTCACAAGGGGGATGTTTCTTTCGATGGCTCATCACCTTCGTCACAATTTGTGATCTGCACAACCAATGATTTCAAATTTTCCTCGCTCTTAAATTTTCTGGGTAAAGTACCACTGTCCTGCTTGACGTAAGCTTTGCTTCCGTAAGCGTTCCCAATAAATACAGAGTTTTGCCGAAGTCGGTTCAAATGGTAGCTCGGAGAAGGACTGTACCGCGATTGATCACGATCGAAGACGTGTACTTGAACTGATCCTGTCCCAATGGCATCGCTGACGCTTACTCTGGGAGCTTTGGGACCCAAAGTCGGAGAATAAGGAGTAACTTCTTCCATTCCATCACGATATTGTGGTTGGTAGGGTTCAAGCATCCGTATTTTACCCCACTTGTTAAAGAAGACTAAGATAACGGCGACCCAGAAGGCAAGGACGATGGCCACAATGACTATCTCCTCTTCACGAACAGTGACTAGTCCCACTGTCGAGGCTTGAGTAGATTTGTCAGACTGAGCACCACCTCCAATGGAAAGTGGACCGAAACTGATCGTCTTGTTAATCTCTAGGAGATATTAATTACTCGGAGTTCCAAATCGGCCTGGTATAGCCAAGGATTCTTTAAACTGTTTCATTCAAAATTGAATATTATAGGTAAAACTTTAGCTTAGAGAATACTGGGTAATTTAGTTCTTGCTCATATTACTACATCTATTTTTTCTCCCTGCTACAGTATACACATACATCATGTGCTCTAGATTGCGACTGTTAACTTTTCCGGGAAGGACAGTTTTAGTAAAAGTTTAGACCGCCAGAATAAAATGGTTATACACTTTTTAACGACTGTTTGTTTTGTAAGAAATGTTTCATAGATAAATTAAAAAATAGTAACTATCTTGGGGTTCGTTCAGTAACACTACTGAACGAGTGTTTTTTTTTACGTCATGTTTGCAAGCCGATGCTCAACGAATTAGCTTACTCTTCGAGGCGATGACTTCGTTGAGCAATGGAATCGTGATTTAACTGCGATGGAGGCAAATTATGGCATTGATGGATGCAAAGTTAAGTTTATTTGAGTAAAAGTTCATGCTCCTAATATATTTTTTAATATACAATATTTTACATCGATTAAATACATTTTTCCTGATTGCACGTACTTGGTTCTTAGAAGGAATACACTTAAAGATAGTAGGAGACGGTTCCCTACCATTGGACCGAGTTCTCATTCGATCGAAACCAAAATTGGGAGGTCCTATTCGACCGAAATCCCGCACTTTGAGAAAAGGCGTCAAATGAAAGCAAAGATGTTTTGAAAAAGGCGGTAAATTAATGCAGAAGCATCTAATTGTAAGCAACAATTAGGCCTGTGCGGGTAGTGATTTTTGGGTTTCGGGTCGGGTACGGGTAGTTGAAAAAACTTCCAATCGGGTATCGGGTCGGGTACCCGGATTTCTAACGGGTACTCGAATAATTAGGCCTAGCTAAATTACCATTAGTCGGGTGCTTTTCGGGTAGCAAAAAATCATATCGGGTACTTATCGGGTTGAAATACTTTTATTATGAAAGACTTGGATACCATTATGGCGAAAAGTACAAAAATAAGACGCTATAGCTTTTAGCGAGGATTGAAATAATGAATAATACCGTTATAAACTTATGATAATACTGAGAATTGTGGAAAAGTCTACTCAAACTTAAGTTCTTCTAAGTTCAAGAAACTTTGCCTGGTTGAAATGAAATTGTTGTTTCCCACACTTGGCTGTTCTTAACTTGTCATCTTTTATATTTTTTATTTTTTCGACCTCTTCCTATTTAGATTGTCGTGCAATAGGGTTAAATGTTCCAAATGATCTGGCAAGATACTTTCTCTTCGTTCTGTCATGATGTTTTGACTAGTTGAAAACTCCCTCTCGCTAGACGCAGAAGACGCGGGAATCCCCAAATAACGTTGAGCCAATTTAGCTATGTTTGGAAAGTTAGGCTTGTGAAGCTTCCAATATTCGTATGCATTGGATTTATTTGAAATGGTCTCCTCGGTCAAGTACACATCAACTTCATCAGTTAGACTTGCTTTATCCTTCCTAGCTTCAGCACTTTTTTTGTTGACATGTTTCCATAGCCCTGTTAATTCTGCTACAGGCTCTGCTTTGTCATTCGCGGTTTCTATGCTATGGTCGATTTGAAATTTGCTAATTTCGGTTTTTAAAAGTCCTTTGACTCGTTTTTTTTCTTCTTTGAAAAGGAGCACATCTTTAAAACGGGGATCCACAACCATAGCGATTAAGTAAAGCTTGTTGCTTCTGTAGTCAGGAAAACGTGCTTTTAAATTCTTCAGGTATAAATTTGCTATGTCTTGGCATTCATATTTTCGATTAGTTGCAAGTTTAATCATTTCTTGTGAGATGTAGTGTAAGGCTGGGGAATACCATTGACATTGTTGGATAGTCATCAGCTGATAGATCTGCTGTTGCAACTTCGAATGGCTCTAAGACATCCATAAGGCCTTTAAGGACTTTCCATTCAGAAGGGGATATAATTTCTATATTGTCCATATCAAAGGAAAGTCGTGTAACGAAATTTCTTAATTCCCACATTCTTTGTATCATATAGTAAGTGGAGTTCCATCTAGTTGAGACATCTTGAATTAGGTTCTTGACTTTGGATCCACCTTCTTCTTGCGCTTTATTAAGCAATATAGTAGAGGGACCACTTCTTTTGAAATGGCCTACAATTCCCCTGCATTTGGCCAAAATAGCACTTAATTGTAGTTTGTTGACTTTAAAGTTATTTATTCCATCTTCAACGCAGAGTTGTAGCGTGTGACAAAAACAGGAAACATGGTTCCATGTCGGTTCATCTCTTATGGCCTTCACCATGTTTGCAGCATTGTCTGTTGCAATGTATATTGGAATCTCTCCTGAAAGGTGGCTGTCAGGAATGAATTTTGCAATTAGGTTCTTCAGAGCAAGTCTTATGTTAGCTGAAGTGTGGTCCTCCTCGTAAGGCATGCAAGCGAAAGTACGAATGACGGGGTCAAAGTCTTTGGTCACGAAGTGCGTCGTTAGGCTCAGAAAATTATGGTTTGATCGCGATTTCCAGAAATCCGTCGTAAATGAAATGCTTTCCACAGCCTCAGGCTTGAAGATTTCGTCAACTTCTGTTTTCAATTCTTTCAGCATCTTCTCATAAAGCTGAGGAATGACTGAACGGGAAAATGTTGTGCGCGAAGGTATATGGAACCTTGGTTCTAAAATGTGAAGAAGATTGGAAAAACCTTTGTCTTCAACAATTGAATATGGTTGAAAATCCATGGCAATCATTCGGCCAATAGCATTAGTTATTTCTATAGCCCTTGGGTGTGATTTTGAAAATATGGTGGTTCTCTTAAACGCCTCCTCTAACGTTGGTTGCTTGGTTGCGGCCTTAAACTTCTCCACTTCCAATTGAAGTTTCTTGTAAGAGTCTTCATGCTTTGCCCGAATGTGATTCCACATGCTAGACGTGTTTCCAGCCTTGATTTTAAGTTTCACATCGCAAATATTGCAGATGCAATCGTCACCGGATTGATGAAAGTGTTGCCAAATTTTACTCTTATGTCTTTTGGGTTTTGAAACGCTACTTTCACCCTCATCTGCCTCCGAACTCTCTTCCAATTCCATGTCTTCAGAATCATCTTCAGAAAGTTCATCATATACATCCATATTCCCTTTACGTTTACTCATTGATAATAACTTGCAATTTCGTAGCGTTGGGAATAAAATTTAACTCCCAAAATTTAACGCAAAAATTTCTACCTTGAATTTCTATCTAGCTGTAATCACTTGTTTTTCATCACTTCGTTTTTCTCTAGACTCATGGCTTTGTTCACTTCAAGTTTTGGTTTTAGTTTGAGTTTGAAGAAGGAAGAAAGCCAGGCGCCTAGCGCCCTCACTGGTGGTTTTAGGCGCACCTTCCCAAGCCGTCCGCTCCACCCGAGTGCCAAACCAATACCCGATTGTCCTAAGCCTTGTCACGGGTAATGAGCGGGAAAATTTAAATATTCGAATAATTTCGGGTATTAAGAAATTAAGTTTTCGGGTATCGGGTCGGGTACCCGACCCGATACCCGACCGGGTAATTTTCGGGTACCGGGTACTCGCACAGGCCTAGCAACAATGTTTCGGAAAGGCATCAAATTATTCTGGAAGTAACAAATCTAAGTGAACCGTTCGAAATAGTGACGTGTCTATCATAGCTCAACCAAACCAAACCTAACCTAACCTAGCTCAAGAGAAAGTAATGAAATTATAATATTGTGAAACTATTAAACTATAGTCTGTCAAACGAAAGAAGAGCCCTGAGAAATTTGTCCAAATTGGTGTCGCCACCATCGACCCCATAGTACTTTATCAACTTGTTTTGTTTTGTCAATAGTCGTCTGTAATATAGTCTGCTATAAACAGATAGGCTTAATCGCAATAGAACCAATACATTTTGCTATATATATTTAATATGTTTATGTTTCATGGTTTTTTACGATCATCGAGCATTAAAGAATATAAAACAAAATTAACGACAAGACACCAGTTTTATCTTTGTTGAACTAGCATTGCAATATATTTTAATGACATAAGTTAAAGTACTTGTCCATAAGTAGTTCAGCATCAAAGCATCTTCAGTCCACGTCTTCATCAGAGTCTTCGCTGTCTTCTTGCATATTAATTTTAAGAGGTTCAATTGTGGTTTCGATGATGGAATCTTTTTCCCAATACTCATGCATTATATTCTCGACGTGCTCTATTGCCTTACGCCAATTCTCGCGACGTCGTTCTTCACTTGTGCCCATACTAGTTCAATCGGGTTAAGCTGGCAATGGTACGGTGGAATCCTCACTACCGTGTGACCTCTACTTTTAGCAACCTCGTCAATTTCGTACTTCAGGGTTCTGGACTTGTGACGCTTTATTATTTCATAAAGTTCACGTCGAGAATATAATGCATGAGTATTGGGAAAAAGATTCCATCATCGAAACCACAATTGAACCTCTTAAAATTAATATGCAAGAAGACAGCGAAGACTATGATGAAGACGTGGACTGAAGATGCTTTGATGCTGAACTACTTATGGACAAGTACTTTAACTTATGTCATTAAAATATATTGCAATGCTAGTTCAACAAAGATAAAACTGGTGTCTTGTCATTAATTTTGTTTTATATTCTTTAATGCTCGATGATCGTAAAAAACCATGAAACATAAACATATTAAATATATATAGCAAAATGTATTTTTTTTTTTTTTTTTTTGAGGTTTCAATGCGAATAGGGTCTATGGACCGCGGCAAGGATGTGATTATTCAGGTTTCAGTAGGAGTGTAAGCAGGGGAAGGAAATGAGGTTTACTTGGGAGGTGACGGACGGGGTGTGGGGGTCAAGTCACCTCCGGCGGACACGGGGCAGTCGGCACCTATAGGGTAGGATCGCCGACATGTGTCTTATTCCCTCAAACTTTGCCGCCCAGTAGCTTGGCTTACAGGAGTGCGCCACACTCCCGGCTTAGCAAAATGTATTGGTTCTATTGCGATTAAGCCTATCTGTTTATAGCAGACTATATTACAGACGACTATTGACAAAACAAAACAAGTTGATAAAGTACTATGGGGTCGATGGTGGCGGCACCAATTTGGTCAAATTTCTCAGGGCTCTTCTTTCGTTTGACAGACTATAAATGCCAATAATAAACGTCCATGACGTTACCCTTGCGAAATTCCAAAGTAAAAATTAAATTGCTTTGTAATTGTGAATTACTTCATTATTTACGCTGAATGCGGATTATTTTAAATCGACGTTGTACGTAAATAACATTGGTTGGAAACCGGCCATTCCGCTATAGTTTCGAATCTTATTTGGCATATTTCGGTCGAATGGAAATTTGGTTCATTGGTAGGATACCCTTGGAGACTACATATATGTATAAAGTTAGAAGATCGAAAGACAGATGGCGGCTAAGGATAGTTGCTCATTCTCTCAAAATTATGTTGAAGAAGGCTTGTGGGGAAATATTTCCGCCGCAGGGCAGAGCAGAAGTAGAGAGATCTCAGATCTCTACCGTTTTTCCGCTTTGTTTACGAAAGTAAACTTTTTACATTTAAATTTTAAGATGTTACTAATAAACTTTTTTAAAACATTCTGTGACATTTTATCATTAGCAATGAAGTGTTTTTTTTTGTAAATTTTCGAAGGTTTTTTAGTGAAAAAGTCAGGAAAATATATCAATTTCACGTCTTTAAAGAATCCTTGGTGCGACTAAAAATTGTAATTTATCTCTTACCCCTGTTGTATTCTGGGGCTGTGAAGTAGATGGGTGAAGAGTCGTTTCGCAGTCCCTTGATGGATACTGCAGATAAGACGAGTTCATACTCGGTGCCGGGTCTCAGACGGTCCAGACTGAACAATCTCGCTTCCCGTGGAAGGTTTAGAACGGAACGGTATCTGTATTAAGAATAAATAAACATGTTATGATGTCTTCCCAAACTCTTTTTTGAGGCAGCGTTTGTATTAGCTTTAGCACGTTCAAGTGTTCATATATACGTGTCAATATAGGGTTTACTGAAACTCGCAAACGGATGATAAAAAAAATATATATATTGGCATGCCAAGACAAAATTGATGTATAGAGCCATTGAAACATTTATGAACCGAATATTATACTGAACGCTGGTCGAGGGGTCGGACATCAGCCAAAATCCCGTACACTTACCCTGAAATCTCTTTGAAAATCCTAAAATCCCGTTGAAAATCCTAAAGTCCCTTTGAAAATTCTCAACTCTCAAAATCCAAGTTAAAATTTTAAAATCCCTTTCAAAATCAAAACTTTAAAATCGCGAAATTTGTATTAAAATCTAAAATAGCTTCTTGCTAGAAACTCAGAGGCGACGGAGTATACGCGACCACGATGCTTGAAGTCTTTCTCCTGGCAAGAATTTTACACGGATACGGTTCCGCCTTTTAAAACCCACTCCATCCAGCCCAAGCTGGTAGGAGTTCGCCTTACCAGGGATATTAGATGTTTAAAACATCTAATAACCCTGGCCGGCTGGCCTTACAATTTTATATCCTCCCATTATCCTTTACCAACCACACCCCCTTAATCTTCCATGATTTAGACATGCACAAAACGCACGACACCAGCTTGACAGTTCAAGGAGAGCTATTACACTGGACGAATCTGTGTGTCTATCACCGCATTTACAGTTGGCAAATCGGAAGAAACGTGTGCGCAGAAAGCAATTTTTGGTTTCTACTCCCATCGTTTGGATTAAGTAGTACGCGTCGATCGGCTAGGGTTACGAGAAACGTCTAGCCTCCCAATGGCAGGGCTTCCGCCAAAGGTTATCTTTCATTGAGAATCAATCGCCTTATAACCTAAGTTTCCGAAAATTGTTAAAGAGGCACACGCTTGAATTCAAACGTCAACAATAGCTATACTGTTAAAAGAATTAAAACCACTTATTATTAATTAAAACATAAAAACTTAAAACATAGCGGAGACGACTAGTTTCGCGCTCTGTACAGAGGCATCATCAGGTCTGCTTAAGACGTCCAGATAAAATTCATTTATAGTCTGTCAAACGAAAGAAGAGCCCTGAGAAATTTGTCCAAATTGGTGTCGCCACCATCGACCCCATAGTACTTTATCAACTTGTTTTGTTTTGTCAATAGTCGTCTGTAATATAGTCTGCTATAAACAGATAGGCTTAATCGCAATAGAACCAATACATTTTGCTATATATATTTAATATGTTTGTTTCATGGTTTTTTACGATCATCGAGCATTAAAGAATATAAAACAAAATTAACGACAAGACACCAGTTTTATCTTTGTTGAACTAGCATTGCAATATATTTTAATGACATAAGTTAAAGTACTTGTCCATAAGTAGTTCAGCATCAAAGCATCTTCAGTCCACGTCTTCATCAGAGTCTTCGCTGTCTTCTTGCATATTAATTTTAAGAGGTTCAATTGTGGTTTCGATGATGGAATCTTTTTCCCAATACTCATGCATTATATTCTCGACGTGCTCTATTGCCTTACGCCAATTCTCGCGACGTCGTTCTTCACTTGTGCCCATACTAGTTCAATCGGGTTAAGCTGGCAATGGTACGGTGGAATCCTCACTACCGTGTGACCTCTACTTTTAGCAACCTCGTCAATTTCGTACTTCAGGGTTCTGGACTTGTGACGCTTTATTATTTCATAAAGTTCACGTCGAGAATATAATGCATGAGTATTGGGAAAAAGATTCCATCATCGAAACCACAATTGAACCTCTTAAAATTAATATGCAAGAAGACAGCGAAGACTATGATGAAGACGTGGACTGAAGATGCTTTGATGCTGAACTACTTATGGACAAGTACTTTAACTTATGTCATTAAAATATATTGCAATGCTAGTTCAACAAAGATAAAACTGGTGTCTTGTCATTAATTTTGTTTTACATTCTTTAATGCTCGATGATCGTAAAAACCATGAAACATAAACATATTAAATATATATAGCAAAATGTATTGGTTCTATTGCGATTAAGCCTATCTGTTTATAGCAGACTATATTACAGACGACTATTGACAAAACAAAACAAGTTGATAAAGTACTATGGGGTCGATGGTGGCGGCACCAATTTGGTCAAATTTCTCAGGGCTCTTCTTTCGTTTGACAGACTATAGTAAAGAAATTTTTGGAGAAAGGTTAAATATTGATTTTTTCTAATCTATAAACTTAAATCGTCTTTTTAAAATTTTATAAAATTCTGATCAGCGGTTGTTTAATTATGTGGAAGGGGAACTAAAATAATGGCCCCACTTTTTAGATAGTTCAATCTCGTGGCGATTGCAATCTGACGTCATGCTTTCTAGTTTTATTATTGGCTGATTGAATACATTGGTACGTGTATGATTCAACCCGCCGACCGATAATTCCCCTAAACGCTCCTACCACACTACGAAAAAACGTTCAAAGCGATTCTACTACATATTAACTTTTAAACTTTGGTTACGTTATTAGTGCTCAAGCGGAAATGCTATTATCCAGTCCTATCGGAGAGAAGTATCTCTGATACCACAAGGAGAATAATCAACATCAAGGTCCTATTTCTGGCTTTTTACCATAGCCTCTAGTTCTGAAAGTCGTGACGATGAGCTCTTTTACATTCCCAACTGAGCTCGAGAGAAATGAGTGAAAAAAATTAAAAATCTCGGCCACGACCGAGAACGAGCTTTTGAAGCAGCGCTCCTCAGCGGTGGAGACTCTAACTAACGTAGGCAGGGCTGATTTTAGGATAAATAAGTTCAAGCATGTAGAGTTCACCCATGTGAACAGTGTTTATATTTTTTACGGCGTCGGCGCATCGTGTGGCGTCCTAATGATTTTTAAAGACGGTATTTAATTAAAAATAATGGATAAATTAGAAACCTTAGCTAAAGAGATAAAAGATAAAGCAAAATTCGAAATCCATATTAAAAAAATCCGTTTCGTTATTTTAACTCGATCCACCAAAACAAAACTCCGATCGTCTGCTAAGATCTCCGTCTCCCTATTGGCCGAATAGCTCATCACGTGCAGAATCAACCTCCAATCCAAAAATTGTAGTTTCGTGCCTTTTAGGGGGGCGAATTTTTTTAGCGGGACCCAGCTTTCCGTGGCTGACTTTAGTTGGGGTCGAGAAAATATGTTAGGAGAGAAAAACTTTGGGTGTTCATTTGCTGTTTACTCTACAGTAAATACGTTCGGCCTCACCTTGGGATGTTAACTTTTATGAACACTCGAGATGAGAAGTTCGTCATCGAGAACCTGACACACAATACCCTGGAGAGATATGACCTTGATGATGCTTATTCTCCTTGTGCTGATACTGAGAGAAAATTGGAGAAACACTTCCAGTCATCTATCTATATCTATATAAATCAAAGTCCTGACTGACTGACAGACTGACTGATAATCAACGGCTAAAAATTTGCAGGAACATTACATATAAGTAGTACGCGCGTACTAAGAAAGATTTTTCCAATACGACGCCATCTTAAAAAATGGCGCCCAGAAATGTAAAAAATCTTCTCTATGCAACAGAGTCCGCGCGTTTCAACCGATTTCACAAATATTTAGTACACTGGTTTCCTTCAACCTATAGACGGGCTAATTTTCCTCCCATAGCCGGCCATGTTAAAAGCTCAAAATTGCCAATACGAGTTTTTAATTAGGAACATGAATCTATAGAACTATGAATATACAGCTGCGTTACGCTGTCTAACCTCTAGATATGGTTTGGGCGGGGCTTAGCGAAAGGAGACTTCAGTCACGTGTCTGCTAGTGTTAGGAGCGGGAGAAGGGAGGGGGAATCCGGGGGGGGTGTAAATTCGAAACGTCACTTCCTCTTGTCTTGTGATTGGCTAATAGAGCTACGCAAAACGCGTCAAAGCTAGGAGGGTAACACCCAAACCAAAACGACATGATAGAAGGGGCATATGATAGAGCTGTATATTCATAGTTATATAGATTCATGGTAGGAAACAATTGTTTGGAGGGGCTTCTATAGCGTGTGAAGCCAAAGCGTGATCTAGTGGGCAGTGGTTGTAGCAAGGAAGGTAAGAACGAGAACCAGTGGAGGCTAGGAGTCTAAATCCGTGGAGTAGAAATTTATATTGTTTTGAATTTTTAAACTGGGTCCTCCTCAATTTTAATAGAAGTTCTCAATAAATAAACTGGTCGCAAGGACCAGTAACCCCCGGATTTCGAATAAAAAAACTGGTCCAAGCAATTGATAAACTGGTTTTTGACCTGTGGACCTGTTCTATTTCCAAGAATGATCTTAATTAGGGACGAAATGAAGGTCAGAGAGATTCAAAATAAAGGTTTAATACATACGAACACGGCAATAGCGACTCGCGATCAAATCCGATTAGAGAATTCAGACTCGAAAGTTCATAACATGCAAATGTGGCAATGACGACTGACGAGTTGAAAAAAGAACTTATAGCGGCGATAAAAAACTCCCCTATTATGACGTAAACAGAAGCTTTATCCTGAAAAGAATTTTGATTGTTTATGAAAATAATTTTACGTCGGCCTCTGCGTCAAAAGTAGAACACCAATTCTGTCCGACCTAAAGCTGTTTCGGTCGCGTTCTGCGGAAGATATTTTACCGCAGAGATACATACGCAGTCGCAGTGTTTCCGTCGTGTTTTCGGTCAAGTGGGAACTAAGCTTTAGACTCTGAATAAATAAGAATTCCAGGCTAGTTTTGTTTTGAAACTCTATAGTTCCAGCTCTTTCAGACCAAAACCCTGTAAAAACGTCTGGCACCAATGTATTGCGGATGATTTTAAATCAAGGAGCTGACCAAAGAACATATGTATAGCTCTATAGGCTGGGTAGTATAGTCTTTGTTCCTCCCCTCTGAGTAGTATATAATACCAACAATGTTCGCAAAAGCGATTTATTAGCACTAAAATAATGCGAAAAATTATATTATAGTATTATATGATTCTTATATTATTGAGGTTTAATGCCCTTTTTTAAACAAAACAATGGGGAATCAAGCCACCTAGAATACCTAAGTAGAAACACCAAACCAGCGAACCATATTTTTTTAGCATTTAGTTCGCCCAAATGGGTGTCCTAACCATTTTACTGAATCGGTGGTAAAATCGTTGGCCTCTGTCCTAGACCCGTAGAATAGATTGTGTAAAATATTTTGCACTCGTGTAAACATCTTTGACACGAGGGTTTCTCGTGATCGTTTAGATGCAAAATTTTAAGTAAATTTTGATCGTATATACGTTTTCAATGGTCGCAGAGTGCTGAAAGACCTCCAGAAAGATGCTGCAGACGCTGGGACAGTCAGCATCATTGAAGAAATCAAGGATTCGTTCAATAAGACTCGGCGAGTTCATAATGCGAATAAAACTAATTCTTTCGAAACATCTCTTTACGCTTAAATTAGAGTTATATAATTGTGCTTGATTTCGAATGAAACTTTGCCCCTTAAGCGACCAAACTAATTTGGTCAAACAATAACCGTTTTGATTTGTTTTTACAGTCGGCAGATGGCACTTTCATTTTAAAAAGCGCTCTCAACAGTCGTCACATTACCTCAACGTATGTCAAAACTCTGCCATTCGGCTCCGAACGCAGTAGTTACATTATACAGTATTTAAAAAATTGGAAAGTATAATATTTCATCTATAAAGGAATGAAGAAGTTTCAAAGTTATTTATTTTTTGCTGCCTCCCATCATACAGTATAGGAGCGGACACATTATTCCTTGCGGTACTGGAACTGTTTGCAGGAATCATTTTCTTGAAAACTTCTAAGATAGGTATAAAAACGTTAATTTGGACCTCATTTTTCGCGGTGTGGCGCTAATTGCTTTATTTTTTATTTTTATTATTTTTTTAATTATTGAAATATCTTACTTGTCATTGGTGGGCCTATAACTCAGCTCGAAACGCTTGAGAGCTTCTTGACCGAAAGGGATGGTGACGTTTTCTGGTGAGGCTAACGGAAATTGCTGCTGTTCGTGTTTCCAGGTGATGCGCACAACAGGGGGTTTCCACTTGGTAATGGAGAGTCGAAGCTCGGTAGGGTAGGCAATGTGGTCGGAAAAGGGCACTGAAATATAAAAGAAAACCCAATTAATTATACTCAATCCGAAATCGTAATGTTAAACTCTATGGAGCTTAGCATTAGGAGGTGGATAAATTTTTGCGAGTTAGACCCAAGGTTTCGCGATCAAGGGGGTACACTTTTTTTCACAACCTAACAGTACAGCATTAACAAAGGTAGGAAAAGGTATATTAGCTCATTTCGCGTAGTGTAAAGTTAAGTTGACCTTTTTGTATAGGTTTTAAAAAAATATTTTTAAACCACGCGCCAGCACGTGCGTCATTTCATTAAAGTTTCAATTCATATCGTAACAACACACATAGAGAACACTTATTCTGAATGTATGATAAATGTCAGAAATACGACACTGCATTTAAAGTCACAAGTCATAATGACGGATCTCATTTTAGGAGTAGTAAAGCGAAATTTTAATCGAAATAAGTGTTCTTATCTCTTCCACCCTGAACAATTAAAATACTAAAAGCTCATTTTGTATTTGTTCGCCTTAATTATTTGACATAGCCACGTTCAATACAATTTCGTACGTGAAAATCTAAGCTCCCTTTATCTCGAAACGCCGCATTTATACCCGTTTTTGTTGTAAAATTTCTAATCATAACAAATGTTTGAACTACGCAATTAAAACCAAATTTCTCATATCGATTAAACTTAATTTCAAATTGCAAAACATATAATATTTTCTAATTTCTGGCCCTTTGTGGGTTTGAAAAAGTGTCGCCAAGAATTGTGTATAAATGCAGTTTTTAAGGACTGCGAAGCAAAACTCGTTTTTATGTAATATATATATATATATATATACTCAAGCTAGTGACGTTTATGGTTTCGAAAGTAGTTTTTCATTAATATTATTATTAATAACAAGACGACCCAAGGGCTGGGTTCAGTTTAAGGTTATTTTATTTTGCTTAGTATAGGTACACTGGCCAAAAGTTATTTGCTTCTTGGAAACAACGTAAACTATGACACCACCACAGCCGGTAAGAGCAGGGCATGAGTACAACTTAGAACCTTATATAATACTCCCTTGTACTTTATTAAGTGTCTCCTATATAGTTTAATCTTAGTTGAACACGGTAAAACCTATTGCTATGTGCTAAAAATATTGCCTCTGCCTCTGTTGCGCGAAAAGTTAGTAAACTCGATTAGGGAGAGCAAAGTAACTTTCGAACCCGACTGAAAAAGTCCGAAAGTGGTAAAAGTTTGAAAAAACGAGAGTTCTATTAATACAACCGAATTTATTAAACAAATTAAACGTTGAAGACATTAAAATAAACAATTAAAATAAAACTTGATTAAATTTAAGTTAGCAAAAGGTTTTTAAGTTACAAAGTTAGGTTTTTGTACTAAGGCGACATGGCTAAAAAAAACGGAGGTGTTTTTCTGCAGAGAGCAGGAGCGCAAGTGAAAAAAAAGAGAGATGAGATTTCTCTCCTGAGAAGTTTTAAAAGTAAAAAGGGTTCGAAGACCAATGATCATTGGTCAATAGGCCAAAAGAGCATTTCCATATAAGGAGCGTACGCTACCGTTTTCGTAAAAGAGAGAGAGACAGTACTCTCCGTATTACCTTATATGGTCATACATTTTGTGAAGCCTTAGAATGTCTCTTCTAAGGGAGGTGTTAGACATTCCTTATAGGCGACCCTGGTCTTCGAATCTGGTACAAAGGGTTACATAGATATATGCGTTTCATAGATACTTTAACATTAATGTTTTTTTTTTCTTTAATAATGACAATATTTTTAGTTTTTTCGATTAACAGTTTTCTTTAGATTAAAATAAATAATTTTTAGACAAATTATTAAACTTAAACGAGGACCCATTTTATGATTCAACATAAGTTCCCCCCCTTGAATACAAAGTGTTCAAGATTAATGGTAAATGTTAAGAACAAATATTTACTCGTTTATTTCGAGATTGTAAATTAAAGGAATGGGTCTTTTTAGTTTTGTACCATTCGCAAGCCTAAGTAAACACGATCTAATTTTGTCATCGCGTCCGCGAAATACCTCTTCAACGACTGCCATTTTCCAGCACAGGCGTGGAAGTTTGGGTTCTGAGATTAGTACCACATCGTCTTTTTTAAGTTCTTTGCTTGGTTCTCTTTTCAATTTATGGTGCGCCGAGCGCAATTCTAATAAATAGTCATTTTTTCATCTGAACCAAAAGTTATCTATTAGCCTTTGACGATACTTAAGTCGATTTGTTAGTTCTTGGCGTGTTGCAGGTGTGATTGGTTTCTTATGAAATGTCCTTGAGGGTAATGACGTTAATCTTCCACCCACTAGGAAGTGTGCGGGAGTGAGGGGAGTAGGTTCTCCAGGATCTTGGTAGACAAACGTCAAAGGTCTAGAATTTATAATAGCTTCGACCTCTGTTAAAGTTGTGGCGATTTCCTCGTCTTTAAGACGCGCTTGACCAAGTGTTTTGCGCAGACAGACCTTTACGGATCGTACAAGTCGTTCCCAATAGCCTCCCCACCAGGGTGCTCTGTCGACGATGTAATGCCACGTTATGTTTAGTTCTCCGAGATATTTTTTGACTTCGGTGCTATTTACATTTTTTAATAGCTCTTTGATATCCATATCGGCTCGCTTAAACGTCTTTGCGTTGTCCGAGTGTATTTGTTTTACCATCCCTCGTCTGGCTATGAATCGACGAAAGGAGAGAAGAAACGAGTCTGCTGTCATATCCGATACCAATTCTAAGTGTACAGCCCGCGTGACTGCGCAAGTGAACAATGCAATGTAGCATTTCTTTCCATCTCTAGAGTAGAGTGGGCCAGCGAAATCAATTCCGCATCTCTCAAAGGGAGGGCTTACGGAAGTTCTAAAGTCTGGCAAGGGTGCCATTTCCGCTTCCCCAGCTTTTGCTCTGAATAGTTTGCAGAGTTGGCATTGTTTTAGCGTTTATTTTACCAGTTTTCTGCCACTGAGTATCCAAAACTGTTCTCTAACTTGAACGAGTGTATCGTTGACACCACTATGCATTAACCTCTCGTGATGGTAGTTAGCAATTAAATTTGAGAGATCATGCTTTTGTGATAAGATCCAGGGGTGTCGCTCGCGATATGAGAGTGATTTTGAGGTTAGTCTTCCTCCTACACACATTAGATTGTGTTCGTCAAGGAAAGGTTCTAGCATGTAGATTTTTGAATCTTTAGATATAGCTTGTTTGTTTTTCAAGTTTTTCATCTCGTCTGGAAAGCTTTCCATTTGAGCAAGCTTAATCCAAAATTTTTCCGCTCTGGATATTTCATCCACTGAGAGCTCATCAAGTTTTCGGTCAAGCTTATTTTTCATCCTTGTATTATCTCTAAATCTTAGTATCCATGCCGTAACACGATAAACTCTTCTTAACCTGCTGTAAGATTTTAGGTTTAAAGGTGGTTCAGTTGCTGGTTCGACTATGCAAATGGCTTGAGTTACAGGTAAAAATGCAGTTCTTAATTCTTCCGTTTGCTCTTTAGAATTAGTGCCCTTCAGGTTTAGATTTTTCTTAGGGTGCATTTCCTTTGGTTGGCTTAACCATGCAGGTCCTTTCCACCATAGACTGTTGGAAGATAGGTCAAAAACGGTTCTACCTCTTGTGGGTAGGTCAGCCGGATTTTCTTTTGATCTACAATGATTCCACGCCTCCGGGTTGGTTAGAGTCTGTATCTCCCGGACTCGGTTAGATACGAAAGGTTTCCACTGTTCAACCGATCCTCTTATCCATTGTAGTACTATTGTTGAGTCTGTCCACATTTTTACTCCAGTTGGCTTTATTGTGAACGTATCCAATAGATGTTTTGACAGTCGAGCGCCTAAGATTGCTCCCATTAACTCCAAGCGGGGTAATGTTAATTTTTTGAGAGGAGCAACTCTTGTCTTGGCAGCGACTAGTACGGTTCCTATTATTCCATCTTTGGTTTCAAATCTAAGATAGGCGCAAGTAGCGTAAGCCCTTTCACTTGCATCGACAAATACGTGTAGCTCATTTGTTTTGAAGTTGTCGTAGACTTGTTTTCCAGCTTCTAAGTAATAATATCTTGGTATAAGGATATTTTTAAGTTCTTGCAATTCTGAAGACCAATTTTCGAACTGAATGGTTATGTCTTCGGGTAACTTATCATCCCAAGGTAGACCCATCTGCCACAGTAGTTGAAAAAGAAATTTTGCTCTAACGGTAAAAGGCGCTAGCATTCCTAGAGGATCATATATGCGTGCTATAGCTTTAAGCACCCATCTTTTTGTGTTTTGGCGGTCTATTATGAAATCCAGTAAGTTCTCAACTTGGAAAAATATGCAATCTGTCTTTGTATTCCAGGGAATCCCTAAGACCTTGATTTCTGGGGAGTCATCTTGGGTTTCTTCAGAGAAGTTATTCGAAATCCAGAGTTTCCGAAGTTCAGTAGAATTGGTTTTAAACTTGTGAAGCTTCATTCCCGCTTCCAGTAGTATACTAGCGGCTTTAGTTGAGATCTCATAAGCTTTCTTTACGTCATGGCTACTATGGACTAAGTCGTCCACGTATCGTCCCTTGTCCATAGCGTTGCATACTTCCGGTTCTGTAGCTCTGTATTTTTCAAAGTGGTGATTTATTACTGCTGACAGCAACAAGGGACTACAGGTAATTCCGAAAGGTACGCGTGTGATTCGATAGACCTTCAATTGTGAGTTTGTAGTTGGGTTTCTTATGTCTGTCCATAAAAACCTTAGAACATCTCGGTCATTCTTTGCGATAGAGATTTGTAAGAATGCCTTCTGTACATCTCCTGTATATGCTACTTCTCCTTCTCGGAAACGAATTGCTATGTCAAATATATCTGAGTTTAGATTAGGACCAGGGTCCAAGCAGTCGTTTAGTGATGGTTTTCCAATAGCGTGTGACGAACCATCAAAAACTATGCGTAGCTTCGTAGTTTTTCTTGAGTCGTTGTAGACGCCTCGGTGAGGCAAGTAGTAGAGCGTTTTTTCAGTTTTTATGTCTTCCACTGGAACTTCTTCTATAATTCCTGAATCTAGTTGCTCTTTCATTACGTCATTGTAACTTCTAAATAAAGAGTGGTCTTCGCTTAGTTTTTGAAGTAGTTTTTGGGTTCTTTTGGTTGCGATGGCTAGGTTGTCCACCAGACTCTCTTTGTTTGGTTTCCAGGTGAGAGCCGTTTCGTAA
Organism: Phalangium opilio; assembly: GCF_054372755.1. Lineage (NCBI taxonomy): Eukaryota > Metazoa > Arthropoda > Arachnida > Opiliones > Phalangiidae > Phalangium > Phalangium opilio. The sequence goes on along the minus strand of NW_028324147.1, from coordinate 11,221,688 downwards.
CGTCCCTCGTCAAACGAGAGAGAATTTTCAAAGGTTTTCAGTACTTCACTGTGACTGGTTGAAGTAGAGTGTGAGTCATGGATGCCGATGGAGTCTAACTCCCAGAAGGCGCGTAGTTGATTAGAAACTAAGTCCTCTTCAGAAAAAAGGACAGGTGCGTTTAATATAGCTACAGTGTTTATTCCGATTGACGAAGATGTCATGTTGCTAGGGCCATGTACAGTCCAACCGAGAATAGTTTCCAAAGCGACTAATTTGGGTCCAAGTCTTTGGAAGCCACCAAAAACGATGCTCCAATATTCGTCAGAACCTATTAGTAGGTCAATAGTCGAGTCTTGACTTCCGTTATTATTTGGGATGTCAGCAAGTATTAGGCCTCTTGACCTCATCTTATTAAATACTTCAGTACCAGGTACGGAAAAAATAGCTCCGCTTATCTCTTTGGATTCGAGGGCTTCTATAATAACGCTCTTAGAGGGATCTAGTATGTTCCTTAGTTCAAGTCTAACTCTTCTTCTGATAGTTTTAATGGGTTTTTCACCTTCAAACGGGAAAATGTTTAGGCCTTCTTCTCTAACCACTTCAAGGTTAAGTTTTCTAGATAAGCTTTCTTTTATAACGGTCACCTGGCTTCCGTTATCAAGGAGACAACGAACTTTAGAGGAGCTTCCGTTATTAGAATTGACAACCAAGGCTTGTGCCATTTGTAAAAGAACAGTTTCCTTTTCTTTGCTTCCTTTCATTCCCACGTGTAAATTGGCCAACCCCTCGTTATTTTGAGCAGAGTCATCTTTGAGGTTTTCTCTTTCCCCTTCTAAATTAGTACAGAGTGTTACATGGTGATGTTTTTGGCAATTTTTGCATTTTTTGTTTTTTGAATCACAGTTCTTAGCAAAGTGTTTTCTAAGGCATATGTAACAGCGTTTTTTGGAAGTTACTAAGTTTTGTCTTTCAGCTAGAGATAAATTTGTGCACTCAGAGGTTCTATGTGAAGGTTGTTCACAATAGAAGCATGTTCTAACAAAGCCACCACTAGTAGAAATGGTCAGTGAAGAGGCGGTAGGTACTGAGGACTTATGGTTTCTACCATCATAGTTTTTTCGTGAGCTATGGCTTAGGAACCTATTTTCGTTAGGCTTGCGATCTGGTTCATTATGATTAAAAGAATAGGCTCTTTCGCGGCATGCAATTTCTTTTCTTAAGAACGTTAACAAATCATCAATTTTTCGAGACTTAGTATCATATCTTCTGTTAAATTCAATAGTTAATTCAACAGGTAGCTTTTTAGTTAATACATGACATAAAAGTACTCCATACGAATCAGAAACAATCCCTAACGACTGTAAACTTCTAATTTGTATCTCGCAAGTGCTATATAATTGTTTTAAAGACTCAATATCACTGGCTTTTCTTACAGGTGCTAAATTAGTTAGAATACTCATGTGAGTATCTGCTATTGTTTCAGTATCTCCAAATCTATCTTTTATAATGTCAATAGCGTAGTCATAATTAGCATCTGTGGCAGCTAACCCCTTAATAGCCAGAAGGGCCGGACCCTCTAAATAAGATTTTAAGTAATTGAACTTATCTGACTTCCTGAGGTCGTTGCGATCGTGTATTCCGTTGCAGAATTGGGTCCAAAAGTTTAACCAGTCTGAAAAGTCACCATTGAACCGAACCATATCCCATTTTGGAAGTCTCACACACAGTTCTCGCGCGTTATGGGTATTTGCAGTGCTTCCGGTTTGTGAACGGTTGTCTTCTGGTAGAGTTTGTTGAATCGTAAGTCTATCCACAGGTGGAAGGTCTAGATTTTGTAGCGTAGTTCTTCATGTCGTTGATGTAGATTCAGCTGGATTCTCTTGCTGAGCTTGAGCAGATGCTCCTAGTAGTTTGAGGCGATCCATAAGGCGCTGGGCAGCTCCACGAATTTCGATGATATCGTCATTATAGTTGACGCAGGTTTCGAACTCTTTCTCTTCTTCGTCAGGGTCATCAATAAGGCGTTCCACAGCATCGTTAAGTTCCTTAAGTTTTTTCTCCTTATCATTAAGCAAAAGAATTCCATTGTGTAGGTAGTCAATACAGGGATGTTGACTATCAAGTTCCTTTTTAAGCGCTGTTATAGCCTTTGTAGTTGAGGCTCGTAAAGGTGTACGTTTTCTAATAGCTTTTGCAAGCTCTCGTTCTGAAGATTCAGATTCTTGATGAGTTGCCATCTTTTAATTTGTTATACCGGCGTATATCTCCCGGGTTTCGGCACCAAAATGTTGCGCGAAAAGTTAGTAAACTCGATTAGGGAGAGCAAAGTAACTTTCGAACCCGACTGAAAAAGTCCGAAAGTGGTAAAAGTTTGAAAAAACGAGAGTTCTATTAATACAACCGAATTTATTAAACAAATTAAACGTTGAAGACATTAAAATAAACAATTAAAATAAAACTTGATTAAATTTAAGTTAGCAAAAGGTTTTTAAGTTACAAAGTTAGGTTTTTGTACTAAGGCGACATGGCTAAAAAAAACGGAGGTGTTTTTCTGCAGAGAGCAGGAGCGCAAGTGAAAAAAAAGAGAGATGAGATTTCTCTCCTGAGAAGTTTTAAAAGTAAAAAGGGTTCGAAGACCAATGATCATTGGTCAATAGGCCAAAAGAGCATTTCCATATAAGGAGCGTACGCTACCGTTTTCGTAAAAGAGAGAGAGACAGTACTCTCCGTATTACCTTATATGGTCATACATTTTGTGAAGCCTTAGAATGTCTCTTCTAAGGGAGGTGTTATACATTCCTTATAGGCGACCCTGGTCTTCGAATCTGGTACAAAGGGTTACATAGATATATGCGTTTCATAGATACTTTAACATTAATGTTTTTTTTTTCTTTAATAATGACAATATTTTTAGTTTTTTCGATTAACAGTTTTCTTTAGATTAAAATAAATAATTTTTAGACAAATTATTAAACTTAAACGAGGACCCATTTTATGATTCAACAGCCTCGTATGGTTGAACTCCATAAAGATTTTAATGAAATTTCGGATTAGGTATTCTGATAATATCTCACAATTTTTGGCTTTAAGAGCGGCACAAACGACGGAGCTATTCTAGTGCTTTTTTAGACTATAGCCAAAACTGTTGCAATTGTTCTATTTTTAGAAGGCCATTGAATCCTCATTCAAAATCGCAATTCTTCATAAAGGAATTTTTATAATAGGGTTGCAACCCGCTACAGAACATTTTCAGCGGCGTACAAGCAAAATAGTTTAAACAAATAGGCAAATTTTATACAAACGTATGATCCTTTGCCTTACAGGAATATTGGCGTATATAATAATCGTAAAATAAACACTAGGATAAAAATTCTTTCCTAGAGCCAAAGCAACAGCGATGACTACGTTCCATCCAAGAACGCTGGCTTTTGAGGAATTTTTCAAATAAAATAAACTGAATGAGGGTGGTTAAAAATATTGAAGAAATAAACACGACCGACTACTAAAACTAACGAGTACTAAAAATAGGAAAATTAAGTAACCCCTCGAAACTTACGTTATTTGGCAATTTTCAAATGTGAAAAATGCTTTCACTTAGATTCTAGGCATTCTAGCTGTAAGACCTTCTTCAAACCGATTTAGTTTACTTAAACTTAGTGTTTGTTATAATAGTAAAGTTATATATTTTAACTGAAAATTATCAGTAATAAGGTCAAACATAAATATAGTCTTAAATCCAATAGCGGCGCAACGGAAACCACTGAAGTGGTAGGTTATCTAGACATGCAGGGGATGCAAGACTGGTAAGCAATTAACCTGATTTCGGTTCGGTTCTAAGTAATTTTTGTAATATTCTATGTAAGTCAAAGTCCTGACTAACTGATAATCTACGTCCAGCACAAACACCTATACCTAGAAGGCTGAAATTTTGCAGGAACGCTACTCTTAAGTAGCAGACACACACTGTGAAAAGACGTCCGCACATTTCAACTGGTTTCAATAATATTTAGTATACTAGTTCTCTATATACTATAGACGGGCCTTACGGTTTGGGTTTCAATTTATCTTAATCTTTAAAAATGGGCGGCCGAAAACAAATAAAAAAGTAATTCTGACTGGCAAATCCAAAACAGAGATACCAACACACTGGGGCCAAACACCCATTTGGGCTGTAGACCATCCCATTAAATACTCGCCAAGAAGCCAACTCACAGGGGAAGGGCCGCTATATTAGGAGAATTCCCTAGCGCGAAGAGGAAACGCCAGATGGAGCTCGCGTTCGCTGACACTGGCTAGTCGACTCACACTGCCGCTTGCGGTTCCTCTTAGCAAGAGTGAACTGTGCCCCTATGCTGTTTACTTTTTCTGTGGCAATACAGGAATGGTCTATTCTCTCTCGTGTCAAGAAGCAACGTCAGACGGAGTCCGAGTTCATTACACGCGGGAGGTCAATCAACACGCATTACCTAGGGAGGAGCTCCTCAGCGAGAGGAAGAATACCCCAATGGCAGTCTCGCCCTCGTGTGTTGGCTTTTCTGTTTGTAATTTACGAATTTGTCTATACACGAACTGAACTTGAAAATTGTGAGAACAATCTTTTTAGCCACATCGTTTGATGAACATCTAACGATGGGGGTATTAGTTTGACTTGGTCTGAAGATGTAGATGTAGAAGAAGAAGTACCGTTCGTCTTTTCATAGGGAGAATGAAAACAGTGCCTGATGATTTTCAAAGGGAGAGGATTATGATTTATCTATAGCGGTGCAATGGGAATGTAATCTGAACATATAAATTAACACACTTAGAGTGAAAAGGGATACATAGTGTTAAGGTGATATTTTTCATTCATTGGTGGGTTTAAAGGAGAAAGGATTATGATTTATCTATGACATTACAATACGGATGCTCTTTGAGAATGTTAATGTATAAACACTACTACACAAATTTGTCATATTGCTCTACATAAAATGGCAAATTTCACACTCTCTTTAAAATTTCTCACCTTTCAAGCCATAAATATTCTAAGAACCCGAACACCTTTCTATAAAATAACAAGATGGCCCCTGCCAAATTAGAGCCCCATCGTTTGTAAGGTTCCATCTATCGAGAACATTCTATCTTTGGAATAGGTATTAGTTACCCTTAATCCCCATCCATTTTAAATCATCAATAAATCCCTAACACATTTAAAAGCATCAATAAAAATCACCAATGAAAGAAAATCTTCATTAGTGAAGAGCCCCTCGACGCGTTGCTTTTAACAGCGCTAAAATGATTGCTTGGAACCACTAAATAATCCCAATCCCTTTTAAAATTGGCAATGACTTTTTGTACATCAAACGATGTGGCTAAAAAACAGATAGTTATAGTGATTATCCACTCGATGAGTTTACAGCATAGAATCTTTTAGATTTATAACATGGACTTATGCCCAGAAGCATTTGAAAGAGAGAGAATTCGGTAAAACACCCAACTTGAGTTCTTTCTTTGTGTAAACCCCGAACTTTTTTCTATAGAAAGTTGTTCGGATTCTTAGAATATTCATGGCTTAAAGTGTGACAAATTTTAAAGAGAGAATGAAATCTCTCATTTACGGTAAGGCAATATGACAAATTGTGGTGTTCATAAAAGATATACATATATTACTGTTTGTTCATTAATATTTTCACACTGCATCCGCATTGAACTATTATAGATAAATCATCAGCCTTTCCACCTTTAAAATCACCAATGAATGAAAAATATCACCTAAACACAATTTATCCCTTTTCACTCTAAGTGCGTTCATTCATATGTGCATAGTGCATTCGTAATGCATTGTTATAGAGAAATCATAATCGCCACCCTTTGAAAATCAAAAATGCCTCTTTTCACTCTCCCTTAAAAAAGACGAACGATACTTCTTCTTCTTCAGACCAAGCCAAACTAATACCCCCATCGTTAGATGTACATCAAACGATGAGGCTAAAAACTTCGGAATTTACACAAAGAAAGAACTGAAGTTGGGTGTTTTACCGAATTATTTCTCTTCCAAACGCTCCTGGACATAAGTCAATGTTAAACATATATATATATATATATGCGTGTGGCCGTCTTTTTGACTTCGGCTACTCTAAATTGTTTTGTCCCGGTGTTAATTGGAGTGGGGTTGTTGTTCCGATTTTTTCGATTGGGAGAGCTATTTTCGGTGGACTGAAACAATGCGGATCCGAGTGGTTTCGGCTAACTATGATTGTCGTATTTAGCGAACTAAAATGATTACGAGTCGTTTTAACTAAAATTTGTCTTTATTTTTTCTAAAATTTTAAAAGGTAGTAGTTGATTGCGCCAAAGAGGGTAGAAAGAGGGGGAGATGAAGCTAGCGGCTTTGGCAAGGCATTTTGAGTGTTCTCGATTTTCTTTTTTATTTATTTGTTATATTTCCCTCCTAATATCCGGTTCACCTTATTTCAACCAATAAGAGGGCAGAGAAAGATGCGCGCGCACACCGGAAGCTTAGAGGTAAACTTTCAAAGCGAGAACACTCCAGTCAAGCCTTTTACTCCCCCTCTTTCTATTCTCTTTGATTGCGCGGCCTCTAAAACTTACTGATTTTTCAAATCATTTTTCCGTCGTGAGCAAGAGAACGCCCCCTTCTTTGTAGGTATTTTATTCGGTTTTTGTTGTCAAATTTTAAAATCTTATCAGTCTACAATAGTTAATGTTAATTTTTTACAGTTTCGTTTTTTAACCGCGAATGACATTTATTTCAGTTTTATTATTACACTTTTTAGATTATTTTTTACTCCATAATAGGTTAATCATTTTTTATTATAGGCTAAAGCGTTAACGTTTTTACACTCCCCCCGAAATACAATTTGGTTTATCCAAAGTTTTTACCTCTCCGAGTGACGTATGTCACGGAGAGGTTCTAATTTCGACGTGTCTGTGTGTCTGTCTGTCAGGCTGTTGTTATTGACTTACACAAGGATGATAGGGGGTGGATACGAATTCTGAGAGAAATACGCGCCGTAACTTCGGACGCGATTGGGTCTGGTGGGACGCTAAAAATGGGGGAGGAATACGCGGGACGAAAGGCTGGTGGGCTACCTCAGAACTAGACCCTATTTAGCGCCATCGTGTTGGCCAAATTTTGCATGCATATTGCCAAAGTTATTTTTAACTTTTTTCTCATAAATAAAATTTGCAATTGAAACATTAAATTTTATATAGAGTTAATATTTAATAATTATTGTTTCGAAACTTTTTCTAAAATAATAGTGCACGTAGATGACGCTGCAATAAGGAAACGCCGGTAGGGATTTATTTGAACGCGCTGCGCGTCTGCTAGAATTCTTTCTTCCGCTTTCAAGGGGGATTGAAAGGATTATAAGATCAAATATTTCATTAAATAATGTTTTTAACTTCTAACTATGGTGTAAAATGATCATTTTTATGCACGAAAGAAGAAAAGATTTAATAATCAATGTAAGTTTTTTCAAACATAGTAAAATCATGTTTGGTTTCATTACTAAGCGTTAGTAGTTAAATTCCATTTTTTTCATCAAATGACTAATCTTTTCAATCGTCCTTGAAATAGGAAGTAACAACTCTAGCGCGTTCAAATAAATCCCTACCGGCGTTGCCCTATTGCAGCGTCATCTACGTGCACTATTATTTTAGCAACAATTTCAATGCAGTAATTATTAAATATTAACTCTATATAAAATTTAATGTTTCAATTGAAAATTTTATTTATGAGAAAAAGGTTTAAAATGACTTTGGCAATATACATGCAAAATTTGGCCAACACGATGGCGCTAAATAGGGTCTAGTTCTGAGGTAGCCCACCTGCCTTTCGTCCCGCGTATTCCTCCCCCCTTTTTAGCGTCCCACCAGACCCAATCGCGTCCGAAGTTACGGCGCGTATTTCTCTCAGAATTCGTATCCACCCCCTATCATCCTTGACTTACACCCCAGGGGACCGCGGTCGCAGTTTCCAAATCGAAGCAAATGTGTTCGCTATTTCCGGACCGCATTCACAGTTCCCGGAAAATTCAAAACTTGAATCTATCCTCAAATCAACTGGCCACTATTACTTCATCTGACTAGTCAATTGTCTATTCCACATGAATCTGTACTTCTTGGCTTCAAACACCACCATCTTCTGGTCTTTGTCCATTCCACATGGACACCAGTCTGTACACACTGGCTTCTAGCACCACCATCTTCTGGTCTTTTTTTTCGTCTATCCCACATAGAAACCAGTCTGTACTTACTGGCTTCTAACACCACCATCTTCTGGTCTTTGTTTTTGTCCATCCCACATGGACACCAGTCTGTACACCTGGCTTCTAACACCACCATCTTCTGGTCTTTGTTTTTGTCCATCCCACAAGGACACCAGTCTGTACACCTGGCTTCTAACACCACCATCTTCTGGTCTTTGTTTATCCCACATGGACACCAGTCTGTACACCTAGCTTCTAACACCACCATCTTCTGGTCTTTGTTTTTGTCCAACCCACATGGACACCAGTCTGTACTGACTGTTAAAAAAGTCTTTGCGCGTTGCAGTTTTCGCACATATTTTACTATATTTCTAAACTTTTAATTACGTGTTGGAGGGAGGGGCTCTATACTGGGCTATGAGTCGGACTGAATTAAACACTAACCGTTCTCTATTCCTACTTCTAAAATTAAATATATCTCTGGTGAGGCTTTATAATAAAGCCGATCGCAACCAAAACATGGGCAAAGGCGTATTTTAAAACTGACGTTCAAGGCTACCGATGGAAAAGCCAAAAAATTAAATGAAATAAATGAAAGCCGGTAACAATGATCACAACTAAAAATAACGGTATACGGACTAAATACCCCCAAGACAAAAGACCCCCGGTCATAATCCCCCCATTTTTAAAAACGTACAAAATCCCCCCTCTCTCAAGACAAAATCCCCCGGTCATTTTCCCCCCATCCAAGTTAAGAGTACAAAATCCCTCCACTATCAAGACAAAATCCCCCCACTCTGTAGACAAAATCCCCCTACTCTCTTGTCAAAATCCCCCTACGCTCTAGACAAAATTCCCCGGTCATAATTCCCGGTTAGGTTAGGTTAGGTTAGGTTAGGTTAGGTTAGGTTTGGTTGGGTTGGGTTGGGTTGGGTTGGGTTGGGTTGGGTTGGGTTAGGTTAGGTTAGGTTCGTAATATTTTGGAAATATTGTAAAAAAATATTAAAAAAGTGGGGTGGCGTAGCGGTTAGCGCTTTCGCCTCGCAGCAAGAGGATCCCGGGTTCGATCCCGGACTGTGGCACCGGGTGAAAATCTGGGAACAAATCCTTCTGCGTCGAGTTTGCAAGTTCTCTCCCCGCTTGTTAAAAGGAGTTTTCCTCCGCGGTCTAACCCGGTTTCTCCTTTCCATCAAAACTTGCTGAGGTTAACGGTAATAGTTAGTATAGGGCGCTGTAGGTTAGCTGTGGCATAGGGGCTAGCCACCACCCCTCTATGCAATGTAAAGGGACCCACCTGTAAACAAGCCATAGGCTTAGTGTGGACATCCCTTCTTAGACAAAGCCTAGATTATTATTATTATTATTATTAACAATGGTACGCCTTTTCCAAAATATTATTTTTTACATTTATTTTCTTCCGAAGAACACAGTTTGGGGGGAATTTGTCCCGGGGCTGGGGGGAATTTGTCCCGGGGCTGGGGGGAATTTGTCCCGGGGCTGGGGGGAATTTGTCCTGGGGCTGGGTGTATTTTGTCTTCGGCATCCATTCGGGGGGAAATTGTCCGGGGGATTTTGTCTCCTACCTGAGGGGATTATGTCCTTTTCTTCTCAAATGGGGGATTATGTCCGGGGGATTATGTCCAGGGGGATTATGTCCTACATTCAAAAATAACAGCTAAACCGAGCCCGAACGGTAAAACCTTGAAGTTGGTCTCTGCGCTGCTGGTCTGCTACTCCTTTCGTTTATTTTCTATGGCAAAAATACTAACTTAGGGAGGTATTGGGATATTAGGGCATTTTGTGTTTTAAAAAATTTATTGTGAAGGAAAGAAAACAAGCCTGTTTAAAGATATTTCGAATAACTTTTAATATCTTTAAAAGTTGAAAAATATCTATAAAATTATTTGGACGAAAATTTTTAAATAACAAGACTTCCTTCGAGTTTCAAATTGAAGAACGTTCGTGTGCTTTATTGAACAAATTTTTACAAACAAGGCAGTCACTTTCAGTTTTAATTGTTGCTTGATTTTTTTATTGGACCTCCCCTAGCCTTTAAAGGGAGGATGAAGAGGAAAATAAAGTGATTTTTTATCGATTCTTCTTCTAATTATAAGTCCATTTTGCATAGTGAAACTTCCAGGAAATAAAGTCTCCGAATGATTTTAAAATTCAAATTAGGCTCAGATTTTATAGATAATTTGAAATAAGCAAGTCTGACCAATCGCTTAACGCCCTGCCTTCCTGTTAACAAAATTTCCGTTGCCCGCTCTATATCACGCACCACGATTGTCACATCGTGAGAAACTTTTATTAAATATCGCGATAAATTCCATTGGGCATGAGCGTGCCACGAGAATTATGTCAACAGGAAGGCAGGGCTTTACGCGATCGGTCGGAGGTTATTATTTTAAATTATCCATAAAACCTAAACCGAATTTGAATTTTAAAATAATTCTGAGATATTTCCTGTATGTTTCACTATGCAGAATAGTCTCATAATTAGTAGAAGAATCGATAAAAACACATTGTTTCACTTCACCCTCCCTTTAAAAACATTCTTAGTCTTATTCTTAAAGACAGACATAAAGTCTAATGAAATTAGGAGGTAAAGCATTGTAATATTCAACAGATCCGCCCGGTTCGCTGGTATTCTTTTCTGCGTAAGATTAACCAGCCCTAATCCTGACCGGTATTAATATAATTAATAAGCTAACAATTATTCTTATCTAACATAAAAAATAGTTTAAGTGTATGGTTTCAGGCTCTGAAGGACAATTTGCCAGCCTATGCGTCCCGACTTGTTTCAAGATTTCGGGTGAACGAAGGAAGTGCCGCTTTTCATGGGGCCGCTCTTTCGCCCGACTTGAACCCTATTTAGCGGTTAGGTCTCTCATTAAATAAAAGAAGTGTTTAAGGGCTAGGGGAGGTTAAGTAAAATATTAAGCAACAATTGAAACTGAAAGTGACAGTCTTGTTTGTAATAAATAGTTCAATAAAGCAAACGAACTATGTTTAATTTAAAACTCGAAGGAAGTCTTGTAATTTGAAACTCGTAGGAAGTATTGTTATTTGAAAAATTTCCTCCTAATTTTATTAATATTTGTCAGCTTTTAACTAATTATTAATAAAGATAATAAAAGTTTTCGAAAAATTCTTCAAAAAAGGCATGTCTTCTTTCCCTCATAATAAAAGTATTAAAACACAAAATTCCCTAATATTCCCATTACTACCTAACTGCATTTATCACGCCCGAAGTAATATATTTATATAAATGATCGAGCAAGTAACTGCATTGATGTTTTTTTTTTCACTACCCCTCGATGCCCAAAAATAGTGTTTTTGCCATTGAAAATAAACAAAAGGAGTAGCAGACCAGCAGCGCAGAGACTAACTCGTTCGGGCTCGTTTTAGCTGTTAGCTGTTATTTTCAGTTGTGATCATTGTTACCGGCTTTCATTTTTTTTTTTCATTTAATTTTTTGGCTTTTCCATCGGTAGCCTTGAACGTCAGTTTTGAAATACGCCTTTGCCCATGCTTTGGTTGCGGTCGGATTTATTATAAAGCCTCACCAGTGATATATTTAATTTTAGAAGTAGGAATAGAGAACGGTTAGTGTTTAATTCAGTCCGACTCATAGCCCAGTATAGAGCCCCTCCCTCCAACACGTAATTAAAAGTTTAAAATTTCAGATTGGCTCACTTAAACTAGGTTTTTATGACGTTACTGACTGGGACGGCGAAAAATACGTAATTCCTTTTTACCTCTGTCGCTATGACCCGCCTCTTCTTTCATATCCCACCGTCCCGAGGAAGGGGGTCCGGGACTTTGACGCGCGCCTAGATTACTCTGTTCCCTATTTCTACCTCTAAAATAAAATCTTTCAATGGTCTGACATTTGCTCTATACGCGGGAGGCTATAGGCAACCCCAGGCTCCGTTTAGCGAAGCTCAATCGCGTAGCCAACCTTCCTAGCATAGAAGCCATCTCCTCTGAAGTTGTTTCTTAAATGGAATAGTCGATTATGTCTATTTGAAGAGATCTCGTGAAGCGCATATGCCATCATGAATGAGATTTTCATTAGGCTGCAATGAGTCGGGCTGAAGACCTAGACGTAATTAATATGAGTTCAAAATATTATGATATCATGGCCCAAATAACAATATTTTCAAACCGCTTCTCCTCTTCAAAAGACGCTAGTTTTCTCTTAAAGGGAGGGGGAAGTGGAAATTAAAGTGATTTTTTATCGGTTCTTATAAAACCAGTCTGTATAATGAAAAATTTAGGCAATACCTCCCATTGATTTTAATATTCAAATTAGGCTAAGATTTTAAGAATAATTTTAAATAAGGACCTCCGACCAATCGCGTAACGCCGTGCCTTTTTGTTAACAAAACATCACGCAAATTTTTTCAAATCTCGCGATAAATTGATTCAACACGGAACATATTTCGTACGCGTGTGGTCGCAAAATCGAGGAATCCAGGCGGTAATTCGAACTATCTTGGTCAGGTTACTGTAATTTTTCAAATCTATGAGGGTTTGAAGACAGAGGGGTCTTAAGCTACGACTTGAACATTCTTCTTTCTTTCTATCTCGACTTCTTCCAATTTTGGGGTTTCTGTTGGGTCTTTAGGCCAAGCTGATTCTTGCATCTTTAACCATTCGGATCCGCTAGGCCAACAATTCCCAGCAATCAGTTCTTTAACAGAGCTACCTCGTGAGGGAATGTCTGCCGGATTACATATCCCTGGACAATGTGACCATGATTTTTCATCCGTAAGTTCCTTAATCTCCGCTACTCGGTTTGACACGAACTGCTTCCACCCATCTAATGATCCCTGATCCAATGTAGCGCGATTTTACTATCCGTCCACAGTGTCTCTTAATGTTTTCTAACCCAAATTCATTTTTGATGTGATTAACTAAGCGTGCACCTAAGAGGCAGGCCATTAGTTCCAGCCTTGGAAGCGTGAGTACTAGTTTTGGTGAGTTTTGATCATCTCTTCCCGTTGGTCCTCGTTTTAATGGACCAACTCTTGCTTTAGAGGATACTAAAGACACAACCTTGCCCGTGATTGTTGTGAATCGCAAATAAATAACGCAGTCGTATGCAGCTTGACTGGCGTCGCAAAAGCAGTGCTAGGTCTTGTCTACGATTTCTTCGTTGAAGTCGCTGACGTAACATCGTCGCAATTCGAATTTTCTAAGCTGGGGCATTTCTTCGTACCATTTGGTGAATTCTATTCTGATTTCCTCGGGTAAAGGTTCATCCCATCCTGACTTCAAGGTCCATAGCTTTTGGAACATAAACTTCGCGTGTATGGTGTATGGTGATAAGAGTCCCATAGGATCAAAAATTTGGCTTACAGCACTCAGGACACGACGCTTCGTTTTCTCTAAGTTGATCAGAATTTTGCTCAATTTGGTGAGATTAAAATGAAGTACGTCTTTATCTGGATCCCATTCTATCCCCAGAGCCTTGGTTACGTTGGAGCTGACTTCTCCTTCAATAGTGACTGGTTTAGTTGCCTGGTCCGGGTCTTCACCCCATAGTGTTCTGAGTTCTCTTGAGTTAGAATTGAATTTTCTCATACACATCCCGGCTTCATCCATAACTATCCTTATGTTATTGGATAAGTCAAACGCTTCTCTGACATTGTCCCTTCCAGTGACTAAGTCATCCACGTATAGATCCCTTGAAAGCGTTCGGATTTCGGTTTTCAATGCGTCATACTTTTCTAAGTGAACCTTGATCGCCTGTGCCAGGAGATATAGACTGCAAGTTAAGCCAATGAATCCTCTCGCATTTGCAGTAGCTCTAGTTGTTCTTCTAAGTCCTCAGCGGTGGCGGTTCCTGTGGCTAGTATGTCAATCACATGACTGATTAACTTGGTTGTGGCTGTTCTAACACCTTTTCTAGTTCCTTTCGCGGCGGCTAATTTTTCCTCTTTGTTGTCTAGTTCATTCATGGTATCCTCGAACTGGTCGTCTTCGATAGGCATCTTATAATATAATAATAATAATCATAATCAAAGCTTTGTCTACGAAGGGATTTCCACACTAAGCCTGTGGCTTATTTACAGGTGGGTCCCTTTACAATGCATAGAGGGGTGGTGGCTAGCCCCTTTGCCACAGCTAACCTATAGCGCCCTATACTAACTATTTCCGTTAACCTCAGCAAGTTTTGATGGAATGGAGAAACCTTTTTAGACCGCGGAGGAAAACTCCTTTTAACAAGCGGGGAGGGAACTTGCAAACTCTACGCTTAAGGATTTCTTCCGAAATTCTCACCCGGTGCCACAGTCCGGGATCGAACCCGGGATCCTCTTACTGCGAGGCGAAAGCGCTAACCGCTACGAAACCCCTCCAATACTTTTTCTACTTGATTCACTTTATAGTATTACCAAAAGTAATATAAGAAACCTCCCTACGGGAGGAAAGTGTACAAAGGCGAACTTTTGCCGATACATCCTCGTACCGCGAATGTCCCCGCGCACTTATACTGTCGTAAACAAAGTTACAAATAATAGGGCCGCGACGCTTAGAGCGTAGGAATACATTCTGTGATCTCGCGATTGCGTCGGCTGCTTAAGTTAGTCAATCTCACAGACTCATTGTAATTTTAAACATTTCCAAAGAAGTAATTCATGCTGCATTTTTAGATTTTGATGATACTCAATCATTAACAATCTGGGAGTGACTAGATTGTAGGATTTTCATAGGTCTTTGCATAAAATTTGAATTAAACCCTTACCTTGCCAAGGTATATGCCTAACACTGTACATAGATAGATTTTAAAATGGTGTTATTATCAATCTGGAAATTTTATTCTTGTATTCATGATTTTCATCTTCTTGGCTTCACAAAAAAATAGATTTTCTTTTCGAAATAACCGTTTGTGAATATTGATTAGTAAAATCAGGAATCCTCTATTTCTTACGACAGACCGCTTAGCAGACTACAGAGCTCTTTTTCCACCTTCCCTTTCCAACGACCATATCAAAGGACTAAGATCTAACGTACCTTGTCCATGCGCAATAATGTCTGATTATGGTATTTGGCGGTTCGAGGATGTCTCGCGTGTTTTAACGTTACGACTATGGCGTCTTGTATACTTCCCTCCCGTAGGGAGGTTTCTTATATTACTTCTGGTATTACTAGCTTTTACCCGCTGCGTCGCTCGCGTGTAATTAGAACTTTCATCAAAATGATATAATGAATGGATAGATTTTACTGATGATTAAAGGGTATGAGAAGCTTCATTTGAAAAACCTCTGATTTATATAGCAAAAGATAGAATTAATTTCTGTGAATTCAAAAGTATCAAGCTTTTAATTCTCCGATTTCTGGTTATTTGGCAATATGCATTTGGAAAGGCTTCACATGAAATTATTTGAAATCCATTTTTTAAGAAAGGCTAAAACGTTTTCCTGTTTTTGACGTCACACACGCGAGATGGTGCCACTCTCTCCGCTATCAGACCCAGAGTTTAGACAGGGGAGAAGCATGGACAAAGCTCGAGACGCGTATACCTCGCGCGTATAGGATTCCCGCGCTTTTTTTCCACAACGTCATAGTGATGTCATAAAACAGACGAACAACCTCGACAAGACAAAATGATTTATAAATCGAAACTGAGATTTCGTGATTTTCCAATGGATTTTAAAAATAGAAACTTTGGTTCACTTATATTAAAAACTTGATATTTTGAAAGTAGAGACTTGAAAGTGTAATATAATATCACTTTCGTGCTAAAATATGATATGAAATTGTAAATTCCCATACCCTAAAATATTTTTGTAGCACCCTGGGAGCCAGTCAGCCCGTCGGGACATTTTTTCATTACTTTAATTCGGACATTATTCCATAAAGAACAGGTTTTTAAACTTCTGGCCGCCATTTAAAAAGATGGCAACAAATCGAACCCGAAAGACCATTCAGTCCGTCTATAGGTTAAAGGAAACCAGTGTACTAAATATTTGCGAAATCGGTTGAAACGCGCGGACTTTGTTGCATAGAGAAGATTTTTTACATTTCTGGGCGCCATTTATTAAGATGGCGGCAGATTGGAAAAATCATTCGTAGTACGCGCCTACCTCTTATGAGCAACGTAACGTTCCTGCTAATTTTCAGCCTTCTAGGGCAAGCGGTTTAGGCTGGGCGTTGATTATCAGTCTGTCTGTCAGTCAGTCAGGCAGTCAGGACTTTGATTAAATAGATATAGATTATTTAAGAAAAACCTCTTTCTTCGGAACGACAACGGTTAAAGTTTATATAGAACGAGTAATGAAGATTGCATCTGAAGTCGAAAAAAACTCGAGACACTATACCCATTTCACAGTGTGTAATTAAGACGTGTCCCCATTGAAATATAAATCCTGGAAACCTTAATAAGTTAATAAAGGACAAATAATGACATCGTTGAGTTGAAAAGTAGAGAAGTCGATTTAGGATAAATAACAAGTTGGGAAAACCAAAATTTTACCTCTCCGTGTCGAGAAGATTATATAACCTTAAGTATCCAATGAAAACGTCGACCTTTTTGCTCTCATCCTTTCCCGCGCTTTGTGCTTCCGCATTTCTTCCTTACTCTCAACATTATCTTCCTCCATTTTACATACAAAAATCAAATACTCACAAAAAGAAGCGGCAAAAACCTGCTGGCTCTTTACAACCACTTAATTCGACTTAATATCCAATTTCAAAACACAAATATTTACTGGTAGATAAATTGACAGCCTACAAGCAAAGAAAAATTCTCAAGAATGGCTCCCGTGAATTTAAAAGGTCTATTTTCAACTAGGTGGGCGTATCTGATTAGATTTAAAATCTATATTTTTGAAATTTTTGGTCTGACTGTTATCTACACCTAGATGGTTTTCAGTGAAACAAACAAGGAGCATAAACACAATAGTGGAAGCTTCAGTCTTATTTAAAACATGTAAAACAATTATCATATCTGCAAATAGCTTACACATGTCTTTTTTACCAATGCCTAACCTTTTGGATTTTTCTAAAGCAATCTTAACACCAAAAAATATTTTTTGATACAAATTAAATGTTTTATATTCTTATTAAAAATAAAACAAGAGGATAGAAAAGGTCTGTCCTCTCGTAATTTTTAAGCTTTTATCATGATTACTCTATACAACAGTAACAAGGAGTATAAACCCATTAGTGGAAGCAGTATTTTTTTCCCGAAACAATCTCGCTTATGTTTATCCTCTCTAGACTTCGCTAAAAACGTATTACTCCCACGTAAAATATTAATAGACAGGCAAGGATTCATAGCATTAAAGAAGGAGCGCAATATTATCCATATTTTCATTTCATATACAGAGAAAAGAAATTATTATGTTTCTGAGAGGAGCTTCCCATTTTTGTTGTTGTTTTGAAAAATATATCGCAATGCACGGGCCTTGATAGATATAGGAGGCAATGAATGAAATATATCACAATGCACGGGCTTTGATAGATATAGGAGGCAATGAAGGAAATATATCGCATGCACGGGCCTTGGTAGATATAGGAGGCAATGATAATCTCTCTCTTTGCACAAGAGGTTTATCTTTAATACTTAAATAAATATAATTATTTTTAATTATTTTAATCTTCAATAATTAACATTAATAATAGTTAAATCGTTTAAAATAAAGTTATACCTATTATTTTTTCAAACTTTGCTAATATTGACGTTTAAATTGAAGCGTACCCCTCTTACCCGATTCTTTTAAAATTTTGGTATATATATAGAAATCGATTCCCTTATAATAGTAAAGAACAAGTTGGGAAAACCAAAATATTACCTCTCCGAGTCAAGACGACTACTTACAAACTTATTTACCCAGATATGGAAATGTTTCTTAAGTTAAAATTTATGAAATATTAAAGCAGTATACAAAGCATAGCAAATATACTGTAAATCAGACGACATTTTACATCCAATAATGATATACTTGTACACATTAAAATCATCCGATGGGGGAGAAACGGGAAATGAAGAGATAAAACTTTGGAGGGATACTACCTTTACGTGTTTGTAAAGGCCCAATTTTCTACTCCTCAACTGTATGCCCTCTATGTTCAAAGCCATATTCACAACAGGGTTGCCATATAAACACTATCCTCTCGTTTCACCTCAACGATTTTCTTAGTTTCTCAACATGACTGTTAACGTTACATAACACCAAAGCTTATTTGTGGCTACACACACTGAAAGTAAATGCGTACCATGAAAAGCATGAAAACACGAAGCTATTATCCGATTACGATCAGACCTTTCACTGGTCTGGGCTGCGTTCAGCAGAGCTCACCAAAAAAGACAGCGGATTTTGGAAATGTTTACCGGTGAGCTCTGTCGTCATAGCTTTTCTCCGGTCATCGGCGTTTTATAAATGACGCTAGCGCAATAAAGCGTGCAAGGTACCAAGGCTTAACAAAAATTGTATGATAACATATTTATAGAGATAGATAACAACTTTTATAATTAAAATTAGAAACTAACATATCTCTTAAAATTCTCGCGTGATCAACTGGTTTCACGCCAATTAAATAGCTATAGTCCCATAGAGCTATTTGTATTGATTCATCCATGGTTTTTTCGCCAAGCTGAGAACTACACGTTTTACGTCACGCTATCCAAAAAGCCGACTATTTTCTTTGAAGACCGCGCTAGCTCAGCGCTAAGCACCGTGACGTCAAAATTCAAAAACAAAATCCCGTTATGTAGGACACTGCTAACAGCGCTGGGCTCTGCTGAACGTGGCCCAGATTTCCACCATGATTATATAATCTAAGCCTAATTATTTAATAGTGTATTTAACTTTCGGCTCACTCTGAACCGTTAATGTCTCTGCATTACAGAAACGAAAACGAAAACCAAACCCAAGCGTTTACTTTTTGGTTCACTAGGCCTATTAACAAATAACAGTTCATTTGACCAACATTGTAGCGTTGCGCTTGTATTCACTTTAGGAAGGATTATGCTATAAACAGATGTAGTATAGCTTAAGTAATATATAAACATCCATTTTAAATAATAATATTAAAAAAAATCTTTGGAATATCAAAATGAAATAGAGCTTTAAAGCTACAAAAGTACTAAATGCATCATAATTACGAAAAATATTTCCACATATTCATTTTATATCATGGAAAACGGGAATATTAAGGTTCTGAAGGATTTCTTTACACATGAAAACAAAAACGAACTTCTAACGCAGCGCACTAGTGTAACAACGGACGGACACATATAGACAAACACATAGACTACTGTTTTACCCTTTCCGTATTAATTTTGAGTTTAGAGACATGATTATCTTAAATATTAAAATAAATATAATTAATATTAAGTATTTTCTTCGATAGTTGTTCGCCTTATTGAGCGTTGCATCGTTTTGAAAAAGAATAATTAAACATTCTTGAGAGACTTGACTAATATTGGCGTTTGAAATGAAGCATACGCCGGTTGCGTCGCCTTACTCAAATAGGTAGTATATAAGGGTGTCGAATCGCAGCTATGGATAAGAACAGCGCAATTGCGTGAACCTTTGGTGGAAGCCCCACCTTAGGGAGGCCGGACGTTTCTCGTAACCCTGGCCGATCGCCGCGTATGTCTTAACCTTAACGATGATGATGGAGTAGAAGCCAGGTGTACAGACTGGTGTCCATGTGGAATGGACAAAAACAAAGACCAGAAGATGGTGGTGTTAGAAGCCAGGTGTACAGACTGGTGTCCATGTGGGATGGACAAAAACAAAGACCAGAAGATGGTGGTGTTAGAAGCCAGGTGTACAGACTGGTGTCTATGTGGGATGGACAAAGAGCAGATGACGGTGGTGATTAGAAGCCACTGTGTACAGACTGGTGTCCATGTGGGATGGACAAAGACCACAAGAGGGTGGGGATTAGAAGCCAGTGTGTACAGACTGGTGTCCATGTGGGATGGACAAAGAGCAGCAGACGATTGTGATTAGAAGCCAGTGTGTACAGACTGGTGTCCATGTGGGATGGACAAAGACCAGAGGCTGGTGATGTTAGACAGGCAATGGAGTAATAGCCTGTAAGTGTAATACAATTTTCGAAATTTCCGGAAATTGAGAACACGTTTGCTCCGATTTGCAAACTGCGAACGCGGTCACGTGGGTATAACAACAGACAGACACACACACACACACACACACACACACCCACACACACACACACACACACACAGACACGTCGAAATTAAAACCTCTCCGTGACATACGTCACTCGGAGAGGTAAAAAGCGCAGTTGCGAAAACCTTTGGTGGCCGATCCCACCTTAGGGAGGCTAGACGTTTCTCGTAACCCTAGCTGATCGCCGCGTATATCCTAAAACCAAACGATGATAATGGAGTAGAAGCCAATGATACAGATTGGTGTCTATGTGGAATAGACGGAAGAGCCAGAAGATGGGGGTGATTAGAAGCCAGTATGTACAGACTGGTGTCCAAGTGGAATGGACGAAGACCAGAAGATGGTGGTGATTAGAAGCCAGTATGTACAGACTGGTGTCAATGTGGAATAGACGGAAGACCAGTGGATGGTGGTGTTAGAAGCCAGTGTAAGTGCAGACTGGTGTCAATGTGGGATTGACAAAGAACAGAAGATGATGGTGTTGGAAGCCAGAAAAGTACCAGACTGGTGTTCATGTGGGATGGACGAAGACCAAACATAGTGGTGTGAGAACTCAAGTATAGAGTAGAAAAGGAGAGAAATCCAAATTTCTGTGAACTATCAATACGGTCCGGAAATTGGGAACACGTTTGCTCCGATACGCAAACTGCGAACGCGGTCACGTGGGTGTAACAACGGACAGACAGACACACACACACACAGACACGGCCGTTACAGAACCTCTTTTGGACTACGTCACACGGAGAGGTAAAAATTGAAGTTTCGGTTGTAACTCTCGGTTTGTTATTCACAATATAGGAAAACAACAACGAAAGCTATAGAGGGATACAGTTAGAGCTTATTTAAAGAACTGTTGAGATGCAAAGCATAGGCCTAAGCGATAACATTTCATATTTCTTAATAATATTACAGTTTCTTTTACTTGATTCATACTCCCTTCTTGCTTTTACGTTGTGCTGTCATGAAAAGAATTCTTACAAAACCATATTATTTTCTTTTTGCAATATTTTAAATGGAAATAAGGTAAATATTTTTCGGGATTACGATTCTTTTAGTATTTGTGTAGCTATAAATCTAGGTTTCATTTCGATATTACAAGAACATTTTTTGATATTAAGATTTCAAATGCGGTGTTTACGTTTTTATTTTATTTTACTATACTACATTTATAAATAGTTTAAACGTAGAGTTCAAGATTTGTTAAATGCAATGGGAAATAATTCATATTTTTTATCTTGCCATTGCTGTTATATCGGTTCAGTTCGGATTGCTTTTATAATTGAAGACACCTTAGGCCCAAACCAATAATGGTGCTGTTTCGTGTCCGCTTAGAGGAGGTCTAATGGTTCAGAGTGAGCCGAAAGGTATATACACATATAAATAAATAATATTAGGTCAAAGAATAGAATAATAGAAGATATATAGTTTAGGAGTAGAGATTTCAACCTTTATCAATGCGTAAGGCAGTATCTCTCCAAATATGTATTTTTCGTTTGCGGTTTTTTGCTCATTTCCTGATTGACTGCCTTTTAAGAAGTATAACTTTTAGTTTAATATGCCCTCTGCTTATTTACTGAATACTGATGCCCTTGTAAACTGGCAAGAACAGAAAAATGGCTCAGTCCAACTTCATGTCCGACCGCTCTACTACTTGTATGGGGATTGGTTGATGTCCAAATCTCTATACTCATTACCGACTATACTATACAAACAGATTAGAAGCCTAAGTTCAAAGGCCAATCGTAGGACTGTGCTTTAACTCAATTTGTTGCATTCAGACTTACACCCCAATATAGCTCTCGAAGTTGGGGACGCAAGCTGGATGGCGCGCTTACTTCCCCCCTTGCTTTGTTGTTCTCCGTTCTTTTCGCTTATGCGGCCGCCAGCTTGGGTCCTCAACAGTGCGTTGTATCACACCTCCTCGGTGGTGAGAGCTGGCTAACCACTGCGTTTTGTGGGCTGAGTTGATACGCGCCCTTCCCAAGCCAAGGTGTGCAGGTATCGTGCTGAGGGCTGTGTGGTACCGGGGAAGTTAATCTACGGTATCTCGAACGATCCCCTCGGGGTACCAGGCGAAACCCCGTTGTAGCTAGCCTTCCACCCGGGATGAGGACTACCGGGTGGTGACCCCTTATTTGCCTCATTACTCGTGGGACCTTTATGGAAACTACTACAAATACCAAAACCAAAAACAAACCTGGGCATGGAGCCGGCTCTACCGGTACCCAGCCTTCTCACAGGGAAGGAGGTAACTCCCAACCTGCTTTTGGGCGAGCTGCTGCCTCCGGCAGCACCCACCCTCAATCGGCGGAAAGCCAAAAATCGCTTCCTACTCCTCAACTGGGTTCTACCAAGTTGAGTGAGGCTAATAGGAGGCGAAAGGCCAACCGCCGGAGAAAACAAGCCCTCCAAGGTGGTCAGAACTCTGCACTGGGTGTAAGAGATACGGGCCGAGATGGAACTCCTGTACCTTCGGGTGCTGGGAATAACGTCTTGGGTACGGACTCTACGCCTGGTGCAAGAGAAGCTACCACCTTTTCTGGGAAGAGAGCTAGGACGGAGGACTCTGATCCCTCGCCTAGCTCACAAGCGGCGGCGCCAAAGAAGACTAAGTCTTACTGCGACGTCGCCAGCATTGTCAAGATGGCCATCGTTAAAGATGGCTATCCTACTAATGCGGTCACGGATGTGGACGTCGTTCCCATCCAGGCCGCTATACTCGACGCACTGGACGCTGAGCTCTCCTCGGGAAGCTCGTTGCCGCGTCCCCTAAATTTCCACATCATGGCTGGGGCCATGATCTATTCATGTGGAGATTCTGCGACCGGTGAATGGCTCGTGAAGGTGTTGCACCATAATGAGCGTGCCATAGGGGGAACACGGCTTTCAGTGATGAAAGTCTGTGAACTCCCGAGGCCGTTCAAGGTGTCCTTCCGTACCAAGGACCGTCGCACCACAGATCCGGCAGCTCTTCTACGGCGACTTAAGGCCAACAACGGAAGGTTTTTGACAGACTGTTGGCGGTGCCTGAAGTCGTTCGACGAGAAGAGCACCAGACGCTGGATATTCCTTATTGATGGCTCCTCCATGGAGGCCATCAAGGAGGCCGGTTTTGAGGGCCTCACTGGTGTCGATGTCGGGACTTTTAAAGTCCTGAACGCACCGCATGACCCTCTCCAGAAGGTCTCTGAGGCTTCTGATGAAGAAGGAGACACTGTAGCCAGCGTGAGTGGGGAGCTGGCAGCAAATATTGCTGAAATTAACTTGGAGCCATCCTTTCCAGATGGCTCGGACATAGACCTCGGGACAGAGTCTGACTTCTTGAAGGACTCTGATACCGAGAAGTCTTCCGCTCCTGACACTGGGATGGGGATAGAGGCCGGGGTTGCTGCTGGCGGTGGCAAAGGAGATACCGGTCCTGGATCGGGACTCCAAGCTGCTGCCAAGCGGTAGCTAGGGCCGTCTCTCTTTCTGTGGCATGAGCATTAAGGTGATCCAGATCAACCTGCATCACTGCAAAGCAGCCTCGGCAGTTCTGTGCCGGAGGTTTGCCTCAGAGGGCCTGGACGTGGCCCTCATTCAGGAACCTTGGATCCATAATGGTAAAATCCTTGGTTTAAAGAATGCAGGTAACATTTCTTATGATTTTACCTCACCCAACCCCAGGGCGTGTGTTCTGACAAGGAAGGGTCTTGACACCCTTCCGCTTCCGAACTACCTCACTAGGGATACTGTTGTGATTAGGGTATTGCCCTCCTCTTTTGGAGAGGCAACTGGCCTTATCATAGCGTCTGCTTATTTTGCCCATGATGCCACGGACTCCCCCCCCACCACAGGAGGTTGCCGCTCTTGTCGACCACTGTTAGCGGCAGGGGGACAGGCTCATTCTAGGCTGTGATGCCAATGCTCATCATGTCACGTGGGGCAGCAGCGACTGCAACAAACGTGGTGATGACCTGCTTGAATATCTGGTCGGTACGAACCTGCATATTCTCAATAGGCACAATGAACCGACCTTCGTTACCTCAAACAGAAAGGAGGTCATTGATGTCACCCTTGCCACAGACAATATCAGTCTGTCGGTATCTAACTGGCATGTGTCTGATGAACCATATCTCTCAGACCATAGGCACATCTGCTTCTCGGTCGCGGTCAAGTCAACCTCGGTTAAGACGGAACTGCGCAACCCCCGTCGGACCGATTGGTCCGGCTACAGGGAGGAACTCTGCCTCCTACTCAGAGGTAATGCTCCTAAGCTTAACTCGGTGCTGGAATTTGATTTGGCTGTTGATCTCATGCAACAAGCCATTATCAATTCCTACCACCATAACTGTCCAGCGAAGCCTGCCAGTCGGCCAAGGCTCGTTCCTTGGTGGAATACGGAACTTGGCAAGCTTCGCAAGCTCACTCGTAGGCTCTTTAACAGGGCCAAGAGGACTGGGGACTGGACTACTTATAGACAGACCCTCAACAAGTATAATAAAGCCATCCGGGAGGCCAAGAGGAACTCCTGGAGGGACTTCTGCGGTAGTATCTCCGATGCCCCCGCTTCTGCCAAGATCATGAGGATCCTGGCTCATGACAACACTCATCAGCTCAGTACCATTAAGGTGGCAGAAGGTGAGTTTACCAAGTCAGGGACTGATACCCTAAAGCATATGCTTAAGGTACACTTTCCGGACTCCAAGGTTTTTGTCCCCACATGCACCGAAGCTCTCCCCGTGCACTTTCGGAGAGCACACAGGGCGGACTGGGGCATTGCCAATAAGATAGTTACTTACCCCAGACTTAAATGGGCTGTTAATTCGTTTCAGCCCTATAAGTCCCCTGGCCCAGATGGCGTCTTTCCTGCCCTCATTCAGGAAGGTATAGACGCCATCGGCCCCTATTTGTGCAGGATATTTAGGGCCTGCATTGCTCTGGCGCACATTCCGGATATCTGGAAGCGCTCGAAGGTTATCTTTATTCCCAAACCTGGGAAGACGAGCTATCTTGAGGCCAAGGCATTTAGGCCCATCTGCCTTACCTCTTTCTTCCTAAAGATTTTAGAGAAACTGGTGGACAGGTATTTGCGAGATGGAGTTCTCTCCCATACTCCCCTGTCCACTGCTCAGTTTGCCTATCAGAAAGGCAAATCCACGGAGACGGCGCTCCATGGCATTATGAACTGCCTGGACAGGGCCATCGAGTTCAGGGAGATGTCTTTAGCCACCTTCCTCGACATCGAGGGGGCCTTTGATAGGGTCTCTAGTGAAGTTATTCTTCGCGCTGCGGAGCGGTTTGGTATTGACGACACTCTGTGTCGTTGGATACACTCCATGCTCACGAATCGCAGGGTGACGGCGTCTCTTCTCGGGGAATCCCTGGAGATCTCCACCGACCGTGGCTGTCCACAGGGAGGGGTTCTTTCCCCTCTTCTTTGGTGCCTGGTGGTGGATGAGCTGCTGGGTCGACTGGGGTGTCACTGCTTTGGCTATGCGGATGACATCGCTGTGATTGTTACAGGGAGGTTCCCTGCAACTATTGCTGCACTGATGAATACTGCCTTGCATGTTGTTGAGGAATGGTGTAGGGAAGTTAACCTCACCGTCAATCCCAACAAGACTGTCCTTATACCGTTTACCCGGAAGAGGACCGATGAACTCTTCAATGATATTTCCTTCTTTGGACAGGTTCTGACGAAGTCCACCGAGGTCAAATACCTTGGCGTGACCTTTGATGCCAGGCTTACTTGGAAATCCCATCTTGATCTTAGCATCAAGAAGGCCAAAATTTTATTCTGGCGTTTAAGAAGTTCAGTCAGCAAATCCTGGGGCTTAAGCCCCAGTGTCGTGAACTGGATTTATACTAGGATCATCAGGCTGGTAGTCTCCTATGGAGCTCTTGTCTGGTGGTCCAGGGTTCGCCTTAAAACAGCCCAAGATGAACTACGCAAGCTTCAAAGGCTGGCGTGCATCGGCATCACGGGGTCCATGAGGACTACCCCCACAGCCTCTCTGGAGATCCTTCTAAATATGCTTCCTCTCCACCTCTTTATTGAGCAGGAAGCTATTATGGGAGCCTGTATGCTCAACAACCACGGCTGGTGGAAGCCCAAGCACTGGGACTTCAGTCACACTAAGCTCTTCAGTGAGTACAGCAGACTCGAGCCATCACTTGCGATGGTCTCAGATAAGACTGTTGTATCATATCATTTTGACAAGCCCTTCAGCGTGCACTTTCCGAGTCGCACTGATTGAGAGACCACCCCAGTCCTTGGAACTGGGGGGGAGTCCGTCTGGTTCACGGACGGCTCAAAGACGGACTCTGGAGCTGGTGCCAGGGTCTACTGCTTGACCAAGAAGTTTGGTTTTCACGAGAGCCTCGGCAACTTTGCCAGTGTTTTCCAAGCGGAAATCATGGCCATTTGCTTATGCGCGGATTTCTGCATCAAGAAAAACTATCGCGGACGGACGATTCAGATTTATTCGGATAGTCAGGCCGCCCTCAAGGCACTGGATCAGTGCCTTGTTGACTCAAGACTAGTCCTCAGTTGTCTGGATTTGCTGGGTTCTCTGGCTGCCCGCAACAAGGTTCAATTGCTGTGGGTGCCAGGACACTGCGGATACCTGGGTAATGAGAGGGCTGATATGTATGCCAAAAGGGGGGCTGAGGCGAAGTTCTTCGGACCTGAGCCTGCGGTTCCCATCCCCCATGGCATAATTCGCCAGAAGATTCACTACCGGATGTCTGCACTTCAACTGCAGCTCTGGCTTGACATGGATGGACAGAGACAAGCCAAGGAATTTATCCTGGGTCCCTCCATTACTAGGGCAAAGGAACTGCTTGCCCTTACCAAAAGTAAAATTAGGCTGGTTACCAGTCTCCTTACTGGACACTGCCGGCTGAATAGACACCTGCACTTGTTAGGCATCGTCGATGACCCACTCTGTAGGTTCTGCCGGGAGGTAGAAGAAACCTCCTCCCATATCCTCTGTAGCTGCGATTACCTCGCGGCCATGAGGTTCGAGCATTTTGACATGCATACTATGGAACCTAACCAGTTCTCTACTGTCTCGGCCAATCGGATCCTCCGATTCATCGAGGCGACAGGACTCTTCGCAGTCTAGCCAGCTCGGGGTGCACAATGTACCTTTGGTATCGGTGCTCGACGCGGCGACGCGTCACCCCCTTCAACAATAACAATAACAATAACAATACACCCCAATATTCCTTTTGTACCTTCTCATTTGCATACAATAAAACCTGAAGTCCAAAACGTTTTTATTTACACCCTGAATTAAAGGTCTATAATTTTGTATTGTGATGTCATCCGTTTACAGTATTGGGGGTTGTCTACAAAGAAAGGTGTTGGTCTGATCTTTTCCACACTGTTTATTTGAGAAAGTGGTTTATTTGTATGATATATTTTTATTAGTTTGTTCTTTATGCACAGTCACAATTCATCACTAAATCTGACCAAACTTAATGATTGATGTAAGTAACACAAGAGGTAGGTTTTAGAAGTGGTTTAGTTGCGTTGTTCAAAGTTGGGTCCGCAAACCCGTAAAACTTAAGCCTGTAAAAATCATTCTATTTCAGAGCCGTAGCATTTTGACTTTATGTCAGATCTCTAGATAAGCGTAGTTCAATTGAATTTGATAGTTGTCAAAAAATGGCTTCAAAAAAACATCATCATGTAGATAATTCATAGGGATGGGCCCAAAGACTATTTAAGGTTTAACTACAGGTCTGCTATGACGGTCGGAATAATGGCGGGTTGGATCAATTTTGATTTTTACCCTCAAATTAAGTCCGTCATCTCAGAATTTTTATAGTTTTCTTAGCTAGCTATTGAAGCTCAGCAAATAGCAACGGCTTCCGTGAAAACTACTCTCGGACTTAAGAAAACTAACATGTAAAACGAAATACGTCATGTAAAGCCACAATAAAAACGATCGTAATAAAATTTTGAAATTGAGAAAGAAATTGTGCTGTTTCCTCCGTCATTCCTTTTTGACCACTATTATATTAATAATATTGTATATAATCCTATAATTTTATGAATCCGGTCCTATAAAAATGTAAGAGTTGGTGCCCTGACTTACGGGCAACAATGACTCAAAAAAAGACTAAATAATTTAGCAATTATCTAAATATATCCATAGAGGATTGATAAGATTGATAATAAATTATTGTGCTGAACATTTTCCAAAACTAACACCTATCGGACATCGGTTTTTGGAAAATCATATTAATTCACCATTTCACTGTAATTAAAGTACAATATTTCAAGCTTGTTCAATGTATTTTTCGACATTTTTCTTACCTTCGGGTAGGGGGTGCCCAAATCCATATTTAGACTGTACCCTCAAAATTCGAAACGTTCCTACGCGCCTGAGTTCAACACTTGAGAATATATTGATTTATCCCCTGAAGTAGATTATCTACTCCCGTATATGGTTTGAACAGAGGCGTTAGCATGAATTTCATCTAAGTAATTGTTGGAGGTATTTTAGATTACACTGAGGTGATTTACTTCACTTGTACATTTTAAAGTTAATTAAACGGGAGCGATTGTCACGGAAAGCCTAAACAAAATTCATAACGGCGCACTATGATTTTAAGCAGACGCTCACACGAAATAACTCTTATGTTTGTTTCCCCAATTCCTCCGTACATTTAGTAACACTGGCGAATCACATTGAACGTCATATTTACGTGGCAGTGGGCCATTATCGAATTCTTTTCTCTTGGAAGTTGTACCGGGCAGTCCGGGCTTACCGCGTCGCGAAGGATGATATTTGAGGAGGGGGGAGGGTAAGAGAAAATAAAGGCGATAGCTTCCGTTTCAAATCCAAACTATTTCTCCATCAAAAACCTAACCGAGATGTAATTCGTCTATTGATATGATAAGCAGCAAGTATATAAAGAACCAGAGATAATGCGTATACACTCTAAAAAATAATGGTGTATTTAAACACCATATATGCTGTTTTTCTCGATGGCAAAAATGACACCATTTTATGATCAATTCACGCCATTTACAAATATAGTGCTTTTTATCTTTTTCAGGCAATCTGTTGGATTTCTAATATTACTACTTATTTTACGCCAAGTATGTCACATTCCTAAAGCAAATGAATTGAAATCGGTGTTAAATATTTATTTTTTCTATATTTAGCACCACGTTTCTGGTGTAATACAAACCCGTTAATGCACCATTTCAATTCCCTATTTATAGTCCCTGTTTACCCCATTTCAACCCCTAATTACCTCCCATTCAAACCCCTATTCCTTTCATTTCAAGAACTCGTTTAAACCATTTCAAGCCCCTATTCATCTCATTTCAAGAACCCGTTTAAACCATTTCAAGCCCCTATTTACATAATTTTAGGAGCTTATTTACCCTATTTTAAGACCCTATTTTCTCCATTTCAAGTTGATTTTACTACGGTAATTAACCTCTTGTCTCCCTCTCCCTCCCATAGACCGAATTCCCATTCAGATGAAATTGTTTTGCATTTGGTCTAATGGGAGATTCATCTTGGCTTAAATGTTTCCGGTGGATATATAGATTTGCGAGAAAGCAAAGATTCTATCAATGCCCTCATAAATCTGATTAACTTAAAACATGAGTTAATAATATGTTAGCTCCCTAGGGACTCAACTCATGCTTATAACAATTGAGGTGTTAGGTGAAATGAGCACTAAACCCGTGTATTTTTGTAAAATATTATGAAACATTTATAATTTAGAAGAAATGTACCTTTATATAGCGATTCGCTAATTTTTATTTTATTAAACATCATCAAGGCAGATGTTTATTGGTCAAGAACCTTAATAAATATAGCGTTTATTGTTCAATGACCTTGAAAATAAGGTATTTTTTGAAAGGACCGCGTTAATTATGGGTAAAAAGGGACTTGAAAAATGGTAAATAGGGACTTGAAATTAGGAACTTTAAATGGTGGTAAATAGGGGTTTTAGAGGTTTGAAATGGAGTAAATATAGACTTGAAATTCGGTATATAAGGGTTTTCAATGGTGTAAATAGGGACTTGAAATGGTGTATAAATGTTTTTGTTTTACAAGACCAAAGTTTTGCTAATTATAGAAAAATTAAATATTTAACACCTATTTCACTTCATTTGGTTTAGTAATGTGATATACTTGGCGCAATTTTGCCTATCTTTAACACGATTAAACTAAGTAGCAATATCAGAAATTCGGCAGATTGCCTTATAAATGTGTTAAAAAGCAATATAAATGTTCCATAAATGCCTAAATTATTTCCTTAATATTTGCAATAATATTTGTAAATGGCGTGAATTGACTATTTATATTTCATTTGACAAAAGGTTCCTTCTTCTTTACACCTTTTATGCTAATGACATTTAAAAATGCACCTTCATTTTCAAATTAGTTTAACACCTTTTTCTGTGGTATTCATTTCATTTAGGTATCATTTGCGCACCTTTTAACGAATGGAGTTTTTTGAGCAAACAAATAGTTTTTAAAAGAATAGCTCCATTTTCATATTGTTTTAACCCCATTTAATTGTATAATCGATTTTCCATTTTTCCGCAGATAATTACAATTTCCACGCATGCAGACAAAACGTAAGTCTAGGATGGTCATTCACTTAACACGCTATGAAAGTTCTTTGCATAGGGTTGTTGGAGTAAAAGCATAAAGTACAATTCTCAAATGTGTTCTCAATATGTTCTTAATAAGAAATCCCATAAACAAAGTTCGAATTTTAATATTAAGGTTGAGAAAAAAATTGTGCCCCTTTCTTACCGCTCCCAATGACGTGACGGTGTTGCAAGAAAATAGAAATTGTAGAAGTGAAGTAAAATATTTTGCAAAACGGGCTAATTTGTATCAATTTTCTCAATTTCTCTTTCCTGATCTCGCATATGCATATATATATATATTCGAAATATAGCGGCCTTTTCCATACTAACATGAACAAGTGCGCTAATCTTTTCCGAACGTTTGAGGCCCCAAAAGACATTCCCCAAATTTGGTGGCCGGCTGAGATATAAAACTACGTTAAACTAGCCACTAAAATGCCGATATAATTTTTTGGAAGATTTTCAATTACAATTTGCTGTTAATTAATAGTAATTAAGTTGCGGCAAAAATACTAAAATCATCGACCGTAATGAATTGGTCCACGGTACGCAAGAATTTATAACATCTCAAAGTATGGGCCAAGTACGAGAAAGAGTGTAAACAATTAGCATGAGCAATTGCTTACTATATCTGTAAATCCCTTTATTAGTTATTGACTATCTTCAATACATTAATGTCAAAGACGGACGATTTGCCTGTTCTGGCAGCACCGGGTCAAGGCTAATCGGTCATTTTAGATATCATATCATAAAAAATAAATAAATAAAACACGCATTCTATGATTATTTAGTTGTAAGTGCACGATTGATCTCTTCATTTAGTCTAGGTTATTACTCCACGTCCGTGACGTCTCTAAAACTATTTGTGACTTGTCATTAACTGAGTTGCCGTTATATATTATCTTTAATTTTGTTCATTAAATGCTTTATAAGAAGGCTTGTTCCGTTATAAACTATACAAAAAGTTGAATAATTATTTGGGAAGGACGGTTGCGTTTTGTTTATGTTCTGATTTATTGAAGGCGACCGTGAGTTTAGAGTTTGTATGAAAATATTGACTTAAGTAATACGCGCTTAGTGACCAGTACCATACGGTAGAAAGGCAATCTAACAAAAACCAGTTATTTATGTTGGAAAATCAGCCTTAAGGGTCCGATTAAAAAAATCTAAGGGTGTCTTTAATTACACTCGTAAAAATTCTGTTAAATATTAGTGTCTTTCAGAAATTAAATAATATAGCATTAAGCCTTATACCGCGCCAACAACTTCACCATTATATGGTTAAGTTCAAAACCGAAAGAGTAAAGTAAACTTTTATACAACATATATTTATCAAACTTGCTGGAAAAACTTAGCAATCTTACCTTTATTGTCAGAGCCAGTAACCTTTGAAACTCTCTAGATTCGATCTCAAAAACTAAATCAGAGTCGCTCACTTCCTACGAGTTTCACCATACGGACGTGTGTAGTATTCTCTCGGAAAAAAGGGAAATAAGAAAGCTTTGGCTTTTTGAAGTGTGGCTCACGGAGGCTACGCGTGCTCAGCGCCCAGGCCTTCCCGGCACATGCGCGTAAAAGCTACTTCGAGCGGTCGCGTGGAAATTGCCTCTTATTATTATAACAGTCACCAAGGAGCATCGCATTGGATCTCCACATCTCTAGTACTCGCAGGAGAGTTAACTCTAGGGTTTACCCGCTATACCTAGCGAAAGCAATCACGATTGGCTGAGTCGTTTGCCTTCCCAGTTAAAATATAAATATAATAGAGATCAAACCTAGAACATATGCCTGAGGAAAATGAATGACATGACGAAGTAGGTCTGGTTCTTTCAAGGCCCAATTAGGAACTTCATGAATAGCGCGTGCTTGAAAGAGATCGTAGAACACTGAATATTTCTCTTTTAATTGTTTTTAAAGAGTATAATAAACATTAATAAAAATTAGAAGTAAAACTCATTAAGCCGTTTACTTTAGTTTGCAGTTGTTATGAAAGCGTGACTAGTGCACCCGATTCATTTTCTACGAAAGCCTTAGTCTGAGCTCGTGTACATTGGTTTTTATTCAGAATTCACAATCAAAAACTAAGGTTAACTCTCCCGTGGCCAATGGATATAATACTCCTTGCAGTGGCTGCCTAACTGCAAAACTCCTTGATCCGATATTGCCCTGCTGGATCCCTTTGTAACATTCTGAAGGCAAGAATTGGATTTCACCCTCCACATTTATGTCAGTTTAGTATGGCCTTTCTTTGGAATTTCCTGAAAGAGAATATCAGTGCCAGCTGTAGCACTAATTTAATTAAGGTGTAACTCTCTAGAACTCTTTCTTCCTTCAGGAATATGTTACGAACGATATGAATTGAATGGAAATGAAATTTGTATATGCAGTATTTTGAGAGTTCTGAATTTAGATGGAATAAAGTGACTGTAAAATTGTAGCACAATCATACGTAAACATGACAATTTTTTAATTTCTATTCACAAGGTGTGAAATTACAGACTTTTTGGCATGGTTTTATGGTTTTTCATAAATGTTTCCAAAAGATTCAGGAAAAATATATATCTCATAAGACTTTTTTAGGACATGGAAATAGGACTTAAAAATCTTCAACTTTCACAAAGTATTTATGTTATTTGGAGCGTAGAATCAAAGCGTAAACATATTTTTGGATCGGATCTACATATTTTATACGAACTTCAGAAACTTGGTTTTTGAATGGATGTTTGATCTTCGTGTATAGTCGCTATACGTTACCGAATTGACCTTTTGATATCACCAGTATTTGGGATAATTTGAGTGGTTTTTAGGTTAAGAACTTTAGTATCTCTGGGTTGGGTTCGCGAGTCCCTAGCCATTAAGCCTTTCAAGAACGTTCTATTCTTTATGATTAAACTTTAAAATTGGCATAAGGGCTAACAGCGTAGCTTCGCTAGCAAGTGCCATTTTCTAAACCTAATAAAGTTTAAAATAATATTTAGTAGAATACTTAAAAACATTTTTTTTTGTGAAAAACCTCTGGAAAAATAAAATATTTCTTTCAAGATAATTACAAGATTTTGTTATTATCTTATTATTATCATTTTTTTCCGAGTGTGGTAGTCTCTTAAAACTGAATTTATGCACAAACCATGCAAAATCAAACCAAAGTCGAGTTATAGTCCTATGAATGGCATAGGGTGAAACGGAATTTAATTTATTAAGTTTAGTTTCCACTTAAGCAAAAACATTGCGTTCGTACCTCTACAGTAAAAATATTTATGCAATAGCCTCTGTGCTCAATTAACGTGACCGAACCTGCTTTCGGTCGGACACAATTGATGTTCTTTTTTTTACGCAGAGGCCACCGTAAATTTTGCAATAACCAATCAAAATCTGTTTCGTTTGTAATCGAGAAAAGTTTTCCATCCCCCCATTTTTAATTTCGTTTCTATGCCTGGTAAGTCGCCATTGCCACATTTGCATGTTGTGAATTTTTGACTGACTGAATTTGATCGCGAGTCACCATTTCCGTGTGTGCATGATGTCTTACTCTTTTGATCCTGAATCAGGCAACATCACTAACTGGATTTGATCGCGCTGCCTACCGCTGGTAGTAATTTCATTGCCACCAAATGAAAATCTAAGGCCAAGGCCTATGTTCTTTGGCTCGGAGTCTATAATTCAAATTCGTCAATCGTGACTACCGATTTTTCAGGTCGAAATTCGGTCGTATATATAATCTTGCCGTGGAAGGCCTGCGTAAAAGTCGATTTTAAGACTCGGCTTTCGGTCGTTATGTTCGCTCAAGTGGGAACCTAGCTTTAGAGATGGAGATGTCATGCAACTGCGGCAAAATCCGTTTCGTCAACAAAAAAAAAATCTTTTCACCGTGAAAAATAAACATGGAGGTCGAAGGTTTTTGGCCTTTTTCGTAAGCGTAAGTGAACGTATAGCGACATAAGTCATAGATGTTGTTAAAAAAGCGATTCGAGCGAAGCGAAATTTGTGTTCGGTAAGTTAAAAAATCCAGAGTTAAATAAACCGAAAGTAGGAAAATGTCCCTAGCCCCCACACAAGAGCTGGAATGATAAATGGTTCTCTTAATTATCTTACATTATAGCAACAGGAGTAAAAATGAGTTTCTCCCCTGTGAAATGAGGCGGCGAGATTAGACTTTCTTATAATATTTAGCTAATTCAATTTTAGTGAACACCTCGAGTGAACACAAAATGCATTCAGTGTTTCCACTGTTTCGTATTCAATTATGGGATCTTTAGACATTTTTAATTTAACTGTACCATCTACGAATATATCTTATCTGTTTTAATCCGAAGGATGACATATGTACCAAAATTTTCATTTTAAACAACTACAAATGTTTCGGCCCTATACATTTAAAATTGTTAAATTTCATGATACATTTAAGATATATTTATGTTTCGTTTACACCTCTTAATTTCAAATTCCTACAAAACTGTTAAACTTAAAAATAATCGAAACTTCCTTTCATAACTTCGTATAGTAACATTTATATAAATGTCTTTTAATATGTTTTTTGCCATTAATTCTGGGGCTTAGGTTTTCATAATCCTGCCTTTCCCAGAACAAAAGTAAATAATACCTGTTAAATAATGAGAGTTGAGACTGTGAAATCATAAAGTAACGATGAATGGAGTTTTGAAATAGAAACAACTGCAAAGTGACATCTCTTATTCAAGCGATGTTTTTGAATTTAAGTAAGCTTATCTTAAATTGTTTGAGACACTTCATAACATACTTAAAAAAGGTTGTCCCTCCAGCTTCTGTTCTCAAAATCGTAGACAGGACGAAAATAACTACAACCTAACAGTTGCATGCTATATACCCTTGTGTACCATTCGGCTCACTCTGGTTTAATCTTCGAACCTTTTAGATAAGCTAACCAAACCTATCGAGCGTAAGCTGTAATAATTTATTTCTGTAGAATGAGTCGTTTGCATTATAATAACAAACGCATATTTGAACGTACACTGTTAAATTCTCAGCGGTGGCCTGTAATTAAACCGTTTTTAATCGATTATTTTTTTATTTTGCTTTAGAGAATCTAAACCATGGCGTTGGAAATGTTTCAACAAATAATGAGCTTCTGAATGTAACGAGAATCTCATAAGGAGGGTATGTCATAGTGAACTCCCCCTGGTTTCATTATAAAGCCCTCGCAAGCGAGGTTTCCCTATACCCTTTCGTAAATTAACCGGGTATGGAGGATTAGGCTTTTATCCTGGTCCCTAACGAGAGTGACAGCTTTAATAACCAAGTTGGAACTTTTCCATTACAATAGCAGCTCACTATTTCCTCGCCCTTCGTTTGAGCAGAAGGTGACCTACATTATAGCATTGGAAAAGGATACGCAATGAAATTGATTCTAGATAAGAGCTCCTAAACCGTCAAACTCGAGGGGCTAGTCACTTGAATAATCAGGTGTACAAAACCGTGAAAATCGATTACTTGATTTCTAGAATTCTTAGAAAATCATCAGTAATCAAAATAATTTTCGTGAGTAATCATAGGTAATCAGAAATCTCCGATAATCACTGGAAATCACGTGAAATCTTGAAAAAATCAGAAATAATCACATGATTTACTAGTAATCTTTTGTAATCACCTCGGTAATCACATCTTTCGTGAAATAAACACGCATAATCAATCGAAGAATTCAAAAATCCGAAATAAAAATCGTAATCAGTTTAAATAGAAATAATCACTGCATTCATCGAAATTCACGAAGAATCCAGTGGTAATCACGGCATTCACCAAACAATCACCGGAATTCATTGGAATTCAAACAGGAATCACAAGTAATCTGCGCCAATAACGGGAAATCAGTCTAAAGATTATGGAAATTACCTAAAATAATCGTAATCACAGAAATCAAGGATTTCGTTCAGTAATCATCGGAATTCACATAATAAATCAGAAATCGGTAATCAGGTGTACAAAATTTTAGCGAATGACTAGCTCCTCGGTCAAACTGCTACA
Organism: Phalangium opilio; assembly: GCF_054372755.1. Classification (NCBI taxonomy): domain Eukaryota; kingdom Metazoa; phylum Arthropoda; class Arachnida; order Opiliones; family Phalangiidae; genus Phalangium; species Phalangium opilio. The sequence goes on along the minus strand of NW_028324147.1, from coordinate 11,184,723 downwards.
GGCGGTGATTCAAAAAGAGATTCCTTATCAAAACACAGCTTGTGGATGAACCATTGAATCGTGAACCTTTCGAGGCGCTAAGAGAGAATAATTATACCAAACTAAAAGTCTGAACTTTACCAAGGGGAAAATAACTTTTACGAATTACCAATTAGTTGATTAACAATATTATAATAATTATGCTTCTAAAAAATTGTAAAGATGAGGCAGATTTAAATGTGACTCAATCATACTTCCATTGATTAGAAATACAATCAATATTAAATGATTGACACTTGATAGCAAAGAGTTATTTAATAAGGTTGATCGAAAACCTCAGAAAATGCCCAAAAAGTCACAAAATGGGCTAACTTACTGGGATCTCAGATTAATGATGAAAGGAAATAGGAAGGCATTTTAGAATAGGGCATCGGTATTCCCTATAGTCGAACCTTGGGAAAAAAAGTCACCCCAAATAGTGCTACCATGGATTTAGAAGCTTACCCTTCATGGATATTTCACTCACCTTAAAACACGCACCACATTTATTCCTCGTCTGAAATGGCGTGAACTGGTTTGTGACGTAGAATTTGAGGCGAATTTATTGAAGGAGGGGGTGGTGAGTGTCACGCACCTTTTTGACGTACAATTTGAAGAAAATTCAAAGAAGGAGGGGGTGAATAGCTCGTGAGCCAAGTGTCTTACCGAAGGCTACAGTGATATATCCATGAAGCGTAAGCTTCTATATTAAATCTATGCTCCTACTCCGCTTTATTTAAGCCTTGGCTTCTATTTATCCGCCGTTTCTCTTCTCATCCCGGTACATGGCCGCTGGGCTTAAGGGTTTTGTCTCTAATATACGTAGGTTTTTGGTTTTTTATGTAAAAATTTGTTTAAACTATAAATTGACGACAAAAAATGACACAAAAATTTGCCATTAAAAGCAATAATGCATTTAGAGTCAGATAGCGATTCAAGCGCAATATTTATACCAGAATTATCGTTTTGGGAAAAGGTGGATGGTAGATTTAAGAATTAATCTGTAATTGGTTACACGTAACTATTATCTCAACTTGCGTAAGAATAACGTTTGCTAGGCTTTTTTCAAAAGAGCTAACTTAATTTCAAAGATGCGAAAAACCCTTTTATGTTTCCTAGGCCTGGCCGGTACAATTCAAACTACGTCGTCTACATGGGGTGTCAAAGTTCTACATTCTGCCGTCTGAGGGCGCTTCATGGCGATATTATTTGCAAACACCCGGTTTTGCTTGCTTTTCATATCTATGGTTATTAATCTGAGCTGGGATAAAAGAGTCCAAAACAAGCCGAATGAAATATTCTGTAAAAAAAGGAGAACGCAAGGACTCTTTCGTAGGCAATGTCCACCGAAAAACGTTAGCACTGTCGTTTGACCAGGTCTCTCCTCCCTGGTTTGACTCGTCTCTCTTTACTTCAACGTCATCCTTCCGTAGTGTTTTTCCTACTGTTAGGGGAAATAATTCTGTGAACGCTATCATGACAGTATAATTTCGAGTGACGGTTATTAGGCTTATATTGTTTCCTATTTGGCTTCAAAAGCTGACTCGTAAATCTTTTTCGGTCGTGGTAAAGATAATTCTAGCAGTAGGCTAGGTATATTTTGTTTCTTAGTCGGCTTTAGTCAAGGAGTTAAGCTAAATAATTATGGATGCTTTTATGTATTTACAATCCCATCTCCGTCGCCAATTTTATGTTCTGTCTTTAATGAAGAAGATATGCTCTTAGTTTAACTGATATGCACTTTAATTACTTAATACTATAATACTGAAATTGAAATATTGTTAGACGCGACATAAATGTATATTCCGGCTCCATAGCTTAATCTATCCCTGGCTCCATTGCTAGGTTTATCCGTTGTTCGTTTTAGGCGGACGCTACTTCTTTAGCGCCACCGCGTGACCGATACATAGGAGATGTTAAGCCTGTGCCTCCGCGTACTGTTACTGCTAGTACTTTCATAGAACTAGGTACACGAGCAATTGCAGCAGACGACCATTTCCCAGTCAGGCATGATGCGCTCTGTCCCTTCCCGTTCCTACCATTTCTTACTACTAAAAATGCAGTTTTCATCCCAAATGCTAGCAGCCCATCATAGTCTGACTTTTACCTACGTAGGTAATGGGTAGAAAATGGTGGCCGATTTTGAAGGTGGTATTTTAGGATTTTGTGCCGCTTCCATCGTGCCTACACTAGAGAGAAAAAATTTGGTCGAGTTCGAAAAAATTTCCTACCCCCTTCCCCTCAACCGAAAGCCGCGGAACACGGACGCGGGTGCTTGAATCTGGTTAGGCCGTCTACCGCCACGAGCGTCTCACGTTTTGGAGGAAAAATTCAGAAACCGCTACCAGAGGGCCAACCGTTGGTGTGTTATCAAGAATATTCACTTTCGCTGAGTGAAGAATTTGGTTAGTTCAGTACTTCTAGTCTCATCTTACTTCTGGTATAGTTATATTTAAAATGATTTTAGTAATAATGTTTCTTAAAACGACTGAACTATAATTAAGGTAAAATACTGACGATTAAAATAATAAATATAATGTGGAGGAGATCAGACCAACACCTCCCTTTGTGGACAACCCCCAATACTGCCAACGGGTGAGGGTGACGTCATTATACTAAATATTACAAGTTGTTTGGAATTCATGCTTTTTAGCCACATCGTATGATGAACATCTACGATGAGGGTCTTAGTTTGACCTGGCCTGTTGGTGGTGGTGGTGTCGTGGAAGAGAACTGCCTTAGACAGTATAAAATTTTTCGATCGTCATTGAAGGGAGAGAATTGTGGTGAGGTGATATTTTTCGTTCGTGTATTTTAAAAGGAAGGAAATTATGATAGTTAGGTTAAGCCATATACCCTCCCTTAAAAATTCCTCTTACCCGTCGACAATAAGAGTTTCACGCTCCCCTCTTTCAACATTCAAAGAAATCGAGGGAAATTTTGAAAGCAAAAGCAAGTATTTACTGACGTTCTTTTTAGAATGGTCTTAAGGCACCGGGATATTACAATTATTGGGTGTTTTACCGAAGTGTGCATCGGCATAAGTCTATGTTGTAAACTCATCGAGGGGATAATCACTAAAACTACCTGTTCTTCGATTCGCCGGAATATTACAATTACGCCATAAGTAAATTAATACGGGTAATAATTCTATCACCGTTTAGGGTAGGGCATCGAGGGGCTATTCACTCTGATTTTATGCACAGTAATTTATTTAAGCATTGTAAAAGATATCGCTATTCACTCATTAGGGTAAAGTATAGAGGGGTTATCCACTCATTAGGGTATGGTATAGAGGGGCTATTCACTCGTACGATGTGGCTACTATTACGAGCCCTTGGGTCGCCTTGTTTTTATGAAAGTGTCAAGGTAAACGTTTGGGTGGGCATTCTTGGAAACTGAATTTTCGGGCCCTTCTTCTTTCACTGGAGACATTTACTTGGACTTCCTGCGTGATGAGTTTAGTTCTTGCATATGTGTTGCAAGAAATGGACGGTCGTATTGAAGAGTGCCTCCACCTCAATGTTAGACACATCGAGTATATACGTTGCAGTGTTTACCAAACAGATTAGAGGTTGTAATTTGAGGCCCAAGTTCTAAGACTAATCGTAGGCCTGTGCTTTAAAATATTTTGTTGCATTCAGGTATATAAACATGAATTCCAAACATTTTTTTACACCCTGTATAATTTAGTATAGTACGTCATCCGTTGCGGGTTGTTCGCAAAGGGAGGTGTTGGTCTGATCTCGATCATACTGTATTTATTTAATTATTTAAGTAAAACCTCTTTCTTCGGAACGAGACCCATCAAAGTTTATATAGAACGAGTAGTGAAGATTGCATCGGAAGTCGAAACAATATACGCATTTCATAGTTAATATAAAGCGAATAATTAAGACGTGTCCTCGTTGAATTACAAATCACGGAAACTCAAAGTTAATATAGGACGAGTAATGACGTCGTTGTCATGAAAAGTTTATAAACAAGACGGCCCAAGGGCTCGTAATAGTAGCCATATCGTACGAGTGAATAGCCCCTCTATACCCTACCCTAATGAGTGGATAACCCCTCTATACCTTACCCCAATGAGTGAATAGTGCTATCTTTTTCAAGGCTTAAATGATTTACCGTGCATAAAATCAGAGTGAATAGCCCCTCGATTCCCTACTCTAAACAGTGATTAAATTATAACCGTATAAATTTACTTATGCTGTAATTCTAATATTCCGGCGAATCGAAGAACAGATAGTTTTTAGTGATAATCCCCTCGATGAGTTTACAACATAGACTTATGCCGATGCACACTTATCGCATCTTATAAATTTCAAACAAGGACTTATGCCCAGAAACTTTTGAAAGAGAAAGTTTAGTTATAGTGATTACGCATTTTAGTGATTATCCCCTCGAATTACCTTTAGCATTGCTAAAATGATCAAACGCATAACGCTCATTTAACACTATGTTAGCTCTATCTAAACCCACATTTGAATTAACCGCCAAAACGTTCCAGTCAAACATAACATAGATGACGATAGCTACCGAACGAGAACGAAACACATGAGGAGCGCGGTAGAAAAATCGTTATCTATTTAATTAGCACATACATAAAAAGAAAATAAATATAAACACCCCAAACATACAAATTCATAAGTATCCGACCCCACAGATAAAAATTCAAAAGTTTCCGACCCCACAGATTAAGAGGTACCCCACCCCATATCACCCCGACATTTTAGAGATAAAAATAAATAATAAAAAACTCGGAGTGTCTATCAAGTCTCTATGGTTTAGTGGTTAGAATGTTCGTCTACTACGCCAGCGACCCGGGTTCGATTCCCGGGTCTGACCTGAAAAAATTTTAATTATAATTAAATCTCTAACCGAGCCCAGTAACCCCTATGGGTGGGTTGTGGTAATATAAAGTTCCTTTTAAGCTAAAATCTGACGATAACGAAGCGACAACCCCGGCCACTACTACTACTACTACTACTACTACTACTACTACTACTACGACGGCTCGGGTCAAACTAAGAGCCTATCGTATACTACGATATGGCTAATAAATGATAAAAAACTCGGGGTTTCTATCAAGTCTCTATGGTTTAGTGGTTGAATGTTTGTCTACTGCGCCAGCGATCCGGGTTCTATTCCCGGGTCTGACCTGAAAAACTTTTAATTAAAATTAAATCTCTAACCGAGCCCAGTAACCCCTATGGGTGGGTTGTGGTAATATAAAGTTCCTTTTAAGCTAAAATCTGACGATAACGATAGCGAAAACTCCGGCCACTACTGTTACTACTGTTACTACGGCTCGTGTCAAACTAAGAGCCTATCGTATACTACGATATGGCTAAAAACCAAGAAATCGTTTTAGCATTAATGAAAATGAAATGAAATGAAATGGTTTTTAGTAAAAAGACATGACGGGAAACCAAAATAAACCTCTACGAGTCGATACGAGTGCTATCTACCCACTTAATTTCCTGAATATGCTACTCTCGCTATAATTGCGGTCATGAGGCTTCGTACTTCAATTACTTGCATATAGAATATACAATTCAAGATTAAACTGCTGTTGAATTCAGATATATTAAAAAAATTTTAACTACTCCCGGCAGGTGGTTAACTTTGTCTAAATATCAATCCCTGCCTCCATAGAGGATAAACGGTAAAGCAAAGGGCATTTTCAACTAGACATTACACTTTTTAAACAGAAGTCAGTCAATCAATGAGAATAAACCGTGAATGATTAATACACATTTGGCGAGTTATTATTTTAAACATTGGTAAAGGTTAGGGAGTACTCCTCTATTGTATCAAAAACGAATTCATGATACCATGAAAACGTTGAAACAAGGCAATGCTGGCGCCACGAGGTCATACTTTACATTATATGAGGGAGGGGCTAAATATTTGGGAATTTTCTAGCGCCCTCTAGAGTTCATTCATTTATTTCGCGTTTCCATTTCCAACAGTGACGGAAAATGGAGCCTCCCAGGTCCAGGAGTGTTGGAGTCGGTCTCAATAACAAAACTGTTAAAAAAATTTATGATGAACTGGTATGTTTAAGTCGGACTTATCTGGGGCAAAATCTGTACATACCATTAAAAGATTTCTCAAACTTTGGCGTAAAACGCCAAGGCTTAATACCCGATTAATAACCCACCGATGGCGCAAAAAAGGGGATTTTAAGGTGTTACCTAGAAGGAAGGCGGTAACCGTTTTCGAACTGGACTTCACGGTACCAAGGGACAATTCTACCATTCCACTTTCTTATGGTATCCTGAATTCGTTCTTGATAATACGTAAAGGTAAATTTAAAAAGAGGTAGTGAAATACTATTTGAGGACTCTTTTGACTCCCTAATTAGGCCGTACCTATTTTAAGACCGTGCTTTCGATTTGTCACTGAACACAATAATTAATTATTATATTCAATTATTTATGAACAAGTTGTGAAAACCAATATATTACCTCTCTTGAGTCAAAAGCCTCACTAACTACTCTTTTATGATAAGCAGTTGCAGAAATTAAAACAGGATACAGACAGACACGTCTTAATTACTCGCTTTATACAAACTATGAAGTCTATACAGTGTATCGACTTTATAGGCAATCTTCGTTACTCGTCCTATATAAACTTTGACTAGAAAGGTTTCGGTTGAGAGAGGTTTTTCTCCAAAAATTTTATAAATTTTTTTTTGATATTAATTATTTTTAATGGAGACTTACTTATCATACTTCTAGTTTTATCGTTTTAAGAAACGATTTTCCTAACATCATTTGAACCTAGCTATTATTGATGTTTGACTACTAGAGTAGAGAGATTTCTGAAAAACCATAAGGTGATGTTGTAAAACATTTAGGTGATGAAAGCTAATAGAACAGTAATCGAACATAATTTTCCAGATTTCCGTGAACTGTGAATGTGGTGCGGAAGTTGAGAACACACATATATTTGAAAACTGCGAACGCGGTCTCTTGGGTGTAACAATAGACAGGCACACACACGGAGAGAGACAGATAGCCGAGAACAGAACCTCTTCGTGACATACGTCACTCGGAGAGTCGGAGTATTTGCTATATTGGCTTGCTATGAGTCCATTATTGGATGATGTTGGTCCAATGTCGGTTAGATATTGGTCCAGTATGCGTTACATATTAGTCCGAGATCAGTTAAAATATTAGACGTATATGTGCCCATGATGTGCTCGAAATTAAACCAATATGAACGTGATATAGTCCAATATCGGTAAGAAATTTGTCCAATGTGGGCTTGGTTTTAGTTCGTTATAGGTTAGATATTAGTCCAATATTGGGAGGACACGAGTTAACTGATGCCCACTTGCGTAAAATATGGATAATAGCCAGACCATTTCTGGATAATAATAATATATGAGTCTCGATCCAATTTTGGATGAAATTCCAAATCTGGCATATCATTCGACAGTCCCATTTTGGACACTAGTTGCGTTATCCAAAAATAGATAAAAACTGTGCTGTCTCAGAGTCAGTCGTTTGGATACTTACATCCAATTTTGGACAACATTTTCTAACAGTGCATGTTGCACAAATCATAGATTAATACGCCAAATTTGCACACTTCTGATCAACTTTGGCCAGGCCATAAAATGACCTGTCAAGTGCACTTTAAGATTCCACAGATCGTGATCGCTCATGGTATTCTTTACCACGCAGGTGGCATTAAACGGTGAAAAAGTCTACAAATCAAAATATTTATTCTAAAGTAAATTTGTCAAAATATATTTAGTTCAAATCTAACATTCTAAACGAATTTTTAACAATAATTACTAAAATGTCACCGCTCAATTCGGAGAATTTTTCCTGCCAAATAAAAGGCGATATTTTTTATCAAAACTACCGGATGATAAAACTGTTCTATTCAACAGAGTAGTATCACCCCATATTAACTTCCCATCAGTTCTTATACAAAGGCAGGGGGGTGAAATTATATATATACTAATATTTTAAATAATTAAATTTTGTCTTGACTGTGTGTAAAGGGCGAGAGTGTGTGGAAATTTCACATTTAATTTATATTGCGTTTATTTTTTATCTTCTGAGTGATGATGACGTCACGGATAGTTACATGTTCTATATTGAACTAGGTGGCGTTCATTGGAGTGTCCCCGTACGAGCACAGCGTTTTGTTCAATACAAAACACTAAACGATTGTTCAAAACAGAACACTAATCGAGTATTCAAAACTGAACGCAAAACAAGTGTTCAAAAATGAACGCAAAACAAGTGTTCAAAAATGAACGCAAAACAAGTGCTCAAAACTGAACCATAAACAAGTGGTCAAAACTGAATGCGAATAAAGTGCTCAAAACAGAAAATGCTCTTAGTTCTAAGACGCGCGTTAAGTTGTTAAATAAGGAACTTCTGTTTGATCAACCAACATCTAACATCTGTTCTATGGCACGCGGGTATTCGTTCTTAAAATAACTCGTGTTTGTTCGATGACGCACAGGTTTTCGTTTTTGAAAGAACTCGTGTTAAAAAAGTAGATTATTGTATAAAGAGACCATGTACAAAATTAAATATTAGGCCAAGCAAGATTAACGTATAAAAAAATATTAGCCTACTGAGTAGAGGTTTTCTTGCACGTAATGTTGATAAGTTAGAGTAGTTCAGTTTTAGCGCTCGCATGTAAGATCACACCTTTTAAAATAGTAACCTGACTTAATCATAGTTGACTATTAACATATCTTTACCTCTTCGAATGACGATGACGTCACGGAGAGGTAGTATAGTGGACATGTATCTGTGTGTCTGTCACCGTGTTCACAGTTGACAAATCGTAGCAAAAGTTTTCGCAGAAAGCAATTTTTGGCTTCGACTCTTATCGTTAGGATTAAGGGGGAGGACAACTGACCTAAACTTCGAATCTTTTTCAAACGATGGCGCTCAGATCAGCGGGGAATAACACAATTCTATCCCCCGTGTAGTAGGTGTTATAGTTTATATTTATAAGTTTTCCTTCTATAAACCATCCCTGTACAGGAATTCAACTATTTACTCTTATTTAACGCTATAGTAAGGCCGAAATTATACAGGGCCGGTAGGCCCTTGTAGATATGACTTGTAACGTTAAAGTAAAATTCACATGCTTTTGCTAAATTTCCTATGGAGATTAACATGGGGTTTTTCGTGATTTTTCCCCACCGCTAACTTAAAAACTACAGCGAAGTTACTTTTCGGAATTATCTTAAATTAACAATTAAGTATTCAGGGTGTGCTATCAGCCAGTTTGATCAAAACAATTAAGTCTAAGTATGTTAATTTTAGTTTATTACAGAAGTACGGCTTTGGCCATCGTGATTGGACATAATAATTAGCTAGATATCTTGGAAAACTCAGTGTTACTATGTATCTGTAGTGTGGTGGTTATCACGTCCGCTTCACACGCGGAAGGTCCTAGGTTCGAGCCCTGGTTGATTCATGTATTGACCATCGTGATTGGACATAAGAATTAGCTAGATCTCTTGGAAAACTCAGTGCTACCACGTATCTATGGTGCAGTGGTTATCACGTCCGCTTCACACGCGGAAGGTCCCAGGTTCGAGACCAGGCAGATACATGTTTCAACCATCGAAATCGTAATGTTAAACTCTATGGAGCTTAACATTATGAGGTGGAAAACTTTTTGCGAGTTAGACCCAAGGTTTCGCGCCCAAGGGAGTACACTTTTTTCACAGCCTAACTTTACACCACTAGCAAAGGCTGAAAAGGTATAGTATCTCATTTCTCGTAGTGTAAGGTTAACTTGGCCTTTTTCAAAAAAAAAAAAATTTTTAAAACACGCGCTAGCTCACGCGCCAGCACGCGCTGAATTTCAATAAAAGTTTCAATTCAAATCTCGCGCTTAATTTCACCATTTTGATTCTCCAAGTAAGTTCACGTGATTTTTTTAAAACTTTTTGGACCTATTTTTTGTCTTTCTAAGCCTAAGGTTAAATGATCACAAAGAAATAGTTGGAGAATTTTTATAATTTTCACATGGTTTCAATGAATATTTAGCATAGTGTGTTTTTATACAGTGCATTGTATTATCCGACCATTCCAATTTCCACGGCTCTCACCCGCTGACCTCACTAAAATCCAATCGCTCAAAGCCCGCGTTCAGCTGCTCTCCCCGACAGTTGAAAAACTTTGTAAAGATCAATCGCAGTTCCTGCATACTACGAGTAATAACCCAAATATTGAAGTCTTTAGTTTCTGCTGTTCCTGCCAATTGTACGACCACAACTCCATCTAGTCCCACAACTTATGAGTTATCCTGTGATAAACCCTGTGATATTACTCATGATGGGCATCATGAACCAAAGAAACAACAGGATTGTCCTATAGATGTTGCTTCCCAGTCAATCCTCACATGTGATACTTCTAATGATTCCACTCTACCATCTTCAGTCTCCATAACTACAAACTCATTAGCAATCAATCTCCTCGATGACTCTCTAGGCCAAACTCAATCTCAAACCCAAGACAAAAAAAGAAACGTGGTCGCCCTAAAGTCTCCGTAACCATTCCCAAGCCCACCACTCAAGCTGTTAAACGCAATACCAAGAAGATTACCAATAATTGCGCAACCTGCTCGCAACTAGTGAGTGATGATCACAAAGCCTTCCAATGTGAAGCTTGTCTAGCTTGGTGTCACACTTCGTGTGTCAACATCTCCGATGACTTATTTGACTTTCATCAAAAGTGGATGAGAGGAAAAGTATGAAAATGGCCAAAAGTCGCGAGTCATCAGAGTTTCGCCGTAGTTGACCGTTTCATTGGCGTAGCTATACTGGGTCTGTTCACTCCCTTAAAATAGGTCTTGTGCAAGTTGTGTTAATTCGCGGTTACGCGGTTACCGTCGTCTGCTATTGTGTATGCTAGAACTTCCTCGACTTGTGTTTGTAGTCAGGACAGAGTAGCTGGTAATGTTTTAAAAGGTATTTGAAGGTATAATATGGATTTAAGTAAGGTTATCGAAGCAATAGAAGAGCACATAAAACTAGATACGTTTAAAACAAATCTAGGTAATTCAGCTATAGCGCGAGCAGCTTGCATCGTGATTCGCGTGATCGAGTGGGTTATGGATAAACCAAGGAGCATAAATGTCTGAACTACTTTAAGTCGCGACTTCGCAAGTCCATCAGTCACTAGTAAACTAAATAGTTATTGGCGAAACTTTGATGTCCGCGTTTTTTAACACAGGCTCTATGGCCATTGTCATACTTTCCCTCTCATCCACATTTGGTGATAATTATAAAAATAAAATCAACAATCTCATAAAATCAACAACTCAAAATAAAAAATGAAATTTATGATCAAAATGAATCTAATTTCAATCAACGACAAACGGAATCAACGTGTTAATCTCTCCATCCACGGAAATATGAAATTTCTACAGGAAACATGAAAGTGCTATCAACCTAACAATTTTTAGAAATGTAATTTTAATCAATGAAACATACTTTTTTAAAGTTAACTAATTATAAGTCGCTAATTTGATTATTATATTTAAAAAAATTATATTATTTAAGTAATAAATTTAACGATGGTGTTGATAGTACCAATAGAGTATTCAAGGATTGATTACGTTAATATCAACGTATCAAACAAAAAGTATTTAATTATAATTTGGAATTTCAATTTAAATTTATACAGTTTTTTAAATGCCCATTGAGATTCAGAGTCTGTCACTGAATGTTGAAGATCTCCAGTCTCTGCCAAGTGATTTAAATTTTCAGACCCTCTCTGTGGGAAAGGGGGAATTAAATTAACGAGACTTACAAACTGACATCATCCTTAAATTAAATAAGGATTATAAATGAAAAGTTAAATCAAGGTATTGAAGGTTTAATTCTAATGTTAGGAAAGGATTTTAAAATATCCATGTGGTGGCATAACTAGTTAAATATCAGCAACAGTTGAAAAACCTTGGCCTAACTTTTAGGGTGGTCTGCTACAGTATAAGGTACAATTCGTTCAGTAATGTCAGGGTAGGAAATAAGTTAGGTTTACAAGTCCCAAACCAGTTTATTAATTGCTCGGACCAGTTTATTTATTCCAAAAGTTGGGGTCAGTGGTATCAGGGAGCACTTTATTAATTATGGTTTTTGGAAAAAATAGACGGTTGGACCAGTTTATAGATTCGGGGTTCCTTATCAGAATTTTTCTAGCTCAACACATTTTCTACCAATTCTACTCCTAGGTAGTTAGTACTCCTTGGCTACAACTTCCCTACAAAAGTTTTGTATTCTATTGACTATTGATCTTGTCTAGCGTCTATACTCTAGAATGAGTCTCTTGTAGTCGACAGTCTAGACCATAGCCAGTACTAGTTGTCAGTAGTCGTATTTCTCAGTAGTGTATGGTCATATTACAAGATTTTGATCTGGCTTACTGATAGCGAGAGAAGATATTGCCACCGAATTTATGTAAAATGCAATAAGTAATAAGGATAGTTCAGAAAAGGATTAAGAACTTCAAATATCATTAGACATGTTGATTGATATTTAGTGGCAACTAGTTGAAAAATTGTGATAAGAAATGAAAGTTAACTGTTATGGATTGTTATATGCTACTTTTTCCTACAGTAAAAAATTCAAATTCAATTAGAATTTTCAGCTTCTTTACTTTTGTGTCTTTACGTGCTTTTTATTCTCACCATTTTAGAAATTTAATCTATAGTGGGACCGGTAAAATAATAATTAATGCGAGGGTCACTGGTCCCAAGGACCACCACCACATCCGCGACACCAATTCGCCGCCGCCCACTCCGAAACAGGCGAGCGCCTGAAAGGCTCAACCTATGAGACAGCAGCTAAACCAAGTTTTCACCATAATAACAATAACCTCATGAAGGACAGTATAAATAATGAGTTTAAACAAACTTTTCACCATAATAACAATAACCTCATAAAGGACAGTATAAATAATGACTTTAAACAAACTTTTCACCACAATAACAATAACCTCATAAAGGACTGTATAAAATAGTGACTTAAACGAAGTTAAATCTGAATTACAATCTACCTCATTAAGCTCAACCAAACTGTTACAAATGCATAGCGCAATATTACAAGTTGCCAATGATCTTCGAATTTTATTGTTAAACCCTCACATTATCTTAAGACTCATACAGTCACTGGGTTTTAATCTCACGGGAGAGTATTGCTATATTCGTAATTCCCGCCTATTCCAAACACAACCTAGATGGCGCCCCATCCTCAGATATCGATTGATTGTAACCCCCATTTTCTAAGCATGAGATATAGGAGAGAACATTCCTCACTTCTTTATCCGCACTAAAGCGGCATCCTTGCCACCCAATGTAACGAATGACCATAATCATATGGTAGAATAAATCTTGGATATTGATTAGTATATCTCGCATAATAATTCCACCAAGACTTGAACACTACAGTTAATTACTTATTTAATTAAACTGTAAACCAAATTTTTACTAGATTGGTTTTATTCATAATCGGAATGCTATTTTATAAACAATGGAAAAAAACCTGAAAATTTTAAATTTGTCGGGGTCAATGAATATAGTAATACTAATTCTAGTCACTAGAGGGCGCGAAAAGTGTAATCTGGCCGGGGCCATCTTGTTGTATATTAACTAGATCTATTGGAAAACTTAGACTTACCACGTGTCTGTGGTGTAATTGTTATAATAAATATTTAACAATTATTTCACTTCCCTTGGTTTAATAATGTGACATAGGTAGCGTACTTTTTCCCTACTTTTAAAACCATTAAACTAAGTAATATTAGAAGTTCCTTAATACTTGCAAATAATATTAGTAAATGGCGTGAATTGATCATAGAAATGGGGTTAAAGTACACCCTAAATGATGTCTTTTTTGGCACTGGAAAAAACAGCATATATGGTGTTTGAATGCACCATTATATTTTAGAGTGCAAATGTATGACGGTAAAGCAAACATAATTATTCAAAATCTAATTTCATTAAGACTGAAGTGACAGATATTATATAAAAACGTCTTGGTTTGGACCAAGGCCGAAAAAACAAACGATATGTGTGAGGTTTATCAATTGACTGAAGTTCAGATATTGAAGTTTTTTCTAGTTATTTTTATCCACTCAATCCTTAATCAATATTTAATTCAATCAACTGGTTTTACTGTTAATCGATCTAGTCCCTCTAAATTAATTGAAAAAATTACATATCTACGCTTTTTCAAGAACAATTACATTTTCCGAAAACATTTTATCATGAAATTAATTATTTTGAAGGGATTTCGTGTCGATACTCACTAACTTGTGAGCACCTTGACCGACATAGTTTTAATTGTCGCTGGCTTGACAAATTTTCAAGATTGCACCAAAAGAAGTTTAAATCTGTTTTAAGTTGTTGATAAGACTGTAGTTTACAGTGAATGTCGTCTACTTAAGACAAAGCAACAAAGTTTATCCTGCGTGGTAAAGGGTAAAGATCACATAAACAGAAATACTTCTCAGTACAAGTTATATTCATTTCCCGCGGAAATAATATGGTTAAACACATCATTCATTACTAGCAGATACTAGTTATGCCAAGAAGGTCACATTTAACTCCGACACCCCCTCTCTTCCTCTATTTTCCCAATATATGGCATTTTATAATCACCAGTGGTTTCAGTGTATGGGAAATTCTTAAGTACGGAAATGGAAGTTCCAGTGCAACTTTACCATCATAGAGGCGACAATAGAAATATAGCATTTCGATATACGAAATTAAATGTATAAATTCGCGTAACACCCTGGTTTGGCATCCACGATTAAATATATACATTTTCCATTCGAGTTATGCCAAAGTTCGCTTGCTCTTTTTAGACATCCAGTAGAACATTTCAAATATTCAATACTGTACCCTCAACACGTACTCCCTTCCAAATAATTAATTTCATGATAAAATGTTTTCGGAAAATGTAATTGTTCTTGAAAAAGCGTAGAATTGTAATTTTTTCAATTAATTTAGAGGGACTAGATCGATTAACAGTAAAATCAGTTGATTGAATTAAATATTGATTAAGGATTGAGTGGATAAAAATAACTAGAAAAAATTTCAATATCTGAACTTCAGTCAATTGATAAACCTCACACATATCGTTTGTTTTTTCGGCCTTGGTCCAAACCAAGTCGTTTATATATAATAAATATCTGTCATGAAGGCTTTATTGTATTGAACATAAGGTGAGACAAACCTGATCTCGCATCTTTGAAAATGGGGATTTTTTTTCATGAGCGATTAAGATTACCAGTGAAAGGGAAAGGGCGTGCGTGACTGATCAGGTATAGAAAGCGACCTGAATCTGTGGGGATGTTCACCAGGGCCATTTTCATTTAAGGAGCAAGACCACTGAAGACGAACCAAAATGGCTAGTTTTAGTTCGAGTCCAGTGTTCAAAATAATAGCCCCATACGTATAAAATTTTACTCACTTATAGTTCAAACCTTCTCCTAGCGATTAAAACAGTTTTTATTATTTTTAATTCCATATTTAAGTCAGAATATTTTTCCCGCTGGTGAAGTTTTCGATGTAGTTATTCGAGACCAGCTCTTACAATTCAATACCTAATTTTTGGCCCAATATGTCATTCGAAAAACAATTTTGAGCTGTATCGATTAAAATAAGTTTCAATTAAATCCGTCCACCTGACCTGCGAACACCTGAGAATGTTACGGGAATTTTATCTTTCCATAGCACAATTTCTTTCATTGACCACCACCACGCGAGTGGTTTCCCCTCGCTGGTTACCCCCTTTTCAATAGAAACACTTGTAATATCTGTTAAGTTTTTTTCTAGAAACTACAATGCCTATAAAACTAGAACTGTACTTCTCTTCGCAATGGAAAGTACATTTAGTATAGCTTTGAAGGCACTAAAGTATTCATCTGAAACATGGTGACTTTCAAGAGGGTCTGGACTAGGCCTAATGCACAAAAATTTTGCGCTATTCGAAAGAAGGGATAATTTGAGTGTCAGATAAGGTGTGAGTCTTGCTCCTAAAATGTACACGTAGTTTACGGTTAGTGAACCTTTGTATCATTTTAATACAGTAATGGCAGTGCTGCGTATGCAAAAGTCTTAGTCGGTGTCATCCCCCCTACTGGGCGCGTGCCAGTGGCGCCGCCAGGTCACTGTGCACTGTCGATCTGGTGAGGAAAAGGGAAATCGGTTTACCAAAAGCAGTCTGACCTCGAAGAAGGAACGGGGGAGAAAAAGGTTAGGTAAAGAGCACAAAACAAACAAGATGACCCAAGGGCTGGGCTCATAATTTTAGCCACATCGTAACGAATAAAAAATTTCAGTGAATAGCCCCTCGACCTTTAAGTGTGATATAGTGATTACTAGTAATCCTAACTTCAATTCATTCTCTTCTGTTATAATTATAATAGTGGGACACAAATGGGAAACTTGCGCACCTTTTAACAGTGCAAAAATGATTAATCGTAACGCATAAGTAAACCCTTAATTGAAGTACAGAACATCAGACTGATTGGTCCCTCGATGTGCTATTTTTAACTGTGCTAAAATGATTACCCGTAATCTGTACATCAATAATTTACCTTCTTTTATAATTACAATAGTGCGACACAAACAGAAAACTTGAGTGAGTAGCTCCACAATAACGCATACCTAAACCTTAATTGAAGTACAGAAAATCCAAGTGATTAGCCCCTCGTTTTCCTGAACTAAAAATAATTACCTGGGCCGTAATCCTTACGTTCATAAATTTACTTATGTTAAAATTGTAATACACTATGTTAAAAATATAGAGATACTATATACTTCCTTTTGCCTTTAAAAATTATTTTCGCTTGCTGGAGAAATACTCGTAAATTCTGGGATCGTGATAAGACCATTCAAAAAAAATATAACATCAGTATATTTGTTTTTGCATTTAAAGTTAACCTCAATTTCCTTGAATGTTTAAATAGATTAGCGCGACTGAATGCGTGAAATCCTTATTGTCGACGGGTGAGAGAAATTTTAAAGGGAGAGTTTAACACCTTGCATTATATTAAGGCAATCCAATAATAATTTCTTTCGCTTTAGATATATCGAGAAAACGTAAAACCCAATTCACAATCATTAATCTCACTTGTAAAATTAGTGCTTAAACTTACTATTACAATCCCCATCCATGTGAAAAAAGAACGAAAAATATCACCTCACCACAATCCTCTTTCATTCACTGTCCCTTCAATGAACCAAACATTTTACACTACTACTATTACGAGAATGACAACAGGGCAGGTCAAACTAAGAGCCTCATCGTAGATGTACATCATACGATGTGGCTAAAAATCAACAAGTTGGGAAAACCAAAATATTACCTCTCCGTGTCAAGAACATTATATAAACTTAAGTATCCAATGAAAACGTTATTATGTTTCTGAGTTGGGGTTTCCCATTTTTGTTGTTGTTTTGAAAAATATATCGCAATGCACGGGCCTTGATAGATATAGGTGGCAATGAATGAAATATATCACAATGCACGGGCCTTGATAGATATAGGAGGCAATGAATGAAATATATCACAATGCACGGGCCTTGATAGATATAGGAGGCAATGAATGAAATATATCACAATGCACGGGCCTTGATAGATATAGGAGGCAATGATGGAAATATATCGCATGCACGGGCCTTGGTAGATATAGGAGGCAATGATAATCTCTCTCTTTGCACGAGAGGTTTATCTTTAATATTTAAATAAATATAATTATTTTTAATTATTTTAATCTTCAATAATTAACATTAATAATAGTTAAATCGCTTAAAATAAAGTTATACCTATTATCTTCTCAAACTTTGCTAATATTGACGTTTAAAGTGAAGGGTACCCCTCTTGCCCGCTTTTTTCAAATTTGGGGTATATATATGATTCGTTTCCATTATAATAGTAAGGAAAAAGCGCAATTGCGAAAACCTTTGGTGGCGATCCCACCTTAGGGAGGCTAGACGTTTCTCGTAACCCTAGCTGATCGCTGCGTATATCCTAAAACCAAACGATGATAATGGAGTAGAAGCCAATGATGCAGATTGGTGTATATGTGGAATAGACGGAAGACCAGTGGATGGTGGTGTTAGAAGCCAGTGTAAGTGCAGACTGGTGTCAATGTGGGATTGACAAAGAACAGAAGATGGTGGTGATTAGGAGCCAGTAAGAACAGACTGGTGTCCGTGTGGGATGGACAAAGACCAGAAGATGGTGGTGTGAGAACTCAAGTAGAGTAGCCATTTCCGTGACTGTGAAAGCAGTTCGGAAATGGCGAACACGTTTGCTCCGATACGCAAACTGCGAACGCGGTCACGTGGGTGTAACAACGGACAGACAGACAGACAGACACACAGACACACACACACACAGACACGGCCGTTACAGAACCTCTCCTGGACTACGTCACACGGAGAGGTAAAAAGAGAGATAACTTTTCTGGCTAGTTAAAAACTTTTAAGACGAAAGTGTTAACCCATTTCCCATTTTGTAGAATATTGTAAAAATCAGATGCCAAAAGGTTCATCATCCTAGTGAAACCATGGATTTATAATAGAAGCTTACGCTTCCTGGATATTTCACTGTAGCCTTCAGTAAGGCATTTTGATTTTAAACACATTTATGTCATAAAAATTCACGCGGATGGGGACTGGGGGGCTGATGACGTAGAAATTGAGGCAAACTTTTTTCTCTCGGCGCGCGTGCGCGCCCGCTTTTCTAAAAATTGTTTCACGCGCGCTATTAAAATTAAAACTCAAGCGCGTGAAAAACTTCCACCCCACTCTGAATTTGCCTCAAATTCTGCTTCACAAACGCGCGTGCCAGGCTGGTACTAGCTAGCGCCAGTTCAGACGAGGAATAAATGTTGTGCGCGTTTTAAGGCGAGTGGAATATCCAGGAAGCGTAAGCTTCTATTATAAATCCATGGTGAAACTTTGTCTAAAGTAAACTGCCTTGTAGGCCTAGATCAAAATATTGTAATATTGGTATTTTAATATTATGGGCCCCTCTGAAATTTACGGGTAGGCGGCGCCACTGGCGCGTGCAGTATCCCCTCTTACAAGAGCGCACCCAGATGGAGGGATACACAGTCTACGCCCCTCTCTACCGCCACTAGTCTATAGGCTTAGTCAATTTTGTTACAACGAGATTAGATTTTAATTTATATAGCAAAACTTTTCCTAAGACTTTATATCGCTAACCAACTTCGAAATTAAATTGTATATGGCAACAGAGTTAAGTCTTCCTTAATCACCCCTAAGAAAAAAATCAAGTTAATCGAAAAAAAGACCACCAAGTAAAGTTCTTAGTCGCAAAAAGCGCCATCGACATTATAGGAAGACATAATACGGCAATACCAAGTATCAGACTACGACCACGTCTCTTTTCGACGCTAGACCGTTTGTGAGCCAAACAAAATGCAGAGTACTTGACTAACTCGGCTAATTTCAGAGGGCCTGACAACACTGCACTGCAGTTAAAGCTGAGAGAGGGGGAGGAAATATCTCTAGCCCTTTTAGTGGAAGCTATCTATATTTAGAGTAATAAAATAACATAAAAATTATTTTAAATTAATCTAAATCGATTAAAACCATGACCATTTCTGACTCCCTTTAATTATTAAAAATCATTTAATGAAGTAAATTTTATTTGAACACCCGGGAGAGGGTCAGTGAGGTCTAATTTCAAGAAGGATAAACTAGAATTTTGTTGGTGATAAGCGGGAATAGCCCCGAAATCCACGAGCAGCAAAATTCTTTGACGAAGCGAATGAAGACTTTCTAAATCGCATTCATTGTCTCTTTTATATACCCTCCCCTTGGTAGTTCTGTACAACAAAAGAACTTCAACAACTCGCTGCGGGGTCCAAGCGACCAGTTTTACCTTTGCCCTTCGTTCTGCCAGTCTTTATACCAGCATAGAAGGAAAAATTCTACATAGTATGACCATGGAACTAACTAACGCTAGGGACGGTCCGCACCGATAGAACTTACATTAGTCTCACTGAAAAACATACGTACCTTTACCAATGCATATTCAGTCCTGCTTAAATAGTTATTGGTTGAAAATGTCATCTGTTTTATCCTATATGGAAGCTGGGATTAATATTTTACAAAAGTAACCACTTGTCAAGCCAGAAGTAGTTCCAAAAAATTTAAAGAGAACTGAATTCAACAACTGTACTCCTTTATAGTATATTATCTATGAGAAAACCAAGAGTCATAACCGCAATTAGATCGCCGTGGTTATAGATCTGATCGGTCAATATTCCATCCAATTTTGCACTTTCTCCTTTTGAGCGGCTAATTTATCTTAATTTCTTTATTATGGAGAAACGTTAACAATAATGCTGAATAACTAAGAAAATTGTTGAGGTGTAACGAGAGGGTAGTGTTTACATTTAAATTGATTTGTCAATGGAGCTCTTAAAAACGCTTGTATAATTCATTAAATTTTATCGCCTATAGTTCCTTATCAATAAATAGAGATAGTTACATATGTTACATGTTCGGGAAGCCCTCACATGAGCAGTTCCCGTATGAGCGGATTTCATAATAGCGGTCCTCATAACAGCAGTTCCCGAAATGGCAGTTTACCCGTTACAGCAATTACCTATACAGCGGTTCTCGTAAACGCGGCGTACCCGTTACAGCAGTTCTCTAAAGAGTGGAAAAAGAGATATGCGAAAAACGATAGTTGTTTATTATGGTGTAAGCTGGCCAAGCAGGGTTATATGAACTCGAAAAGAACTAGGTCAGATATGGATAATTTGGTTAGGTTAAAGTTGATTATTTCAACTAAATAGTATTAGGTCAGGTCAGGTTAGGTTTTGTTTCGTTTGGTTAGACCAAAGAGAATATACTATCTCATTGGTTAGACTTAGGTTAGTAATATTTTGGAAATAGTGTAACAATGTTACGCCTTTTCAAAAATATTGTTGTTGACTTCCCAAATAATAATATTGTTTTTCCAAAAAATATTGTTTACAATTATCTACTTCCGAAATAAAATAACCTTTCTCGAATTATTATATGCTTTTTCCAAAAATTACTGTTTACAATTATCTACTTCCGAAATAAAATAACCTTTCTCGAATTATAATATGCCTTTTCCAAAAATTACTGTTTACAGTTATCTACTTCTGAAATAAAATAACCTTTCTCGAATTATTTTTCTATCCTGGTATGAGAATTGTAAACTGATACAGCTTGAAGAATAGTACGATAGTTAAGCGTACTTTTAAAAAAATTCATGAACACGATCCGTTAAGGCCTTGTAGGTCACATTACTGATTAAATGATCGCAGAAAAAGGTAGTTTTTGAAACCAACGAATATACAACTGTATTGTTAAGAAATGCGCAAAACTCAACACAAACACTGCTATTTCCCAAAATAGCAGCCGCTATTTCTAAAACAGCAGTTTTGAAAAACACCGCTGTTTTTTTTGGAATCGCGGTTGCTATTTCGAGAACTGCTCAAACGAGATACACCCACATATTTAGTTAAGTAAATGGATAAATAGCCCTCGTCTCGACTCGAAGAGGTTTCATTTCGTTACCCTACTTGTTTAGTTTCAAATAAGGCTTCTTTAATGTTTTTAAAGTAATATCAGAAGTGAGATGAGACTAGAAAAAATTGGTCGAGTTCCAAAAACATTTCCTACCCCCTTCCCCTCAACCTAAAGCCGCGGAACACGGACGCGGGTGCTTGAATCTAGTTCGGTCGTCTACCATCGCGAGCGTCTCACGTTTTGGAGGGGAAATTCTGAAACCACCACCCGAGGGCCAACCGTTGGTGCGTTATCAAGAATATTCACTTTCGCCGAGTGAAGAATTTGGTTAGCTCAGTACTTCTGGTCTCATCTCACTTCTGGTAATATTTAAAGATGGTTTTTGTACTATGGAATACTCAAGTAGTGATTTTATCTAGTCTTATTTTGAACTTGCAATTCGAATCATATTTTTGGTAAGGGTACTTACTCCCTGCTTTGATTTCAGCTCTAGTATGAAAAAAATTAAGCTATCATGCTTCGAAAATTAAAGTGTTGATAACGGTGTATAAATGCTAACCTATATTAGTGAATAGACATTTTTATAACTCGTGAATTATTCATAATTATTATTTTAACTGCAGTTGCTTATCTTTAAACAGCAACAAAAGAAGCATATTCAGGGAAAATAATTGGGGGATACTATTCCACTTGACACGGAGAGATTATATTTTAGTCTTACCAACTTTTGAATTCTTCGATTAAAGTTTGACTTTTTTAATATTAACAGAAAAATGCATAAGATGTATGGCGATCATTTAATTGCCGCAAGGAGTTGCGCTGTGGCGGTATGAGCCAGATAGTGATTCTTGAATATTGTTTATTTGGTGACCTGGATTCATTAATTCGAAATGCTCGAATTTAAGAAGCATTTGCTAAGCAAAAAAAAAAAAAAATTAGCTCACCTTGGTTATCACATTGGTTCGCCATGCAGAAATAAACCGGTAGTAGCAAGAGTTTTATCGAGTCCATTATAAAAAAGACCGATGTTGAAGGCATTTATCGATTCAGCAAATTTTCCTGAGCTGATCATTCGGAACGCACCTGCGAACAGAAAAGACGAATAGGAAGAATGTACATATGCCGTAGTGATATATTTAATTACACCTTTCATTCGTAAGACAACCTTCCGGCGAGTAGCAGAATATTTTTCCAAACCCAAATCATATCTTTCAATGAAATTTACAAGTTAACACTTATGTAGATCTCATTCCATTTTCAAAACAATAAAACCGTTCTAATTACTTCTCTCCGAATTCAAGTTGATGAATTCCACTAGATTGTTTTATCGGAGAATTCAAGGAAAAGGTTTTCTTTTTCTTAGTTTTGTTTTACCCTGATTTCTGTTTATACTAAATCCGAAATTTAATCAAACTCTCTATGGAGATTTACATTACGAGGTTGTTATCTTTTTTGCGAGTTTAGACCCAAGTTTTCCGAAAAAGGGCGTAAATGTTTATCCCAACCTAACTTCGTAGCACTAGCAAAGACTGAAAAGGTACAGCATATCAATTCTTGTAGTGTGAAGTTAAGTTGACCACTTTGAATAGGTTTCAAAAAAATTATTTTTAACCACGCGCTACTTCGCGCCAGCACGCGCTGTATTTGATTAAAAATTTCAATAGGTAGGACGAGCTAATTGAATAGCTCGAGTGCACGGACCTCTAGACCTTAGTTTCAAATACGTGTCAAATTTCCAACAGCCTACTACCTGTATGTGAAACTAAGGCCTAGAGGTCCGTGCACTCGAGCTAAAAAACTCGCTGATATTTTAAATCGTGAAAATCCTGAAGTTTTTCCTCTCTTGTCAGCACGCACAAACCTAGGTTACATAGAGACCTAGCTTTGTGCGTGCTGATAGCCAATGCTGTAACAAAGTATATACAGAATATGCTGTTGTTCGAGATACGGAGTTGCCTATCCTATAGTGTGAATATAAATTTCTTTACGCGCATTCTTTATCCATGGCTTAACAATAAATCACGAGACTCACGTCACGTAAAACATCCGGCCCGCATGCCTGAAAATCCGGAAGTAGCGTCATAACGTGATGACGGTTTCTTATTTTACAACGAGTTCAGCAAGACCATATACTTTATATAATCACCTATTCAAATCTCGCGCTCCATTTTTACCATTTTGGTCTCAAATGAAGGTCTCGGGATTTTTCAAAAAAATTTTGGGTCTAATTTTGGTCTTGCTAAACCTAAAATTAAATTATCACTATTAAATACCTGGAAACTGATAATTATCATAATTTCCAGATAATTATGTTTCTCACTATTCTAACGAATATCTAGCATAGTGTGGTTTTATATAGTGCATTGTATTTTCCGACCATTCCAACTGTAAGTTACGATTTAGTGAAATACTATATCATACATGAAAAATGGGGCGATTTAGTTTGACGATTCCAGAACTAATTTATTTATTGTGTTAAAGGGAAAGATTTTATACAAAAACGAGTTCCACTTAGCACTCGCAGTCCTTAAAAAACTGCATTTATACACAATCATTGGCGAAACAAGAACACTTTTTCAAACCCATTAAGTGCCAGAAATTAGAAATTGCAATTTGAAATTAAGTTTAATCGATACGAGAAATTTGGTTTTAATTGCGTAATGCATGGACCGCGGGATTTGACATTTAACTTTAAATGAAATGCAGCGCGTGGTTTAAAAACATTTTTTTAAACCTAAACAAATGTTTCAGCTTAAAGGGATGGTGAAAAGGAAAATCAAGTGATAATAATATAATAAAAAAAAGCTTTTTATTGGATCACTCCATAAGTGTACACTTGTTTTCGTAGAGGTCCGATTTAAATTACAATTAGTTAATATACATGATTATATTGTTCTGAGTCTAGATACTTTATTACTGCTAATTTAAAGGCAGAGAGCTGTTCTATGTTTTTTACGTTATTCGGTAGGCTGTTCCATACTTTTATGCCGTTGTATTTGGTGCTTCGGTGGCGGTATTTATTATTAAAAGGTTCTTGAGACACGTTATATTTTTGGCCTCTGGTGTTGTTAGATTGTTGGTGCTGTGGGTACCAGTCCTGTATGTAATCCGGATGTGTGTTGTATTTAGCTTTGTGTGTGAAGATTAGTAGATTGAGTACGTAGTTATGGTGCAGGGTTTTTATGTTCGCTGTCTTTCTTGCCGCGGTTGCGGAGGAACGTTTGCTGGTTTTGGTTATTAATTTTGCGCTAGCATTTAATTGGGTGTTTAATTTAGAGAGTGCTGTTTTTTGCGCGTTGTGGTAAAAGATATTTCCGTAATCTGTTAGTGGTTTTATAAGGGCATTAAATAGTATTCGTAGAGTTCCCATATCCAGATGTTTTTGTAATGGCTTTAGAAGCCATATACGCGATTCCACTTTTTTGATAGTGTAATCGATGTGCGGTGTCCATGTTAATTGTTCGTCAATCCATATTCCGATGTACTTGTAGTGCGTGACTCTTTTTACCGCGCCGGAGCATATGCTGTTTACACTAGCTGCTTCCCTTCTCATTTCTTTGTTGGTACTAAATATCATGAAGTTGGTTTTATCCCTATTTAGGATTAGTCCCTTAGAGAGCAGCTTGTCTTCTAGAGAATTCAGGTCTGTTTGAGCATCATCAATTAGTTGGTGGAGGTTTTTGTTTGCAGCTATGATGGCATTGTCATCGGCATATTCGTTTGCGCTGGAATTGTGTAAAGCTTTGTGGGTGTCTGCTGTATATATGTTGAAAAGTAGTGGGCCGAGTACGCTGCCTTGGGGTACTCCATGCTGGACTGTCATGGGTGTGGAGTAATGCTTATTGTAGTAAGTGGATTGTTTGCGATTGCTGATGTAAGATGTGATCCATTTCAGCGCCATTCCCTTAACGTTCATGTTCTTCATGGTGTCAATTAATATATTGTGTTGCACCGTGTCAAAGGCTTTGGACATGTCCACGAATATGACTATTACAAAGTTGCCCTGGCTTAGTTGGTTTAGTATTGTTTCATGGAGGTGGAAGAATCCAGTTGTAGTTGAATAGCCTTTCCTGAAGCCCGATTGATATTTGTAGAGCAACCCTTGCCCTTCTAAGTATGAGTATATCTGATTGTTGGCTATTCTTTCGCATGTCATGGAGATTTTGTTCAGCATGGTGAGTGGGCGGAAATTTTTTGGCTCATGCATGTTTCCAGATTTATGTGCAGGTATAACTTTGGCTAATTTCCATTTTGCAGGGAATGTTCCAGTAGTGAAGGATAAGTTTATTATTTTCGCAGTGAATTTCGATATAATGGCTGCGAGGCTGCGGATTAGGGCTGGAGTGAGACCGTCGATTCCGCTTGCTTTGTTTGGGTTGATACGTTTGAGCATGTTGAACACCGTGTCTTCCGAGACTGGCTGGAAGCTCTCGAAACTTCCCTGGGTAGGTTCCACGGTGTCTGCGATACTTGGTGGCTGGTAGGGCGTGTTGCCTTGTTTTTCAAGTAGTCTCTCGGCTATGGTGACGAAGTATTTGTTTAGTTCCTCGGCGATTTCTTTTGGATTTTCGTAAGTTGTGTTATTTACTTGTAGTTTTTGCGTGATTTGGGTTTTTTTTGTTGTCTTTAGATACGGTTTAATGGTCTTCCAAAGTGCGTTCCCATAAGGGCTGAGTCCGTTTCCAAGTTTGTCTTTGAAGTAGTTGGTTTTTGCTTGTGATATTAGGTTATTTGTGTGGTTTCGTTGCTTCCGGTAAAGTTCCTGGTATTGCGCCGCGTTTAGGTTTTTTATACATTCTTCTACTTATGTGGTCTGCATAAAGAAACCTTCAGGAAATACCTTAGAATAATTTTGAAGTTCAAATTAGGTCCAGACTTTAATGATAATTTGAAATATGCCCCTCCGACCAATTGTATAACGCCCTGCCTTTGTGTTAACCAAATTGTCGTCGTACGGTCCATGTCTCGCACCAAAAACGGATTTCAATTCATTCAATTCAATTTATTTTTCTTTAGCAATTATACATTGGGTGGCGTGGGGCTAAGTCACTTCGTGACTTGTAAGCCCCACACATGCTGTATTTGTATTTAGTTTTTATATATTTTATTTTAACGAAAACCAGCAGCATTTATGTACTAAGAACGTCGGATCGTAGCTTTAGCCTCTGGTACCATCCTCGCATACTTTATTGATTAACTTCGTCTGCTTATATTTTGACTCCACCCACAAATTCTGTATATAGCGACTTCTAGAGATCGAAAATGTCATTCTTATCTCTATTTTCGTGGTTAATTTTTTTTATCGAAATTGCTATATACAGAATTTGTGGGTGGAGTCAAAATATAAGCAGACGAAGTTTCTCAATAAAGTATGCGAGGATGGGTAGTGAATTTGCTACGTTCAACGTTCTTCTTGCATAAATCCGTTTTTGCTCGCACCACGACTGTCATATCGCGCGCAATTTTTGTCAAATCTCGGAGCGTGCCACAAGGATCTTATTAATAAAAAGGCAGGGCGTCACGCGATTGGACGTAGGTCCTCATTTAAAATTATCCACGAAATTTCAAACTAATTGCAATTTTAAAATCATTTGGTGTTTGTTTTTAGATGTTTCACTGTGCAGATTGGTCTTATAATTTGTATAAAAATCGATAAAAAACACTTCATTTTCCACTTCGCCCTCCCTTTAAAGGGATTCTATCAATCCTTTGGTTACTAATGGATAGCATTATTTTTTTTAAATCAGATATAACCTAAAATTACGGTTTATTTTTAGTGACTCATTATTTTTTTTTAAACCAGATATAACCTAAAATTACGGTTTATTTTTAGTGACTCATTATTTTTAATTAATTTTGTACACCACTCTGGTCACTGCTCCCCCGTGTGACGTTCGGCACAAACTCAGATGGAACTACTATAGCAGTCTGGGAAATAATGATTTTTTTAAACTAGTTCTTAAGACTAGTGACCCTTTAGTGTCCGAAATAGTAAACTGGTCTCCGGACTGGTCCCCGCCTTTGTTCTCTTGTAAATTTGCAATTAATAAACTGGTCCTGAGGACCAGTAACGCCCACTTCAAGAACTTAAAAATGAGTCCAAGCAATTATCAACTATTTTTGGACCAGAGGAAGTGTGCTTTTACCCAGTCTGCTCTACAGTATCCTTGCTACACTCCTCTCACTTTGGGATGCAGTAGATTTACACCAAATAGTGGTTTTCGTACTATTTTGCACTTTAGCCAATTTAATAATTTACATTTCGATATAGATCCTTTGAAAGATTTAAAGGGATGTAGATAGTTTCAATGTAATTCGATTCAATGGGAGGACACCGTAAAGCTGGTGTTAAAAGAGCTTTACTATGTTTAATTAAGAAAAGTTTTTAAAGCTTAGATTAGAGCCATTTGGATAAAAAAACCGATACCAGTAACAATTAGGGTAAATCGCTATCATTCCTTACTCTCCAACCTAACTAACAATTAAGAGAAAATTGGAATTGAAACACGAATATTTTAATTACGTTCACAAAAGGTCTCCTCAAATATGAGCTGCTGATTTACAACTTTTACAAGTGACTCTTTCGAGTGTAGCTAATAAACTACTATACTACTATACACGTCTAAGGTTCCCTACATTCTTCTATTTCCAAACAACCAATAAAATAAGGTCCCTTTTTGACGTCACATTCAAGCTATTCGGTATTTTGCGGTTGGTTTGAACTTCAAAATATCTAGCGTAAGTTTCTTAATTTTAATCGTTTTAAGTCGGGATTTTTTTTAATTCTACATAATTTTAGGCGCATTTTTCCACCTAAATGTTTCGCTAGTTACTATAGTCGTAAAAGATTGAGCAAATCCAATCCGTTATCTTCACATTACGAGAATTGAAATACTATACTTTTTCAGCCTTTGCTAGGTTGGGAGAAAAAGTGTACCCTCTTGGTCTGGAAGCCTTGAGTTTAACTCGCAAAAAAATAATGACCTCGTAAAGTTAAACTCCATTGAGATTTTGATGAAATTTCGAATTGAGAATAAAAGGAAAATACCTGACGGGATTTTTTTTTAAAATGCCGTATACACTAGTCATGCAGGAAATATTTAGATAATGCAGGATTTCTTATCACTTTTTTTACTATAAATCTCGTGTCATTATTTCTTACGCTGTTAATTGTTAAATTCAATACCATCTAATACCAAGAATACAGTTTTATTCTTGTCTGGCTCAGCGATTGACTGAAATTCAACATATAGTGAAACAAAAACCAGTCTTGGGTCGAGGGCTCGATAATTTGAGTTTCAGTCTCAAGTCTCCATTTTTAAATACTCAGAAATAATTTATGTTAGAATGCAACGTCCTCCTGAAATTAAACACTACTTTCTCCATTTCTTTCAAATTACTGAAGCCTGGCAATCATGAAGTACGCTGGTATTAAACTGTTTTCGTCGAAATTTCTGGTAAGTAGCTTGTGAGGGATTAAACTAAAATTAAAATCACTAAACTCTGGAGTCGTTAAAGTAATTAACTATACCAGGGCAGCCAGGATTATTCAAATAACTCGTAAGAAAGCAAATTTGGCTGATAAATTTTAATGTCGTTTGTTTCATGCATAATCCGTAAATTTTGAGACTAGGGGTTGATGGACTTTTTGTTTAACAAATGGGTGGTGTACGGGTAACATAGTACCGATGGAGGGTAATATTATAAATTTTTCATACTACCTAGGAAAAAATGTGTGGAAGCTAAATTATAAATGACAATAACCGTTTCGTTAGTTTTTCTAATCTCCACTTGAACGTGCATTAGAGTTTTGGATAAAAGTCAGTGTAAGTCTCTAATGTTGTTCGAAATACTCAATATTAATAGGGGGAGTGCAATGGCTAATGATGTTTCCTTGATAGTGGAAAGATAACGCGACCTTTTTTTACCTAAGTTAGTGTACGATTTGGAAACTAATTTCACTCGCGGAACTGGAATGTTTTAAGGGCCAACTGAAGAAATAATTTACGATCGATCGTTAAGAGTTGGCCTGGTAATTGTGTTGTCATTTTGATGACTAAAACATTGGAGGACGAGCAAGTTTTTTGTCTTGAAATCAAATCGTCAAATTTTGTGCACAAGCAGACATAAAATTAATTCAATCATATCAATCACTAAATTTCAGTGATTCTTTTATACTCAAGAGCTTGAGCCTCCTAACCATTTCTTCATTTCACTAAGACATTCCTATCTGTATAAATTAGGAGAAACCACAAGGATAAAAGGTTTTAGGAATTGGATTGTGTACTTTCGGTAAGGCCGTAATATTCGTAGTAAACTTTTTCGTTTCGTTTCAATTATTTAGACGCTAGAGTAGAGCGTAAATTGAAGTTATGAACCCTCAAATTGGATTTACCAAGAGGCAAGAACCCATTAAAGTTTGAAGAAGTAAATTAATGGATTACATACAAGCAAGTCCATTGACGTACCGAAGGTTTAAATTAGTACATAGCTTTTTCCCGACACGAGGTCCAGTTGAAAAAGTCTTTAATTCCCATCTGTCAGTCGAGATAAATCGAGTAGAAGATTTTTACCCACCCAATGAGAGCGTCCGTCTGTTACGTTTTCAAATAAAATAAGCCACCCCACATATTACGAACATCATTTCACCTTTTAGGGATTTCCCTGATCAATTAAAAAACCCCTAATTCTTTCTAGGTTCGACTCAATTATCTGATGTCGCAATAACATGGTTTTGTAAGTTTTAGTTAATTTCTTTTCCTGGGTGATCGAGACTATACTCCATAATAAGTATTTGAGCACCCTACAATTATTTTTCCCTTTAATAAGCCCTAGCACTAACTTACAATGCACATAAGAAAGTTCATCTAGAAAAAGAGTTATCGCCGAGACTTTTAAAGTAAATTTTACGAAGAATGTTTTGAAAATCTGGGTTACTTGTTTTGCTTGCTGAGGCTACTCCATCATGAGACTTGAACAGTTTGAAATATGAGAAAATCGTCATTTACATTATTGGCCAACTATGTAAATAAAGTTTTATCTGTAAAACGGAACTTCACCTTGAACCCGACGTCTATTCTCTTGAAATTTTGGATTTCAGTTTTGGCTGAATGAAGAGAACTCGATTGAGCTCGTGGTTTAAAACATGAACTTATTGATAATTTTAGGCACACGAAGGACTGTGTTGTTAGCCTAGCGCCCTAAAATTGTTGCTGCCCACAATCGATAAAATACAGAGGCGTGAGCTATAATTGTGTTAATAAATATTGCGGGATTTTTTGGTTGGATCGTGCAACTTCCCGAGAAGAATTATGTAGTGAAGAGAAGGTCAAACAAGCAAGTTTCTACATTCCTTGTAAACTTTCAACAAGTCTCACGAGCCGGCGCTAAGGGTTATTCGGTTTTGAGATACACGTCAATAATCGCGGCCTACTATTGCTGTCGATACTTCAGAGTGATAAATTTCTGCCTCAAATAATCGATTTAAATGTTTTTCTTGTTTCAGCCTATTTCATATGATTTTTTTATATCTATTCCATGTAAATTCAGTATTTTACATCGGAATAAAAAACTAATCGTTAAATATATTAATGTGGAGCACCTCGACCAAAAATGTGATATTTTCCTATCCTAGATTTAAAATTATTGATATCCAATACATCGAGGGTCATGTTTTTAACGAGGAATACAGATAGCTTCATCTACCTCGCTAAGTTAATAAAGGGACCCATTTCCATTTTAAAAGCGTCGCGTAACAACGACACAACACGCACATCATTTGCATTGATATTCAATAAAGGTTTATAGTTAATGGTCAGAGCCCAGGGTCTATTTTTAGCAGTGGGTGGTCATATTTAATACAGTTCTATCTCGGATAGAAAATACCACGAATAACGTCTTATATAGCCTCAAATCCGCGTCATTAATTATTTCACATTTCTTATCTCGTTTGTTGGCTTTCGTCATCTCACCTTTACTCTCGTGCCTGAGGACCGTCCATAAACTACGTCACGCAAAAAATGGCACTTTCTGACCCCCCGTCCCCCCAGATCACGCTTCGTCACGTTTTCTAAGACCCCTCCCCTGAAAACCACGTCACACTTCTTTAACCCCCCCCCCCCCAACGGACTACGATTTGTCTTAATTTAGCAATTTACTTTGATTAATTTTAAAACAGATTCTTTCTTCTTTTCCACTCAGAAATGTTTTTGCTCGACCTGAAAGTCAAAGTTCATTTCCGTTTTAAGCTTTTACAAATATCGTTTGTCTCTGATTGAGTTTTAGAACTTTATTGTCTGGATGTGCTTTTTCATAACCTTCCAAAATATTTCCATAAATCTTAGTTAAAAATGCACACTTAATAGTTTTCGACATTGTCACTTGAAAACTTAATCGAGCTTGGGATTCAGATTTAAAAAATGTGCGAAAGAAACAAAACCATTTAAATCGGAAGGAGGATCCGATTCATCCTCGCTAATGCTAGTGGCGAATAAACAGTGACACTTGAGAGTTTAAGCTGATACTACATTTAGCAGTCCTTATGCGTTCGTGTAGCTAGTTCTGCAGTGAACCGGTCTCTTTATTTTAATTGCGCTGCTTTAATTGGCTACACGTACGAGTAAGTATGTGATCATTGCTTAGTTTCTGCTATTTAAGCGATGATGGAATAAAAAATTTGTTAAATTATTGTAGAGGTCGTTCTCACGGTGGACTTTGAAACGTGTTTCTTCTTACTGACTCCGTAATAAAATTAATTTTAAATGTGATGGCACGCATCGAAGGACCCCTCCCCCCCCTCGTCACGGACCATCACAAATTTACAAACCCCCTCCCCCCATAAGAGTGTGACGTAGTTTATGGACGGTCCCCTAGGCCTACCAGACGCCGTTTCACGTAATGACTTAAATGAGAGAGAAGCAAGTCCATGTGACGCAAAGGAGAAAAGGCACTAGCTTAACATTGAGATTTGGCTCCGCGTTTGGCGGAGGGAATTTTTGGGGTACAGAAAAGAGATGAGTCGCGTAAAACAATGAGCAACTAATTTCTGTACGTAGTTCTATGAACTTTTAATATTATCATTACTATACATGTATATTAGAAAATCAACTGGGTTAATTTATTTTTTTTTTTTTGCTTAAATTTTTCAAGTGACACATAGCCACGTTGCAATTTTAATTTCTGATCCACGATTCAAAGTCAAACCAAGAATGAACGACCACAAGACACAGAGTTAAATAAGATGTGTTCGGTTACTTCAGATGTTACAGGCTATGTTATAAGAAATAACGACAATGAGTCGTGTTTCTCAAAAGTTACTGAGTCGTGAGATTTGAAAACTGTGTCGGGAGATTTTCAGATGAACTTTTAAATTTCGAGTCAGAAAATCGTAATTAGGATTCGTAAACAAAATTTACATAATATATTACCGAATACCGAGTAACTTTAATATTATTGGCCTACGAATAATCTAAATTACTTCAGGAGTCTAGTTTAATGACCTTGATTAACACAGTCAATAAAATCATATTTTAGACAAAAAAATTGTCAAAGGTTAAGCTGAAATATAGTAATAGTTCAAAATAAAGTTCATTGAAATTTCGAAAAAATCACAAGGAAAGATGTGTCATATATTTATAATCTGGCAAAGATGTGTCAGAACTTCGAAGACTTTAGCGAACACTACCATGTAGGTAAAAGGAAATACCCACTGACAAAGATTCGTTTAGTGACAACTGAAATGAACCTATTTGATTCTCGTTATATCACATTAACATAAACAAGTCTTTAAATGTGTAAAAAGCGTCATAAATTTCGAATATATTTATAGTAGTAAGAAGAGTTGAAGGCGCTGGCTACGTAAATATGCCTTGCCTCGGCATGTTAACGTAACTGGCACCACTTCCCCCATCATCTTAAACATTGCATGAAAATCAAGTAACTTGGTGATCCACTCTAAATTTTGGTCTTAAAAACTTTTAATTTGTATTTTAGGTTTAGAAAAAATTATATAAATATTTGAATGCTAAATAAATGTTTTTAAGTACTATATTAGAACACTCATTAAAATGATTAAATTATCTTTGTAATACATTAATTAACGAAAATATCACTTACCTTTAGATTTTCTTGTCATAACGATGTTGTTTTTTATCCTTTTCCCTGGTTAAGTTCCCGACATCAAATTTTCGCCTTTGTATTGAGCGCAATATTCCGATTTCAGCAAGAACTATCCAACCAAGCCGTCTTAATAACGGGCTCCTTTCATGAAGAGCCCTTTCTACTCGAAGGAAAGGAAGGCAACTGAACTCGCGCGCAAATTCAGGAGAACAGTTTCTTCTCTTTCCTCTCGTTTTTGGAAAAAGAGGGAAATACGCGCAAAAAAAAAACTGTTAAAAAATAGTAAGTTCATACCACTGCCAAGGTCCAAAAATACCTTTCTTTTGGTCGCAGGTATTCCGGTCTTTTGGTAGCAGGTATTCCGCTCAGTGGAGATGACGTCGGGTTTTTTTTTTGCGTCTAAATCCCTACACAATACAATAGCAACTTTAGGTTTTCTCACTTTTCGCTTTTACGTCAGACGTTGGCTGCTAAGCCGTTTCCTTTCTGTCCCTAGGTTTTTAATTTTGCGTGCTCCTGTAAGGGGGACTCGCCAGGAACGCTTTCGCGCGCTTAGCTCGATAATACCGTGATATTCTCGCGTTGCTCCGGTGGTCGCTAGATGTCTGAATAGACCGGAAACATAGGAAAGCCCTTCCGTTGACTCTAGATAGCGGGAAAAATTGTCAGAGACGTTATCTCGATATTTTCTCTCGTTTCCGCCCATTTTCTAGCCACTTCCGATGTCAACCCTTCTTGTTATAGCATATATAACGTTTATTAATCAATATGTGTATATTTACAAAGGGCGGGTAGAACTAACTGTTAAGTAACAGCTGTGAACAAAGAAACTGAATGACGTCTTTGAAAATTCTAAATTAGTTTCGAAAGTTGCCTGAAATTTAAACAATGACAGTCTTCTTTGTCAGAAACAGTTTGCTTCTTCAGTTATATTTTTAATGAGGGTTGACTCATTTCTATAATTTATGATTTCCAAGCTCTGGTATCGTAAGTAAAGAGCTGGTGCAAGAGAAAAGTGACCGTATAATAACATCAATCGGCTGAAGGTCCATTTCTAAATTAATTGAAGAGGTATAAGATGCTGCTCCAAGTTAGTGGCCTTATAATTCATCTTTTCGTTAAACAAATAGAATTTTACTTTTCATAAGTCATTACTGCATTTCCCAGATTCATATCAGTATTGCCTACATTTTTCTTAACTACTTCGAGAATCAACATTTTTCCTCTCAATTTTCATTCTTTTACCACTAAATGAATGATATAATTTGAATATCTAGTGAGTGGTCCGGTTCCCATGAACGATATTGTCAAAACCTGTTCAGTCTGTTTTTTTAGGATCGAGTTAAGGGGTGACCTAAAAATTAGAAAATTTTGAGCTTAAATTTTTAATGTGATGTAATTGTGATCAAGTATGTTCTAAAAATTGGAATATCGGTAGGATGGCTTAATTTATAAATTTTAAACTCCATTTTAATATAATAATTAAGTAATAAATCTGACGAAAACAGACATGCTCGACAATACTAAAGTCCTTCAAAAAATAGACTGGCAATCTCGATGTGTTGTTGGGTTTGAATCAAATATTTAGATGGCTAAAAGCCGGTTTTTCTAATGGCATCGCCTATCGTCGCCCCTTGCGGGAGAGTTCCGAAACCCTTCGTCTCATAGATCATGTTATGGCTGTGGTTTGAGTCGAATAAGTTTAAATATGAGTCAATGCGTGGCACTAGAGAGACGTTGCCCTAAAAGAGTCACGTGCCTTATTTCCATTCTAGTCCGTTCGCGTTTAATGGTCTTAGGTCAGACTGATTTTGAAGCTTCTTTAGATCAGTAATGGGTGCACTCCTCTCAAGGGGTAAAATTTTCAATGACATAAGTTTATAAGATTTGATCCATAAGTATGACACTACCTATACTTCGAAAAATGTTCGTGCTCGTGTAGTGAAAGTCGCAAAAAATTGTTGATCATAAAAAAGCTTTATTTAGACTTGAAAAACAAAATTATCTTAAAGGTGTGGTCGAACGAACTGCATACTTGTGCATAGATTTTATATGATATGTGGAAGAAAACTTCTTATATTCAAGTGGCCGATAGGTAAGCCATAGTGTGGTGTAATGTGTTCTTTAATGGATTGTCAGACTTCATGTTCTTGAACGTGTATCCCCTCTGGTCTCCTGAAAATGGCCCCTACGAATATTAAGCAGACTCCGCCGGTTTTTCACATTCAAAATTATTGGGGGATAAGTATTCCTAATATGTAACTATGTATTCTAGTATAGATCAGTATTCCTAGTATGTAACTATGTATTCTAACTTTAACCCATATGCCGATAACGACCTATAAATAGAACCCCCTGCGATAATAAGCGGGCAGAGTACTGCGACGCGTGAGCCTATAAGGCTGACTAGATATTATCTTATCATGTAATCTATGGAACCTAAATAAACTTAGATCTTAATAAATGTGTCGACTTCATAACCCAACAAATGGCGACGGAGGCGAGATGATCAGCATCGCAAGGAAAACGTAAACAGACGAGACTCAGACCGCAATGCAATACCCCCCCCCAGTCACTCCACCACGCTAGACAGTCATCATGTCCGCCCAAGCGGGCCAATTCCCACCTTTCAATCCGTCGGTTGATCAATGGACCATTTGCGCCGAACGTCTGGACCAGTACTTTCTCGCTCACAAAATCAAAACATCAACGAACTCTGAAGATGACAACACCGAGGTCTTAGAGTTACAGCGAGCCACCCTGTTAACGGTAGTAGGCATATACAAGGAGATCCGTATATGCGGAGATTTTAAAATAACCACGAACAAAATGATTGACACGGAAAAGAACCCATTACCGAGAATAGAGGACATTTTCACTAAACTAGCGGGATGCATCGTCTTCTCAAGATTGGACTTACGCAATGAAGGAAAATTAGACGCTATAAAAAAGGCACCCGCACCGGTATCACTAAATGGACTCCGATCTTTCTTGGGCCTGATAAACTATTACTCAAGATCTATCCCGGATTCGTCGACACTTCTGGCACCCTTATACGAGTTACTGAACAAATCTACAAAGTGGGAATGGAAGAAAATTCATCAAGACACTTTCAACAGCGCCAAGGAAGCGATCCAAGCGTCTGACATGTTAGTACACTTCGACCCAGAAAAAGAAGTAATATTGGCCTGCAACGCTTCACCAGTGGGTCTTGGAGCCGTGATTTCACATGTAATTGACAATGAGCAAAGAATTTAAGGTTGAATAAAGCCAAGCTGCGCCTGTGCCTCCCGGAAGTCACCTACATTGGCCATATACTTTCCGCGGAAGGCGTCAAGCCTGATCCAGCGAAAATCAACGCGGTAGTGAAGATGAAAACTCCCGAAAATCTTACAGCTCTTCGTAGCTTCATCGGGTTCCCTAACTACTTGGCCAAGTTTTAACCCAAACTGTCAGACTACCTCGAACCTCTACGACAACTAACACATCAAGGAGCGGTTTGGACCTGGGGTAAACCGCAGACCCAAGCTTTTGCAGCCATAAAAAACTTGTGGTCAGTTTTACCGTACTACAATGTTTTACGATACTACAATGCCAAGGAGCCCGTCACAGTCCAGTGTGACGCCAGCGAAATCGGGTTAGGTGCCACTATTCTTCAAAACGACCAACCGGTCGTCTTTGCCTTTCGTACCCTTACACCTACAGAACGTCGGTACGCGCAAATTGGAAAGGAATGCCTGAGTATCGTCTTCGCCTGCCAACGCTTTCACCAATATCTTTGCGGGCACCCCCACATCATAGTAGAGACAGACCAAAAGCCTCTAGAATATATCTGGAAGAAAATGCTACTTTCCGCACCCAAACGCCTGCAAAGTATGTTGCTCAAGCTCCAACAATATAATCTCACCGTAACATACAAAAAAGGGCCCGACATGCTGATCGCTGATTGCATCTCTAGAATCACAATACCTTCCCTACTTCAAGCGGAAGAACTTGATACTCACTCGGATTGCTTGGTATTCTCGCTCCGGGAAGAAAACCGCTTTAATACTTTCCTAGAAGGCATTGACCATGCTGACCATGTTCATGTAACTAACCGGCAACTAGGAAAAATTCGCCGTCATACCAAGGAAGACCCCTCACTACAAAAACTCGCCTCACTAATCGAAAAAGGCTTCCCGAGCCGCATGGCTAAAATCCCACCAGAGCTCCGTGTATATTACTCTTATCGTCGTGAAGAGCTCACACTTGATCAAGGAATAATCTACAAAGGCCCTCGGGTGGTCATTCCGAAGTCGATGCACGCGGCAACTATGGACATACTCCATACCAGTCATGTTGGCGTGCCCGCCTGCATGCGCAAAGCTAGAGAAGCCGTATACTGGCCGGGTAATGAAGAAAACATTCTGGACCTCGTCACCAAATGCGACACCTGCAATGAATTTCAACGAGCACAGTTTAAGGAACCACTGCTGCCTCTACCTCTCCCGGAATTGCCATGGCAAAATATATCCATGGATCTTTTCACGATCGACGCGAACTCGAGAAAATACCTAATCTCTGTTGACACTTACTCAGACTTTTGGGAACTAGATCCCCTCCCGGATAGCCAAGCGGACACCGTGGTCGAAATCTGCAAACCCCAGTTTGCTCGGTATGGTATCCCGGAAACCGTTCTGATGGATAATGGACTGCCCTTTAACAGCCAGGCATTTCGAGAATTCGCAGACACATAAGACGTCCTCACCTTATTATCCCCGAGGTAACGGCAAGGCTGAGTCTGCAGTTAAAATCGCAAAGAATCTCCTCAAAAAACTCGAACACACCTGTGGGATTCTGAGAGCCGACATCAGAAATAATAAATTTGAACTGAACTGAACCGATTCATCGAACTAAAGAGGGGTGGGGGAATCGGGACCTAGCGAACGACAGTCTTGGACTCGAGCTTGAGTGTGATAGTAATGTTTTATCTAAATAAAGATTGTTAATAAAAGTATAGAGAGTTATTAATTATAGAGTGAAACATAAGAGTAATGAGCACTAATACAACATGGTGTCAGAAGTCCCTAACAACCCCGTCATACGCAGTGTAAAGTGAGAATAATTTGAAGAATACGCCTACCGACCGAGGCTTAAGAAGTCAACGTGAGGATTTTGGAGTCAGATTACTGGGTTAAGACTAAATCTCGCCCAGATTACTGTTGTTCATACGGCGGACGTCGACATAATGATGGCAACTGTCTACCAACCACCACATACTTTTGTGCCTGAAGATAATCCGGCCCAAGAATGGCGTCGTTGGAAACAGCGATTCCAGTACTATGCAGCGGCTATAGGGCTGGATACTAAACCAGTTGCTCAGCAACGTGCGATTTTACTCCATACTATCGGGGACATAGGAATAGAGTTGTACAATTCCTTTGCGTACATTGAGACCGATGCCAATCCGACAGTAGTAGAAGTTCTAACTGCGTTCGACGGCCATTATAAACCGTATATGAGCCTCACCGTAAAAAGACATTTATTTTATAAAACGAATCAAGAACCAAGCCAATCCATCGATGAGTATGTTACTAGCCTAAGGACTAAAGCGGCTAACTGCGAATTCGGAACTCTAAAAGAAGGTTTGATAATGGACCGCATAATATTGGGAATTATAGATCAAACAGTAAGGGAGAAACTGCTTGACACGGACGATTTAGATTTACCGAAGGCAATTTCGATCTGTAAAACAGCGAAATCTTCAAAGAAGGGCTTGCAGCAAGTTAATGGACAAGATACACCGGTAATTAACGCCATACATAACCAACAAGAGCACCCAAGTCAGAGTTACAGGCCCACGGTTCGGTTTAGAGGACAAGAGCCAAGACAGCCGTACCATCAATCAAATAGATCCCAGTCAACACCATATTTTGTACAGAGGGGAAGATCGCAAGGATATTCGCCTCAAATTAGGCTTAATACTGCATGGACAAGGCATACCGAAATCGGAAGAGGGCTTTCAACTCAACAAGATAATAGACAAGGCTGTATTAACTGTGGCACAATACAAGGCTGTACTAACTGCGGCACAATACACCCTCACCAATTCTGCCCAGCTCAAGGTAGACCATGTCATAATTGTGGTAAATTGGGCCACTACAGCAGAATGTGCCCGCCACCTCCATCGGTACACTTTCTGGTACAAGAAGATACACCTGAGGAGACCCCGACTTTTTCAACACAAGACTGGAACCAAACAAATCACAGCATGAAATTAAACACTAATGTGGAAGAAGAGGCTCTCTTTCTAGGAACGCTTTTTAAAGTTAACATCAATAACGAATTAGACGAATGGATCGAAGAAATCCAAATTGAAACGGAACGTCTTCCCATGAAGATTGATACTGGGGCACAAGCAAATGTAATGTCTTATCATACATATTTAATGATACCGGAGCAGAACAGAGCACCCATACTGGCAACCACAGCTAAGATCAGAACCTACACGGGAGAAGAATTAAAACTGCTCGGAGAATGTCGGCTACGGTGTGGATTTAGAGAGAATTACGTGTATACAACGTTCTACATTGTCAAAATACCAGCACTAACCATCCTAGGCCTCAAAATATGCACCTCACTAGGAATAGTGAGGAGAGAGCTCGCAAGAAATACACAAAATGTACACAGCCTCCTAGATAAACCGGGTCCGAATAACGGAAGCATAAGTAGACAAGAAGCCCCGAATGAACGGTCAAGTAATCGACAGCCACAGGGAAATTCTCGCCAATCTAAGAGAAATGGCAGCCGAATTCCACACCCGATACATTTGTCAGCGCCACCCAGCCAGGCTAGAATAGTCCAAGATCTTGCAAATAAGAGAAGAACAGAAGAACCACTTAAACCGCCCGATCTTGATCATTATGAAGATGAACTTAAAGATTTAGAGGAAACAAAAGAAGCACTGGAACAAATTGAATCCGACCTATCATATAAGTCACTCATATCCGATGAAGGAGACATTGTGGGAGAACCTGACCAAATGTATGGAAGTACAAAACCCAACACCGTAGACAATTTGCCAAACAGACCGAGACGAACAAGAACTAAACCACAATGATATCAGTGAAATAGTAATAGAAAATTTTAGCTTGTATAAAGTCGTGATAGTTAGTATATATACAATTATAGAAAAAAAAACAAACATTTAATTTAATTAATGCTTGTTTGTGGTTGGAGGAGTCGGGGAAGGGGAGATGTGGGATTCTGAGAGCCGACATCAGAAATAATAAATTTGAACTGAACTGAACCGATTCATCGAACTAAAGAGGGGTGGGGGAATCGGGACCTAGCGAACGACAGTCTTGGACTCGAGCTTGAGTGTGATAGTAATGTTTTATCTAAATAAAGATTGTTAATAAAAGTATAGAGAGTTATTAATTATAGAGTGAAACATAAGAGTAATGAGAACTAATACAACAACACCCAGCAAGATTTCTACCTTGCGCTGCTCGAATGGCGTAACACGCCCACTGAAGCCGTCCACGCGTCACCCGCACAACGGCTGATGTCCCGTCGGACCAGATCCCAACTACCCATGGCTAAACCACTTCTCAAACCGCAGGTAGTTAGAAACGTCACCGCTACCCTCCACCACAAACGGCAGACTACTAAGCTGACCTACGACCAACTCACACGCCAGCTTTCCCCTCTTAAGGCTCATTAACATGCACGATTGTAGCTCGTAAAACAGGATTTTGCTTGAAATATTTTAAACCTTTTCTGCACAAGCTCAAGCTCGGCCATTTACATGACTGCTTGTAGCTGCGCTTGTTCCTTGGTTTGGTTTTTTACAAGCTCAATCCGCAACCAAAACGAACGGATCATCAGCAGAAACGGAGCTGGTTGGGCAAGGACTCGACAAGTACAAAGAAGGATCACTTATGCTAAGGATGTCACGATTTTTGCTAAATTACCGCAGAATGCCCGTCAACGGTGGAAAATCCCCGGCAGAAAACATGTTAAACAGGACACTCAGGACCAGATTGGATCTATTCCACCCCAAGCACGCTTCAAACCAGGACAAGAATGTATTGAAGAGACGGACAGTCACAGCAAGAAATTACGGACGAGGTCATAAATGGATTGATGGCACGATTGTTAAAGAACTGGGAAAAACAATGTACGAGATAGAAACGACGGGCCACTGCCTTCTCTAATACAACCAAATTCGATTTAAAACCGACGCTTTGCCTAGAAATTCAGAACATACGCAGCTTAATAATCAAACTTTTAATGCGAACAGGGAACGAGACCAAGCAAGAGTTCCTCAAGCGGTCCGCCCACAGCGAACCATCACCTTCTACACGACGATTAACGTCAGACAATCGACAATAACTCCGGCAAGTCAGGGTCAACGACAAACTAAGCAAAACCGAAAGCAAATATCAGTCACGCCAAGCCTTGGCCAACGCAACAACTTATCCCCCACAACCACTCCGCAACACGCAACACCATCGGCAAGCCCTCAACAACAAACATCGTCACCTAAGCCTGTCGAAGGATGCTAAACAGCAGCACCCATACAGCCGACACGACCGGATGTCACCACGACTGAGGACAACACACACGATAGCCCAACAAAAATGATTCTATGATAAAATCTATATGGAAATCAGCTTTCCAGTAGTCTCCTCCGAAACTCGAATGCGAGACTTGTGCACCTTCGATACCCAAGTTCACCATGTGATTTAAAATGATTTCTGAGTCAATATCCATGAAAGTTAGCTTCACCATTGTAAAGTTACTTCGTCCTCGTTTATGGTCCAAAGGTGGAATTCATAAACGTCGGACGCAACGCAATTTAGTACAGGCAAAGGCAGGGCGTCGTGCGCAAAAGGCGGAAGTTTGCGCACAACGCCCTGCCTTTGCCTGTACTAAATTGCGTTGCGTCCGACGTTTATGAATTCCACTTCAATCCTCTACGAATCTTTATCTGACTGACTTTTCTTAAACTACGGCAAGAAACAGCAACTGGCCAAATGTTTTCGTCCAGTGCTATTTCATGATCGCTCGAAGAACGAATGATATGTAGCATTTAAAAAGTGCTAGAGGAAGTTTGGATTTATAGGTTACACTGATACCTTAACTGGTTAGGTGGGTTCACATCTGGTTCTCTGTTCAGTCTGTGGAGCAGTTTTCCACCAAATAGTTGTCGAAGTCCGTAGAGAAATGCAACTTGCAGTTTGATATTTATTCTGTCAGTGGTCATGGCTCAGGCACGGTTGTTATTATTTGTTCTGTTTGCGTTCAGTAGTGAGTTTTTTTAATGTGGGTCAGTCGAAAAGTCGTTAGCGTCTTTTGGGTGAGGTATTTTTGCTTCAAGATATGATTACATCGTAGTATTGACAGGTTAAAATGTTGCTACCGTTGCTGTTTAGATCCAGTTTCTCCAATACTTGTATTTGTAGCTGATGATTTAGGTCTCATATGATGTAGGACCCGTATATCATTGTCAATAGTTGATGGAACTTGAATTTTATTTACTACTGTCGTATTTTAACCTTCAAATTCAAAATTTCTTTCTTGCATTTCTCTTTATTTGTGGCAAAATTGCATTTTTGTTCTTCTAATGTATTCGAAATTGTCTCTATCGTGCTTTAATACTCCTCTGATTTCCCTCCGTATGATTTTGCATCGTCTGTTAGTTGTTTCAATGTTTTCTTCATTGCTGACAATGATTTCTTTAAAGCAAAGCGCGGGTCCAGTGGATCCCCTACAAGGCGACTTTCCTCCTGTACTCCCGTTTTGGCTTGGCAAAGCCTAGTGGGCGGGATTTATATGGGCACTTATAAATCCCGCCCACAAATGCCTCCTGCCTTCGCCAAGCCAAAACTGGAGTTCGTAAGGAAAGTCAACTTGTAGGGGATCCACTGGACCCGCGCTTTGCTTTAATGTATGATAGTCTTTTACCATGTCCTTTATTTCAATTGTCACACAAAAACTTTCACTGTGTTTAGCACCTCCTTCTTTGAACTTACAGTTCTTGTCACACTTTCTCGTCATAGCAAGAAAATATAACTTTTATATTCCGAGGTTTAGCGTTTACGCGTACTTTAGGCTACAAAGTGCGGAGCAAACATGTCATGCGACCAAAGAGATAAGAACATATAATACCTCTAGAGTCACAACATGGAAGCATTCCCATTATCCCATAGACTTTAAGCTTATCATCAACAACGTTAAAAACAGTATACTTTATCAAATGCACCCAGCCTCATCTGTACATGAATGGAAGAACTATTTTGATATATTTTCAACGGCGTAGGCTGTGACTGTGAGTGTATTCTAGCAAATTCTTGAGAAGTGATATTGAATAAATTAAACAAATTGATCACGATTTCACGTGTGATATACTTAAACAAAGTTTATTTATTTAGAGTGAATGAACGAATGATGAACGCTGAATGTACAATGTACGTATCTAATATGATATGTAATTCAAATTATAAATAGTCTATTATTGACCTTTCAAAAAAATCAGTCTATTTTCCTCAATCTATGTAGATGTTGATTGCCTTTTTTCATGTAATTTAAATGCCTATTTGCAACGCTTGAGTGGTTTGGGGAAGGTTTAGTTCTAGCGTATTTTTTTCTGTAAGTTCTATTAACAAAGTTAAATAAGCACCTTAAGTTATTTTGCACAACAGAACAATACCAGGTCTAAAATTTTAATTATGGGACTCATCATTTTATTCCGGTATAAATAAAGAAGTAATCGCCTTCTTGTATATGCTTTAATGGAAGCGTTTTCTCGAAAGGAATTTGCCTCAAAATAATCCCCACAAATCGCGTCATTAGCAGTTGGAACCCAGTCCATTTTCCCCTTTTATGTTCTTTTCGGTTTTTTATTTAAGGAGCTAGGGCTTTCAAGTATTAACAGCTGTGTTGGGTAGGGAAATATAAAATTTTTTAAAGGGGTATTTAATTTTAAATAGTCAGGAAATAAGATTTTAACTTAAATTTAAAAACCTTCTTTAAGCCATTTATTAACTGATCAGTTGTGATAATAATTTAGTATTTCTAATAGGTATACTCCTATTGGATAGAATCCCGTTGGACCGAATTCAGATTTGTACAATTGTAGCCAAATTTAAAACAATTTATAGCCCAAAGAGCGATTTTCGACTCAATGGTAATATTTACGTGGA
This sequence comes from Phalangium opilio, assembly GCF_054372755.1. Taxonomy (NCBI): domain Eukaryota; kingdom Metazoa; phylum Arthropoda; class Arachnida; order Opiliones; family Phalangiidae; genus Phalangium; species Phalangium opilio. The sequence continues at coordinate 11,139,850 of NW_028324147.1, read as the reverse complement.
ATAGCTTTCGACTGAATGGGATGGATTTACACATAAAATCACAGCGTTTTCCTTCAGTTGCCGAGCTCCAGTAGCGCGATGAATAGAGTGAGTTGGATGATCGAAGAAGTTAAGCAGCTTCGAGCGCCGTCAGGATTTGGGAGGGAGTTAACTTAAAGGTAAGGTAGGGTTAGAGTTAGGTTAGTAATATTTCATAAGAAAAAATAAAATGCCACGCATTTCCCAAAGCATTGAAATTTATCTTCATTGACTATCCAAATTAATATGCCTTTTCCAAAGGTTAGGATAGTAATATTTTATATATAAAAAAAGTAAAATGTTACGCCTTTTCCAAAATATTGAAGTTTATCTTCATTGACTTTCCAAATTAATATGCCTTTTCCAAAGATTAGGTTAGGTTACTAATATTTTACAAAAAACTAAAATGCTACGCCTTTTCCAAAATATTGAAGGTAATCTTCATTGACTTTCCAAATTAATATGCCTTTTCCAAAGGTTAGGTTAGGTTACTAATATTATACAAAATAAAATGCTACGCCTTTTCCAAAATATTGAAGTTTATCTTCATTGACTTTCCAAATTAATATGGCTTTTCCAAAGGTTAGGTTAGTAATATTTTATATATAAAAAAAGTAAAATGTTACGCCTTTTCCAAGATATTGAAGTTTATCTTCATTGACTTTTCAAATTAATATGCCTTTTCCAAAGGTTAGGTTAGGTTACTAATATTTTACAAAAAACTAAAATGCTACGCCGTTTCCAAAATATTGAAGTTTATCTTCATTGACTTTCCAAATTAATATGCTTTTTCCAAAAATTACATTTTATATTCACATCTGATATAACGTTACTCCTTTTTGAATAATATTGTTCTTTATTTTGTACTAAGATATTTGCATTATAAATGAAACCATTAGCTCTGATCATACGAATAAATACTAACTTAAAAAACAACAATTGGAAAAAAAACCACAAATTAAAGGAAAATTCATGATTGGAAATCCGCCCAAATTGCTATATTCGGTCCAACGGGATTCGATCGAACAAGACATTCCATTCAATGGGATTCGACCCAATTAATAATTTCAACGTTTAATTTATTAGGCTTTCACCTATGCCATGAAAGACTTAAAAATACTTTGAAAACATTTATTTGGATAGTTTTCTCCAAAGTGAGTTTGTAGACTGGATTATCTACATGTTCTTCGTGAGCTTTAGGTAGATGTGAAACAAAATTTCGAAAGAGTTACGAAGGTCGATAAGTTATCACTCTCGTGATAATTAAAAACGGTAAAAGTTTAAATTGACCACCTTGTTTTTTATCAGCACGAGGAGAATTCACGAGACAACCGCCGATTTTCGTTCAAGGTTTAATGACACCTTGACTAATCGCCTAGTAGTAAATCACGCTCTCATAGACGGCAAAAGGTTGACACCCTTTAGGCGATAGTTATCACTTGCGATAACTCCTTTAAATAGTTAGAGAATTGCCCCCAACAACCGTTTAGACGATAGTTATCACTTGCGATAACTCGTTTAAAAAGTTAGAGAATCGCCCCCAATGTACGTTATCTAAACCGATAACGAGACGTTACGCCGTCATCGAAACCAAATCAGAGCTCGTCATGAATCCGCTGCACCTACATCACCTCAACCAAACGAGACTGGCTTCTTCCTATGGGAAACGCTCCATCAGGGGGTTATTATGAACTCCTGGTTCCATCAATCGCCAACAGGTCCAGAATATGAGCATACCTCTAGCGAGCCCGTCGTGCAACCAATTGGACCGCTAAACGCACCGCGACCTGTCCCTACGGAACCCAAGCCACCCAGAGTTAACTATGACGCTGACCCTTTAACTTTATCGAACACTCGCCCACAACGTCAAAGACGTATGCCAGAGCGTTTTCATGACACTTGAACTCTCCGTGTACAGATAACACGCTAGGACAATAACATTTGACTTTTAATTTTCCGTAACGTCTGCAATTCCGTTCATGCAACCTATATTACTTTACTATTTACCTTGTAATTGCATTAGTACAAAACCAAAACGGGGGATATTGTTATATTCAGTAACAAACAACAACTCAATAGAATAGTTCCTATAACTGCCACTAGGAGACGACACATGCTTAACATGACGTCAGGGTTTTGCCTGTAAGAAGGACGGGACTGGGGTTTTAGAGATCGGGACTTCTCGCTTGGACGCCGAAGGTAGTAAGTCGATGTACGCTTTCCTTAGTATTGTTTTACCTATTTATTGTTGAATAAACTTAATTACTAGAAGCACGTCTCACAATTATTACAAGAACACAACAGTATATTGTTACGTAGGAATTAGTAACGAGGCGTAGTATTTGAATTTTAACTTTATATTTTATTAACGATCAGCGGCAAATATACAGTACTAGGAGGCCGTAGGTAAGCTAAGCCTTGGACGGACGGATATATTCGACGTGAACGCGATGGTACGTGGAGAGCTCCCGTACGGAGGAGATTTCGCTAAGGGCAAGACCTTTTCGTTCTCGGTACCCTGGCTTAGTCTAAGAGATAGGAGCTGGCTTTTTCAGCTGGCGATCTTACCCTGAATCGAACGGCTTCGCTTGTGCAGCGTTCGTCCCTTCGACCTCCGTTACAAGACGCTTTGAGCCGGGCTGCCTTTTATACCTTTCGGGAGGGGAGACGAGCAATTTTGAGGCGTCTTATGGGATCCATTTTAGTGGTCTGTCTTTTCCCCGCCGTCCAAGGTTGGTGTGACAATATTGACTTGTCGTAGTCTAAGATGGTGTTTATTCTGTGCGCGATGGTGATGATGGTAGAGTTGGCGAATTCCTTCTTGATGGTCTCTTGAATGAGATCGTCGGTGTCCATGTCGAGCGAGGCCGTCGCTTCGTCCAAGACCAGGATCTTGGTGTTCCTCAACAAGGCACGAGCCAAGCAGACCAACTAACGCTGCACGACGTTGAGGTTGTTACCTCCTTCTGACACGGGGTGATCCAGTCCCTGCTCGAGTGACGCCATGAAGGACTACAGGTGCGATTGTTCCAGTGCAGCCCACAGTCGCTGGTCATCTTTTTGTTGAAAAGAATCCAGGTTGAGTCTGAGAGTACCCGAAAAGAGGACGGGTTCTTGAGGGATGATGGTCAGCCGCGATCTCAAATCGGACAAGCCCCATCTCTGCACTTTCACTTCGTCTATGACGATCTGACCGCGCACCCCCTCGATAAGACGGAAGAGCGCCAGCCTTTCCGGCTCCTGTCCGCCCCACCACAACAACCTTCTCTCCGGTCCTTCAAGACCAAATCCAATCCTTCTCGGTATCTGGTGCTGTAGTCCTGGAATATGATTTGTAATCGTTGTGGCCAGTCAGTTGGCGGTTGACATTCTGGTTTCTCCCACTCGGCCTCGGACTCCAAAAGACAGTATTCGTCAACTCTTTCTATGGAGACGTTTGATTCCAAACCCTAATGTCAGCGATAAACCATTTGATCGTCTGTAGAAGCTGTGAGATCAATATATTAAATTAGTACTTAATTGTAGAAAATAAATAATTGTTCCACGTGGAAGAAAAGCCTGCCCAATTTATTTTCAAATTCAGGGCAAATTTTAATTAGCCAATTAGATTAAAGAATGTAGTATCTTTCATAGATATGACAAATGGTGTATCACCAAAAGCATCTACATTAAAAAACATAGACATAGTTTCGATCAAGCAGTGTATAGGATGCCATGTCATACCATAATTATATAAAAACGTCTTGGTTTGGACCAAGGCCGAAAAAACAAACGATATGTGTGAGGTTTATCAATTGACTGAAGTTTCAGATATTGAAATTTTTTTCTACTTATTTTTATCCACTCAATCCTTAATCAATATTTAATTCAATCAACTGATTTTACAGTTAATCGATCTAGTCCCTCTAAATTAATTGAAAAAATTACATATCTACGCTTTTTCAAGAACAATTACATTTACCGAAAACATTTTATCATGAATCAATCGAAACAGGATTCGATCAGTTCGGACTGCGTTCGATAACCGAAAATTTAACAAAATCGACCCAATAAAACACGAAAATTTACGAATGCCGATGTTAATCTCGTAGGAAGGAAAAATTGCTTCTCAATTAATCAAGGGGCGAAATGGTTCCTTTGCTTAATTTACAGTTTTCATCCCATTCTCCCTAACGAAGGTAAAGAATATTTGTATATCGAGTAATCTGTTTAGCAAATGATTAGTGATTAAAATCGGTTCTTTGGGGTTTTGTTTACCTCTCCCAGTGTAGATGACGTCACGGAGAGGTATTACATTGGACACTGTGTGTTTGTATCTGTCACCGCGTTCGCAGCTGGCAAATCGGAGCAAACATGTTCGCATAAATCAATTTTTGCTTCTACTCCCATCGTTAGCATTAAGAAAGAAGTACGCGGCGATCGGCTAGTCATATCCATTAAGAACTCAATTCTTTAATCCAGGCTTGATTATCCACTAACGTTTTATGGATTCCTAACTGGACCAAAAGCTGACCACCAAATACATGTTACACGCGCTGATGGAAATCGAGTGTTAAATTGCAAGGAACTGTATCTCTTCGGAGACCCCTGAGTGCTGGGTTTGAAATTTCGCCCATGCGCAAAGTGAGATAGATAATAGGAATTTCCCTCTCCCTTGCAAGGTTGGAGGCAGGGGTGACAATTAAGTACTGACACAAACGCCGTGATTTAATATTAAATTGTTAAAACATAAATATTTACGACTAAAACACTCCCTTTGTGAAAAAGCTGCCGACGACTCGAGGTCGAGGAGTACGAGCGGGATTTTTTTTTTCGACAAGAGAGAGCGCAACATTCGGATTTTTTCCCGCGCGGGCGAAATGAGAAGAAATCGCTGGATACATTACGCCTATGGAGCCTGAGTAACTTATAGGGAGCTAACATATTATTAACTCATGATCCAAGCTTATTATGTTAGTAACGCTAATACTTCACACAATTTTCTTGACACGCCCATACTTAACACTCTAATACATCTCCTTAAAAGCTTTTTGTATTTTGTACAGCCTTGACATGGTTTTCTTCTTAGTTACATGATATTTAGAATTATGGATTTCTCCTCCAATTTTAAAAGAACGGTCCAATTCATTTAAGGATTACACTATTGGCCTATTTACGCGGTTAAATAAAGTCACCTATTTTTGTTCTGCATTTTATCAAAGGGGTATTTTGTAACCTTTCCTACAACGAATATGAACTTGGGGGCAAAAATGAAGAGTTCATTCCAAGGATGTTAATGCCTGAAGGTTGGGCTTTCGTTATTGAAATGTAAGAGGAAGATCGTTTGTCCCATGGCCTGAACAGCTTCTTTGATAATAAACAGTAGCCCATGCGAAAATTATTAAAAATATATAGTTAGGGAATCTCAATCTTTTGTGGCAAACCCGATCATCTGTTTTTAACCATTAAGCTTTGCGTTCATAGTTACAGACGTTTCGTCACATTGGACTCCCATTTTTATTTAAGGTATAAAGGAATACTAAGTAATTTCTTAATTAACAATGATATTGTTGAGCATTACACGTGGCGAAACAGCCGAGAAATATCTCAAAAGATTGTCACATTTTGTCAATAATTACAGGTTGGACCTCTGACGCGCTGATCAATAGCGTAAGGCCCAGTCTTCCCGCTAACACTTCTATGACAAACCTCCATGTAGAGCCTAAATGTGGTACTCTTACAGTTAATTATCTGAATTGTATGTGTATGTTGGATAGACGATAATACCTTTTTTGCAAGGCGTAGTAAGAACTTAATGTACCCCAACTGTAGGGCTATCTCGAATATGACTTTAACGAGTTAGAAAACATGAATACATTAGAAAATACAAAACTAACACGCCCTGCCCACCCCTACCACACCTAGCTAATACGGAAAATGTTTTTACGTGACTTGTCTTTGTAATTTGATATTTAGACCTTTCGCATCTTTCGTCAAATTGAAATGAATTCTTCTATTCATTAAAGGATTAAACTATCTTTAAAAAGATAAATTGTCCAATCAATTTTACTCATCAAGTTCAGCAAACAGAGTCTGTAATCAGAATTCATAGATTATAATTTTGCGTCGCGAATAAGGACAAAATGTACGGTTCATAAAAGAACGATTTTATTTCCTGAAGTCTGTAATTTTGTTATTCAGCTACAATGTAGGTGAATTCGTGTTAAAATTCACTTGCGTTACACGATTGTCAGACTCGTTCAAGGTCTTTTAAATATCAAAGTAACGGGTTTGATGCAAAACGTTGGAAGTATTATTTAGATACCCGGTAGCGCCACGGCGACTATCTCTTAAACAATTTGCTCAAAGTTAGTGTTACCATAAGTAAATTGTTTTTCATCTTGACATGGGTTCCTTCACATTGAATGACTTTTGTAATTCTCCATTTTGGGTATGTTACGTGTTTATTATATTAACAGTGTTCTGAATATATTAATTGATGGCGTTTGCGTTTTATTTATCAACTCTATAATAATATTCAATAGGACGGTAATTTGACATGGTACACGGATGATCCTGATTTTACTCCTTGTTTTCAAAAGACCATCCTGGTCTGGGTGCCATGCGCGATACTCTGGTTGTTCCTTCCATTGGAAATCGCGTTGATCACCAAGTCAGAGCGGCGGAGAGTCCGTTGTTCTCATCTTTCTTTTACGAAAAGTGTAAGTGAGCGAGGATCATCGTTGTAAGACACAAAATGAGCTCTACAGGATGACCTCCTCGGCACCAATTAGTCCTCCTCTTGGGAAATTATTTTAAAGGCGAATGTCCGAAAAGTTCCTAAAACGTAGGTACTGGTTTTGCTTTTGGTTTTCAGTTCTTGACTTTGTTACTGGCCGCAATTAGCGTTTTGAAATTTGGAAAACACATACACTACGGTGATTTTCAAGTCGTTGAGAATTTGGCGGTCGTACTTCAATTTGGAACTTACGTAAGACTATTTAAAAAGTCCACGTTTTGATTAAAATAAATTGGGGTCGCATCTTGCAGATCTTGGCGTTATTCCTCACGATATACGGCAGAGTTGGTGGCACGGTGTTGTCCGGAATCCTGACATTGTTTTGGTTCCTCTTAACACTAACGCAAACTATCACACTGAGATCCACCATCATGAAATACTATTTTAGAGTAAGCCAAGGTTTATTTTAAATTTTATAATTTTATTGCGGCAAAATAAAAACGTGTAATTTTTCAGAACGACAGAGACGACTATTTCGGGTTAGTAATTGAGTCGGTAATTTACCCTTTAGTAGTAGTTACCCTCGTATTACACACACTGAGTGACGTCTCTCCTCGGTACGAGAAACATATGTACCCAGTCGAAGCCGAAATGGTAATACTCCACACATTTTATAATAAGTTGTTTATGTATTACGAGTTCAACACTGGTTGCTAGGAGTTCCAGCCTTCTCGCTTGTTGTTTTCGATTTACATTTCGCGCATGCATGTGAATAAATACTACTTTTTTATGTATAGACAAATTCGTCGATAACAAAAGCAGTAGCGTCGCTAGGGTTTGAAATTTGGGGGGGGGGGGCTAAATCTGGGCAAACTAGTTATTATAAGAAATTAATAAAAAAAATTGCATAATGGGTTCATTGGAAAATGTGTAGACCTTTAAAACAATCCCTAAATTTGTGTCAACGTGAAACTATTCGTATTTTAAAGATATACAACCTTCTATTGATAAAAACTACGGAACCTATTATGAAGGAATTTCACTCGTCTTAAGTTTATTTTTAGTTTTGGTTAGCTTTTAGTCCACACTATTGGGACTCCCTCCCTCCAATGGGTTTCATCGAATTTTGAGATTTTTCCCTTGATTCCGTCGGATTTTGCTATTTTTACCGTGTTTTCGACTGATTTTGCGATATTTCCCTTGATTTCGTTGGATTTTGAAGTTTTTCGCGTGATTTCCTCGGATTTTGAGATTTTTCCCCGTGATTTCGTCGGTTTTGTGATTACTTTTGATTTTGGATTTCGTGAATTTTGTAATGGATTTCACGATTTCTTTACTGATTTTGCTTCTGATTTCGTGATTTCTTTGTTGATTTCGTGATTTCTTTGTTGATTTTGTGATTTTTTACTGATTTTATGATTTCTTTACTGATTTTGGATTTCGTTGCTGATTTCGGATTTTTTATTTGATTTCGAAATCAGCATTGAATTCGGATTTCTTAAATTGGATTTCACGGGTAGCGTACGGGATTTCATGAATGACCGACCCCTCGAAGTTAACGAATCTATCATTATAATTTTTTTTATATATTGCTACAGAATATTAGGTTGCTAACAGCAATTTTTTGGTAGGGTTTACGAATTATTTTGGGGGGGGGGCTAAGTTTGGAATTTGGGGGAGCTATAGCCCCCCAAAAAAGGCCTAGCGACGCCACTGAACAAAAGAGAAACCAACACACAGGGGCGAGGCCGCCATTGGGGTATCTGTGATTTAATTATTTAGTAGAAACACGAGGTCAGGCACGCGCTCAAGGTAAACGTGCAGCTAGATGCATTGTTTGCCAGGTCTAATTCGTCATGCATAATGATAGTCTTGATTTTCCCTTACAATCAGGCCCGGATCTAGCCAATGCGGGGCCTAGGGCAGATTGCTAACGCGAGACCCCTGATTTTTTAGTATAGGTTAAAAATTCCATGTTTATTCACTAATATCGAAATCTTTGACAAAGTGCTAATAATTATATTCAATACATTTTAATTGGTACTGCTAAATTGAAATTTTTCGGCATTTGGAATTAGCAAATGACTTAATTATAGTTAGAAGATCCAATTCGTCCAGCAATTCATGTTCTACGCTTAAGAGCGTTAAACTGTTCAATCTATCTTGTATCATTGTCGCTCTTTGCGAGGTTTTGAAATGAAAAGGATCTTTCGCCACTGCAATTGGTGATCATAAGCGACAAGTAAATTCTGAGTATAATTTCAATATTGGGGTATGTTGATTTCAATTCATTTTGTGTAATAAAACGATACAATATTAATTCGTATTGCTCGTCTTCGGTTTCCAATTGGGAAGCAGCATCCGATTTCAACAGGCTGACAAACTGAGTTAATTCGTTCACAAAGTTTTCCTCCAAATCTTCGGGATAAGTGTTGAGTAGACGATCTGATCCATGCTTTATTTCTCCTTCTGATAATGTCTTCAGGTTTCGAAGAAATACAAACACGTTTTCAAGTGAACGGTACGCTGATCTCCGTTCTGTAAGTTCAGAAAGAATGTTACATATTATTGGCAGGTAAACTTGTGCCTGAAATATTTTTGAAGCTGTCATTGTTTCCACCGTTGGGTCGACAACTGAAGATCATGTCTTCTCAAAATACCTTCTATTGGGGATCTTCTTCCTTGTAATTTCTTCGTGATAAACATCACATCCAGTCAAATTCTTCGCTTCATTCTTGATGTCGATATACGCCGATTTGAGAGTTTTCACGAAACCATGCAATGAATCGTACAAACCACAGGCTGTGTTTAGATTCTGAGTAGCCGACTGTAAAGAAGCGCTAGTCATTTGAAATCTCTGCAAGGTGCGATCCCACAGTATTAACAAAATACCCGTCTCAAGTTTCCCCATATTGTTGTGTAAACCCCTGGCTTGTTGTCGACAATCGCTTTTTTGGTTTTTGTCATTCGATATGTTAGTTAACACGTTTCTAACTGAAGCAAAACCTTGTCGAGCGGCTTTTGTGGCATTCGCGCGTGCAGACCACCGTGTTTCAGATAAATGTTTCAGAGTCAATGGTTTGACTTCACATTTTCGAAACCAAGCAATCAATAGGCTCCATCTGTTTGTCAACGCCGAAAAAAAAGTGTACAAACTCTCCAAAAACATAAAAAATCGGCTAGCCTCTCCACAACAATTAGCTGCATTTAATCCGACAAGATTTAGAGAGTGAGCAAAATATGGAACGAATGATGCGTAAGGACAAACATTCTTTACTCGGGCTTGTACACCGCTGTACTTTCCACTCATGTTGCTCGCGTTGTCGTAGCTTTGACCCCGACATTTTTCTAAAGGAATTTCGTGACTCTCCATAAATGAGACGAGACTTTCAAATATCATCTCACCGGTGTGACCGTCCATATCGAGAAACTTGACAAATCGTTTCAATCGTCAAACTTTGCAATAAGCTCCAGTATGCCCAAATAGTTACCATTAATTGTTTGGAGAACTAATCAGTTCATCGGTTCCTCGAAACGGTAAGCCCCGCTGAGCAAGAAATTTGATAACTGCAACTATTCGTTCCAACAAAGTTACCCAGTATTTTCGTTCGTTTTCAATTTGAATAACTAACGCTGAATCTACAACTTTTGCGTTTCCTTTGCCTTTTCGATTTAAAATGGACAATATAGCATCTCTGTGCGGTTGAGTACTCTCATGAGTTTTAATTTCTGTACTTGCGTTTTTCCACTTTCGATAACCATCGGTGGAAAATAAGCAAGTTCGTAGATTCGTCAACTTACAAGGAAAGCAGTAAAGCCTTCCATTAGTTGGTGAGAAGCAAAGCCAACTCCTTGGATAGCTTTATCCTGAAGGCTCATGAACATGAGTAAAGTAGGACCTTTGGCATTGTCTTGGTGACTTTTTATTCTGATACAATTTCGCAGAGATGCTGAAGTCGGCATCTTTATGCTGACATTTTTCTCTTCCTTCATAAATCCAGTAGTCCTGATCGATGTCTTTAATACTGGAAGGCCATGTTGCTATATCAGTAGAATATTGGCAATCTCTGCTTTATTTTGACGGGATTGGTGGTGGCTGGTCAATAACTTCTTGAAAAGAAACTTCCAGGTCATCCTGGGCATGTGGTTGCTCCACATTTTGAACTGAGACATTCGATTCGCCTTCGGAATTAGAATCTCCGGACTCCGGCTGGATGATTTCACGAAGTTCGGTTGCAGGTTTGCTAAAAAACGTCCGTCAATTTACGTGTTTTAGCAATAACTTCTTTTTGCTTCTTCTTTTTATCCTGATCAGCCTTTCCTCAATTGACGTTTTGTTTGTCCTACATATTTATTTTTGCAATTACATTCAATTTCGTATACCACTCCAGTTTTTTTCATTTTATCTATTTTTGGTTTGTTTCTAATTAATTCTGATTTTAATGTATTTGTTATTTTACTAACTAAAGTTAAATTATATTTTTTGAATTGCCTCTTCGTTTTTTCTGATATTCCTTTAATATATGGTAATGAAATTATGTGTTCTGGTTTTTCTTTTGGGTTATTGTTCTTTACATCATGGTTTTCAAAAATTTGATTAACAATGTGTTCTGGGTACCCACTTGTTATGAATTGTTTCTTAAATTTATTTTTGTCCTTTAACGGATCATCCGATAAAATTTCTATTCTATTTTTAAATGATTTTACAATTCCTATTTTAATATTATCACTATGAGATGATTGGAAATTTAAAAAGGTTTTAGCATGTGTGGGTTTTTGATACATTGAACACGAAAAATTTTTATTGTTATGTCTCACTAGCAAGTCTAGGAATGGTAAGCACTTATAATTTTCCCCTTCATATGTAAATTGGATGTCTTTCTGTATTTTATTTACTATCTCTAACAATTTTTCGGTTTTTAACGATTTCTTCTTGATTAGGAAGACATCATCCATGAATCTTTTCCATAATTTTATATTTTGTTTTACTATTGTTTTCCTTAAAATGCTCATCTCAATATGTTCCATAACTAAATTTGCTATTGGTGCTGATAAAGGATTTCCCATTGCTAAGCCGTTTTTTTGTGCATAAAAATTATTTTCAAATAAAAAATATGTGTCTGTTAAACAAATTTCTGTCAATTTTAGGATAGTTTCTAGGCTCAAGGTTGTTCTATTTTTAAGTGTTTTATCCGATTTTAATTTAATAACGGTATTGGTATACTTCCAACTTGATGTCGTTAATTTATATGGAAGTATACCAATACCGTTAGCTTTAACAATATTAAAAACCAAATTAAAATCGGATAAAACACTTAAAAATAGAACAACCTTGAGCCTAGAAACTATCCTAAAATTGACAGAAATTTGTTTAACAGACACATATTTTTTATTTGAAAATAATTTTTAAGAACAAAAAAACGGCTTAGCAATGGGAAATCCTTTATCAGCACCAATAGCAAATTTAGTTATGGAACATATTGAGATGAGCATTTTAAGGAAAACAATAGTAAAACAAAATATAAAATTATGGAAAAGATTCATGGATGATGTCTTCCTAATCAAGAAGAAATCGTTAAAAACCGAAAAATTGTTAGAGATAGTAAATAAAATACAGAAAGACATCCAATTTACATATGAAGGGGAAAATTATAAGTGCTTACCATTCCTAGACTTGCTAGTGAGACATAACAATAAAAATTTTTCGTGTTCAATGTATCAAAAACCCACACATGCTAAAACCTTTTTAAATTTCCAATCATCTCATAGTGATAATATTAAAATAGGAATTGTAAAATCATTTAAAAATAGAATAGAAATTTTATCGGATGATCCGTTAAAGGACAAAAATAAATTTAAGAAACAATTCATAACAAGTGGGTACCCAGAACACATTGTTAATCAAATTTTTGAAAACCATGATGTAAAGAACAATAACCCAAAAGAAAAACCAGAACACATAATTTCATTACCATATATTAAAGGAATATCAGAAAAAACGAAGAGGCAATTCAAAAAATATAATTTAACTTTAGTTAGTAAAATAACAAATACATTAAAATCAGAATTAATTAGAAACAAACCAAAAATAGATAAAATGAAAAAAACTGGAGTGGTATACGAAATTGAATGTAATTGCAAAAAGAAATATGTAGGACAAACAAAACGTCAATTGAGGAAACGACAGACAGAGCACAAATATTGTGTTAAAACGTTTAATGAAAACAATGGGTTAGCGGTACATATAAAACAAAATGACGACCATCAAATTGACTGGGATTCAGTAGAAATTTTATGTCAGGAGACGAATTGGTATAAACGTTGTTTCAAGGAAGCGGTTTATATTAAGGATAGAGCCAATTTAAATTTAGACCAAGGATCAATAAATATAAATGGGTGGGGAGGTTTTCACTTACAAAAAAGAATATACAAAAAAAATTAAGAGTAAGACAATATGGGGTAGTATTGCTTAAAAAACATATGTAAAAAAACTGTAAAAAACTGTTAAAAATTAGTTCTCATTCGGATAGTTTTATCACATTATTGTCAAAGTTGCAGCTGAAGAGGGACCGCGGTCCGAAAGCTCCTGCGTATATTTAAATTAATAAATAATTTTAAAATCTCCATGAAGTATCAGACTCATTTTATTTAAATTTTAAATAATTATATTTTGATTCCAGTTTCCATCCACAATTGTGTCATGGCCTAATAGATCACGCATTCCCGCTTCACAAAACTGCTCGCGCATCGTCTGCCTGGATTATGAGCAATCACGAACGCTTGTAATTCTCGTTCTTGGGAAAGCTTTTAGTCCAGTTTTCATTGCAACATGGGCTTTCTACTATGTTCCCAATTATGTTAATGTAATCTGAATTCTCGAACAGTTCGATTTATTGAAATAAAGTTAATTTGCAAAGAAAAATTTTGCAATTCTGAAACGGCCCGGGGGCATTTGATATTTAGCGGGGCCACTCTCAACAGCGGGGCCCTGGGCAGCTGCCTCGTCTGCCTTATGGGCGATCCGGGCCTGCTTACAATATAAACTTAATTTTCCATTAAAATTCTTCATTATATTTTATGATTATTTTAAAACATTTAAGAAATCAAGGGAAGATGACTCATCTTTTTGTTCAAGCGTGGTTCATTCATGGCTTACCAGGTAAATCTCTTCTCGTTCTTGAGCTCTTATAAATTGTCCTTATTTTGAAGAAGATATTACAATGCAACTTATTATATTTTGAACGAATTGTAGCGCATTGTGGAAAGGTTGGAAGAAAAGCCTTGAGCCATCGGATGTGTACGACTTGAATGACTCAGAACGAGCGCTGACTGTCTCGCACATTTTCGAAAAACACTGGAAAGCCCAAACTGAGACCCAAAATGATCAAATGGAAATGAAAAGATTTTCAGAAGAAAGAAATACAACCATATATCAAAGCAAATCAATCAGTTGGCCCTTGTTGAGGACTGTCGGGCCTTGCTTGATAGCTGGAGTGGTCTTTCAAGTTCTGTCCGACGCAGTGTCTATCGGTCCTGCCCTATTGACAGGGTAAACAAATTCACTTTTTCGGAAACGTCATAACAGCTCATGCGATTTTTTATGGAAAATCAAGAATATAAGATTAAATTCCAAATTAAAAGAATGAGATTGTACATCGTTTAAACTAAAACGTGTACTTAATTTCCTTTGTTGGTGTTAGTTGGCTCTTTGCTTTGTACTGAAGCGTAGAGAAAGTTCCAATCAAATGAGCAATAACAATTCCTGTTTCTGTGGGTCAGGTGCCTGATTGTTTCCATTCCTCTGAATATTCTTTTAAACTGATTCCAACAGAAGTTGAGATTGCAATTTGCTGGCCATGATGAAATGGATTAAGCAAAATTTGGAATCGAGTTAAGCAGTTTATTGACATTTGTTTTCAGTTCCATTATTGACTACTCGACTAGCGAGGATCCTTTGTGGAAGGGGATTTTTTACGCTTGCCTTTACGGTTTGGCCGGTCTGGTGCAATCTTTGTTGCAAGAAGGCAGCGCCATTTTCCACACCAAACTAGGACTGAGACTCAAATCCGCCACCATGCACGTTCTGTACAAAAAAGTAAGTTAGGGTTATCTTTATGGGACACTAGTTTATTAATGAGATTCGTCGAAGCAGACATTTCGCTTGACGAGCAGCGATCGACGTGACTTGACAATGGGCGAAATACTGAACACAATGTACGTGGACACGAACAGATTCCAAATTCTGTCACCGCAACTGGGCCTCTTGTGGTCGGTCCCGGTACAATTAGTATTGTGTTTCGCCTTCATGTATCAAGAACTGAGCTTTTCAGCTTTGGCTGGCATCGTACCTATCATCGTTCTTCTTCCACTGAACTATCTCAGCACCAAGAAATACAAAGAATTGCAGGTAAATGTTATCCAACCAAATCAGCACTAGACCGTAATCGGCGCCATACGCAAAAATCATTAACCATCTCCAGCAGATCGCGCTAATGAAATGTTTGTTATAAGCCTTTTCAAAAAGTTCGCATTCTAAAAGAATTGTGGCCGAAATTAAAGAAAAGATGGAGTAGAAATGTAGACGAATTGTAGGGTGAACTTGAAAGCCTATACTTGCACAGTGGGAGAAAGAGGGTTGAAGGCGGTTTATTTGGTTTAAAACAAGCCCGAATGGTAAAGCGGAAACGGGTTTTGATTCTAGTACTTATAATGGCGAAAATCATAACGTTCGCAATAAGGTTTATTCTTGGAACTCGCGTCTTATAACAGCTACGACAGCCGAATGTTAATTTTTACTATCACGACCATCAGTCTCTGTGAATGGTTTCTTTAATCATCTCGTTTATATTAGATTGAGCTGATGAAGCTGAAGGACAACAGAATGAAAGTGATGAGCGAAATCTTGAACGGAATCCGCGTCTTGAAGTTGTACGCATGGGAAAGATCATTCCAGAGAATCGTTCTTGAAATCAGGAATGAAGAAATTTCACTCATGAAGAAGCAAGGCCTCTTCCAAGCAATAAATATGTTCATAACTGGTCTCATGCCTGTTTTGGTACGAAGGGAAAAAACTCCAAGAATTGGAATATTATTATCAATGATGGGTGCACATAAAAGTGTAGAGATTTCAGCTATATGTAGTTGTAATCGGTTTTTGGCTAAGAGTTTGAAAGACTTTCGATTATGTTTTGTGAGTGTGTATGTTAGTGGTTCGTATGTGGATGTTGGATAGACGAAAAGACCTTTTTAGCTAGGTGTGGTAAGAACTTAATTTCAGCCCAACCGTTAGGCCATCTCTAATATTACCTTATCGAAGTAGAAAACACGAATACTGTTACTACTTTAGCACATACGAATCTAACACGACATCACCACCCCAACGACACCTAGCTAATACGTTTATTTTTTTACGTGACTTGTTTAAGTTCATACTGATTTGAAGTTCCTGCACATAATGCTTCTAAATATTCAGATTACCTCACCGTGCTTCGCCATGTACGTTTTAATTGACGACGATAACGTTCTCACCTCGAGGAAAGCTTTCGTCTCCTTTCAGTTGGTACGATTATTAGCGACGTCAATGCTAACGTTTCCGGATCTAATAAATAGCCTAGTTTTGGTAAGAACGGGGTCAGGGAGGGTTAAAAGATAAATCTACTATTTTGGGTCTACTAAACATATAAACTGTTTTCCGGTATTGAATGATTTGAACATTTCTCGACTTTTGAAAAATATAATTTGTCGTTTTTTGATATAACGGAACTTTTCGGTTTTCCATCTTATTATCGTAACAGTCAATGGAAGTCGGCTCTCACCCAATCACAGATCGTTTTAGCTACGTCATTTGAGAAAAATCCTTTTAAAACCAACTCTAAACAAGTTACAGATACACACAGAGACACGTCCAGTGCAATACCTCTCTGTGACGTCATCGTAACTCGGAGTGGTAAAATTCATTGCCGAGTCTATTAGATTTGAAACACCTTAAATAATGTTTTTGCACCACAATTAAGCAAACTATGCTACCGCTTTAGTCATTAGTTCGCCTCAAATACATGAAACCGCAGGTGCAAAAAATAGGCTTAGCTTTAGCTGTCGTGATTGTGTCAATTTTTCCCGAGTCGAAGTAGGACGGCTTAAAGGGGTAGGATATTGGGGACATGGCTATGACCCGGCACCTTTTCGAATGCTTGATCAAGCCTTTTCGTTTTATTACATATACTTTTGATTGCCATCGTTATATTGTTTTAGAAACATTTGAAATTATAGTTGCGTCATTAAAAAACGACAACTAATTTCATGTTTTAAACTTGTATTACAAAACATTTTCGCAACAAAGAATAGTATAGAATTATCACTTTGACCTTCCCTTTCATTAAAACATCTCAAAATGATGCAGATCCACTAAGTAATTCATTACAGACACACGTCTCAGTAAGGAGAATTGCAAACTTGTTGAATCGTGGGGAAACCAAGCATTACGTGGAGAAGATGGCCATTGACGCCAATTGCGGTATGTCAATTAATCAGGAACTTCAACAAGACGATCCAAGGACTGGGCTCGTAATAGTAGCCACATCGTATAGTACTAAACAGGCGTTACAGAATATTTGAGTGAATAGCCCCATTAGCCCCTCGATGCGCTATCTTTAACTGTTCTAAAATCTTTACTTCAATTTTTTACTACTGTTATATTTATAAAAGTGTGACTCGAACGGACAGTGTGAGTGAGTAGTACCACGATGCGCATCCTTTAACAGTGGTAAAACGAAATACCAGAAGGGAATAAGAGAGAAGGGACACACTTTATATCTCCATAATGCTTTACACTCGTAACACCAGTCTTACTAACCTCAAATCAACTACCCTTCACTGATTGGCTATCTACCTTCTGTCTTAGCTATGACGTCAGATAAGAAGGTGACGTCTCGGTTGATGTATAAAAAGTAGTTTTGTTTACAACTTTACATTGAAGGAGATAAAAATGACCGAATTTCATGTTGACAAACCAAATCAAGCTGTGCAATTCATTTAGATGCACGGGAATTGAGAACATACCAAAATCAGATAATTTAAAGGTAATAAATAGATGAAAACTAATTATTCTGAATTAATATTAAAAAATAAAAATTATTTTCAATAAAATACATACTTGAGGTTATAATTACACAAGAACGAAACATCGACAGCCCTAAGCCTTTGGAGAATGAAAATCTAGCAGACAAATAGGCCGCCTGATACCGCGGAGAACTTAAAGAACTATATTTGCAGTAAATTGGTTAAAAGCTGTGTACTTGCGCAAAGTTTTCGCGGTTTTCTTGAGGTTGGTCGGACTCTCGTTACCATAGCAGGCTCTAATGTCTCCCTTCTCTCTTATTCGCTTCTGGAAATACCCATTAAAAGAAGTACAGAAAATCAGAGTGAATAGCCCCTCGACGTCCTAACAAAAATAAAAAATATAACCCTTAATCATTACTTCAATAAATTTACTTACGTTATAATTGTAATATCCACGGGGCAACAGACTAGTACTTCCTTTTGATTTTAAAATTCTTCTCTATTTATGGAGAAATACACGTAACTTTTAATAATAAACACCGCCTTAAGACCATTCTAAATATAACGTCGGTATATACTTGCTTTTGCTTTTTAAAATTACCCTCGATTACACGAATGAAAAATATCACTTTTCTCTAATTCATTCTCCCTTCAATGACGAAAGAAAAATTTTGTACTGCCAAAGTTGGTTCTCTTTCACGCCAGCGCCAACAACAGGGCAGGTCAAACTAAGACCCACATCGTAGATGTTCATCATTCGATGCGGCTAAAAAACAAGATACGTCGCTTATTATTTCCGTCAGCTATTGCTATACAAGCGGATGAATTTAATCTGAAAATTTATTGTGGGTAAAAGGTAGAAGCGCTGAGGAAGGAACTTCTTCAGAACTTAACCCTCCAATCAGGGGATAAGGTATAAATAAAAAATGTCCTCCTATAATAATCACGTTTATTCCCATAGTAAACTTAACCCGCGATTCAAAAGGAGTTCTGGCTTAGTACAATAATACCCCCCGCAATTACTCAACTCTCCTGCAAATGCTATTTGTAAAATAAGTCAATCAGCATAACGTTGTCAAAGACTATTAAGAGGCCTTCTAGATTGTTCACAAATATTTTTAAACTCTCAATAGGTCAATTTTGACCAATGTTAACATCAATTTATTTCCATGAAAATTTCAGCGATTGAGATTCAAAAGGGAACGTTTCATTGGAACTTGGACGACGAAGCAGCGGCGTCTCTTCAGGACATCAATTTGAAAGTGTCCCGTGGTTCCTTGGTGGCCGTGGTGGGTCCAGTGGGTTGTGGCAAGTCTTCCCTCTTGTCCGCTCTGGTTTCCGAGATGCAGAAGGAGGAGGGGGAGGTGAGAGTGGCCGGGAGAGTGGGATACGTCACTCAACAACCCTGGATCCAGAACGCCTCACTCAGAGAGAACATTCTCTTCGTCGACGAAATGGACCAGGAAAGATACAACAACGTCATACGCGCCTGCGCCCTTCAACCGGACCTCGACCAACTACCCGCTGACGACGAAACAGAGATCGGAGAAAGAGTACCTATTATGATTGATTGTTCCATAAATTGTTAGTAACGTGGTCGTTTACTAATTTTGCATGATAGGGTATCAACTTGAGTGGTGGTCAGAAGCAAAGGGTCAACGTGGCCAGAGCAATTTATCGCGATGACGATGTTTATCTCTTTGATGACCCGTTGGGGGCGGTTGACTCGCACGTGGCCAAGCATCTCTTCAACGAAGTTATCGGACCAAAGGGATTTCTTCGAAATAAAGTAAATAACGCTACTCTTATATTTTCTATGAAAGCTCTAAGCATCCGTTAATGAGTGTGGTCGGCATGTCTTTTGGTTTAAATCCTGGTAATAGTTCAATATAGCGTCCCGGAAAATAATCAGTACTTTTACTGTGAAATAAATTTCATTTGATATCTCGTATATACATATTTATCTAAACCGCATAGATTTTAATTTAAATCCTGGCAACTTCGATAATAGCGAAAATAAAACACTTAGAGTCTTCCACTTTTGATAGCTGCTTCTGTTTCTTGTTCGCTCCAAAGGTAGCTTTCAATCTTTTACAGACCAGAGTTTTGGTGACGCACAACTTGAGCTTCATCCGAGAAGTGGACGAAATCCTCTTCATGAACGAAGGACGAATGATCGAGAGGGGTACCTATGACGAAATCATGAGTCGTCAAGGAATGGCCAGAGAATATTTTGGACAACACATGAACGACCTGAGCAACGAGAATAAAGAAGAACCGTCGTGAGTCATCTATACCTACAATTTCTACCGCTAGTAGAAAAGCCAAAATGCTTCGAGTTATAGAAGTTAACCATGTTCTGTACAAAATAACTGAGCGAGTTTTATTGTTGTCAACCGCCATGTGGCATGCACAGCTTGTAGTGATAGCCCTTATTTTTATTGATTTTTTCAAGTTGAAACATCGAGGCTGTACTGTAGTAGGAGCGGTAAGCGCTATTTTTTCCATGACACAATTTGTCTCTCCCCGTGTCTCGATCAGCTCGAGCAACTAGATGGGAATAGCCCAAGCCTGATCGGGATCATAAAATTTCAAATTGGAGATAGGGGACTTACGAGGATACTGCCTCATTTCGGAGAGCAGGTCTGTCAAATCTACGAAGCGCGACCACCGACATTGAATGTTAGCTACTAACCGACAGGCTATGGAAGAACCAACAGAAATACCTCTAGCAAATACTGTATAGGAGAGCGGATTTTTTCTAAATTGACCTTGAATTACACCTCAGACTGTTATCGGTCTGCGAGGGCTAAACACCATGGCTGGTTTACTGCTCCTCTTAAGATACAGACGATACAGACTCCATGGTTGAAAACGCTTTGTTAATTTATGAATTTTGGTTGTGCAATTTTTGTAGTATCAAAGTTGAACGATTTCATTTTGCATCCCAAGAAAAAGTCTCACATGAAGATGAGGCAAAACTCATGACTAAGGAGACGCTCAAAGAAGGAAACGTATGTGCTCTTTAATATACGAGAGGAGTTTGGAAGCTAAGAGAACAAAACCTCTCCACACAAATGTTTCCTTGTGATAATGTTATTGCGCATTTGCAGATTTCCTTATCACAATACAAACAATATTTTAAAGCCTACGGTATAACATGGTATGCGATCATCGAAGTAATAATCACCAGTGTTGTTGTCTTTAATTTTGCGTCAATGTATTGGCTGTCTCTGTGGTGTGCGGACTCGAAGGAAGATTTTAAAGCGAACCCAGCCTTAAAGGCAACCCGTATAGCGGTCTTAGTTACTCTTGGTCTAAGCCAAGCCACTGTCTCCTTTTTGAACGTAACTGTGAACGTCTTTCGCAGTCTACGAGCAGCAAACTGTCTACATGGGAAAATGCTCGAGAGCGTTTCTCGTTCTCCCATGTCCTTCTTCGACACGACCCCCGTTGGAAGGATACTCAATCGTTTCTCCCAAGACATCGACACCCTCGACCAGCAATTACCTGGAATATTTATGCAAACTAATTTTGGAGTGATATTTTTAGTTGTTTACCCGATAGGAACTGCAATATTTTTACCACTTTTCATAATTCCCTTCATTGTTGTTGTCGTTGGATACCTTCTACTTCAGGTATGAACTAGATTTCAGTCTCCAGTCATAAATAATTATTCATTATCAATCTCAATTGTTAAATGTCGAGGTTAAACACGGGATTCTTATCGAGTGAGGGGTATTCGCTTTTGATCTTTAATAATCTGGGAGTTGGTTGCAGGCCAGAGCTTGGAGCTCTTCAAATGAGACTAATGATAATTAGAGCATTAAACACAGGCTCGATTATTATCGACATTTCCCAAAGTTAACAAACATTATATAAGATTAAGTTTTATTAAGCAACAGGATGCACTTGGCGCCATGACTGTTCTAACTGTGACATCCACCAAGCACTTTCCCCGCGATATTAAGATAACACTACCAATCTTTGAAATATTTAACCGCTAAAAGTGATTTGGCACTAATATAATTAAGTTAAAGAAGTTTGGAAAGGACACGTTTTACCCATTGAGTGTATGCGTCTACTAGTAACTATTATAACAGAAGATTTTCCGATATCTTTGGCAGCGTTTCTTGATGTCGAGTAATCGTCAATTCAAGCGGATAACAAGCTTAAGAAATTCCTTTTTGTTTTCGCACGTGGGAGGATCAGTGGCTGGCAGCACTGTCATCAGGGCGTGTGACGCCCGACAGAACTTCGAGGGACACTTCCTGAAACTGATCGACGAATGCACTGCCGCTAATTACATGATGAACATGGCGCAAAGGTAGTTTTGTAATTGCGATATTAAAAGCTAGTTTAAATTGCTTCTATTTGGTTTTGGAGTGACAGCATTTACACTATATTGATAGGAAAGCGGACATTACAAGTCGCTACTAATTTCTCCAATTATGTAAAATGCAATTTCTTTCCAGATGGCTGACAGTTCGCTACAATATCTTGGGCAACTGCTTGATGTTTTGCACCGCAATATTCATAACTTTGAGCAGAGGGACTCTGTCAACGGATTTTGTAGGATTGATCTTAGCTAATGCCGATCGGGTAAGCCCTATCAATGAAAACGAAGCGAGTAAATTAAAATCTTTTACACAAGCTAAAATCTCCTATTGTTCAAGCAAAATATCATTGAAGGAAATTTAGCGACAATGTAGTTTTAGGTTAGGTAACCTAATGCCAACATTCTGTTACAAGTTTACGTTTATTAATTGTCGCTTTGTGACGTTGCATTAACCAATACTTTTTAGAACTTTATTTGTGTTACTATGCTGATGAATTGCAGCAAAACCCAAATATTTTGCTCATTAAGCAATTGTAAAACCGATATTTTACACCTTCGTTAGTGATAAAGTATTGATTTCACAGCTTCTACAGGCGATAAAATTGTTTATCGCTTCCGCTACGGGTTTGGAATCTAACGTCGTCTCCATAGAAAGAGTTGACGAATACTGTTGCTTGGAGTCCGAGGCCAAGTGGGACAAACCAGAATTTCAACCCGCATCTGACTGGCCTCAACGAGGACAAATCATATTCCAGGACTACAGCACCAGATACCGTGAAGGATTAGATTTGGTCTTGAAGGACATCGATGTCACGATCGAAGCTGGAGAGAAGGTGGGCGTGGTGGGGCGGACAGGCGCGGGAAAGTCGTCGCTGACACTGGCGCTCTTCCGACTCATCGAGGGGGTGCGCGGTCAGATCGTCATAGACGAAGTGGAAGTGAAGGGATTGGGCTTGTACGATTTGAGATCGCGGCTGACCATCATCCCCCAAGAGCCCGTCCTCTTCTCGGGCACGCTCAGGCTCAACCTGGATCCTTTTGTGCAAAAAGATGACCAGCAACTGTGGGCCGCCCTGGAACACTCGCACCTGAAATCGTTTGTGGCATCACTCGAGCAGGGACTGGATCACCCCGTGTCAGAAGGAGGTAACAACTTGAGCGTCGGTCAGCGTCAGTTGGTCTGCTTGGCTCGTGCCTTGTTGAGGAACACCAAGATCCTGATCTTGGACGAAGCGACGGCCTCGGTCGACATGGACACCGACGATCTCATTCAAGAGACCATCAAGAAGGAATTCGCCAACTCTACCATCATCACCATCGCACACAGAATAAACACCATCTTAGACTATGACAAGTTAGTATACCAAACTGTTTGACAGGCTTACCAATGTGATTCGGTCCGCAACAATTTGGTCTCGCCGTTATGGTCTTGCCGATTAGGTTTCGCCGTTTTGGTCTCGGGACAAATGGGTCTCGGGACAATTGGGTCTCGGGACAATTGGGTCTCGGGACAAATGGGTCTCGGGACAATTGGGTCTCGGGACAATTGGTTCTCGGGACAATTGGGTCTCGGAACAAATGGGTCTCGGGTCAAATGGGTCTCCGGACCTAACCCAACCCAACCTTGTTTGGAGGTAAGAAGATTATTTGAGTATTTAAAAGTCCGCCTCTTACCACGAACAATTTATTAGCAATAATAGAAATATTTTGGAAAAGGTGTCAGATAATTAATAGGAGAATATATTGGAAAAGAAGGCAGCTAATTAATTGTAGAATATTTTGGAAAAGGTGGCAGCTAATTAGTAGGAGTATGTTTTGGAAAAGGTGGCAGCTAATTAATAGGAGAATATTTTGGAAAAGGTGGCAGGTAATTAATAGCAGAATATTTTGGAAAAGGTGTCAGCTAACTATTAGAAGAATATTTTGGAAAAGGTGGCAGCTAATTAGTAGGAGAATGTTTTGGAAAAGGTGGCAGTTAATTAGTAGGAGAATGTTTTGGAAAAGGTGGCAGCTAATTAATAGCAGAATATTTTTGAAAAGGTGGTATCTAATTAATAGGAGAATATTATGGAAAAGGTGGCAGCTAATTAATAGCAGAATATTTTGGAAAAGGTGGCAGCTAATTAGTAGGAGAATGTTTTGGAAAAGGTGGCAGCTAATTAGTAGGAGTATGTTTTGGAAAAGGTGGCAGCTAATTAATAGGATAATATTTTGGAAAAGGTGGCAGCTAATTAATAGCAGAATATTTTGGAAAAGGTGTCACCTAACTATTAGGAGAATATTTTGGAAAAGGTGGCAGCTAATTAGTAGGAGAATGTTTTGGAAAAGGTGGCAGCTAACTATTAGGAGAATATTTTGGAAAAGGTGGCAGCTAATTAGTAGGAGAATGTTTTGGAAAAGGTGGCAGCTAATTAATAGGAGAATATTTTGGAAAAGGTGGCAGCTAATTAATAGCAGAATGTTTTTGAAAGGTGGCATCTAATTAATAGGAGAATATTATGGAAAAGGTGGCAGCTAATTAATAGCAGAATATTTTGGAAAAGGTGGCAGCTAATTAGTAGGAGAATGTTGTGGAAAAGGTGGCAACGAATTATTGGGACCATTGCTTTGGAAAAGGAGGCAACGAATTATTGGAACCATTGTTTCGGAAAAGGTGGCAACGAATTATTGGGACCATTGTTTTGGAAAAGGAGGCAACTAATTAGGTAACCAAATAATCACGAGACCAACCCGTCCCGAGACCAAATAATCACGATACCAAATAGTACCGAGACCAAATCGGTGAGACCAATTAGTCCCGCGACCAAATCGGCGAGACCATATTGTCCTGTTCCGAATGTGATTACCTATTTTTATGTCTGTTAACTCTTCATAGGGTGATGGTTCTCGATCAGGGACGAATTGTGGAATTCGACTCTCCAGATGCCCTCCTGAAAAACGAGCAATCAATGTTCTACGATTTGGCCAAAGATGCCAATATATTCTAAACTTTGCAACCAATGTTTGATGCATTACCAGTCTAACCAATAACCTTATCATTTTTAATTATAATTATTATTAAACACACCATTAAGTTCGATGTTAATTAAAACGAATCCTTTATTAACATTACGAAACAATTAAGACTTACCAAACAAAGCTAATTCTCAGGCTGAAACTCATGTGTTTTAGCAACGGTAAAGAGAAGTAACAGAAAGTGAGTCACTAGAGTGAATGAAAGACTTCCTCCGTATGGTTTACGACGAACCGCTAACCTATTAGCGTAACTTTTATAGATAGCGGAAGCTAGAGTTAGCTTTTGAACTCAGTTGAGCACGAGTACGGGGATCTTTATTTCCTACGACAGTTCTATCGCGAATAAGTTCGTCTTCGAAGGTTTTATTAATGCAAGACCGAGAGAGATACCTGAGTCTGTTTACATACTTTTGTTAATTTTTCGTGATGCTTTACCTCGTCCTATATAAACTTTGAATAGTTTCCATTAGAGATGGCCGATACCAGGCTTAACCGATGCAAACATGAACCGATACCGATCGATACCGATATTTACTCACTATGATCCAAAACCCGATACTTCAACCGATACCGATATGGTATCGGTTCATCCCTAGAGTAGTAGGCGCGTACTAAGAAAGATTTTCGCTTAAAAGTTGTTAGATAAACTGAATTCAGGTACTTTTTATATAAATGAGAACTCGTCACGATTGAAATTCATAGAAATGAGATATTATCACCATCATTACGTTACTTAAAAACCTAAAAATGTCATGTAGCGCCATATAACGCATTTTAAACGAGTATCGGTTTAGTATCGGTATCGAACCATCCGATCCGATACTATCGGGAAACCCCGAGTATCGGTGCCGATACCGATATGGTATCGGTACCGGTTCATCCCTAGTTTCCATGGTTTGTATGTAATTCATTAAGAACTCGTCTTAATTACTAGCTTTTTATTTTCCATGAAATGCGTATAGTGATTCGACTTCATATGCAATCTTCATTATTCATACTATAGAAACTTTGACGGGCGTCGTTCCAAAGAACGAGGTTTCTCTTAAACATTTAAAAAAAAATATAATTGATAATAATTAATTTAATTCTAGTTAATTCGTTTGAAGAAACGTTATTCCAAAAATCATTTTAAACATAGCTATTGTTTTTGTTTGACGTATAGCGTACGCCTTTTTCACGATGTTTGTAAATTTAGGGTATAGATTCACAAATAAGTGAAAAGCGCAACTGCGTTTACCACTGAGAGGCTAGATCGTTCTCGTAACATTAGCCGGTCGTCGCGTATATTTTAACCCGAACTAGTATAATGGAGTAGAGGCCAATGTTGCAAATTGATGCCTATTTGGTATACACTGACGACCAGTAGAAAGTGGTGTTGTCAGAAGTTTGTAAGTACAGATTGGTGTCTATTCTGAGAGAGCGGTAGCTCTCTTAGATAAGACTTCATACTGCGTTTAATATACTGTATAAGGGTGGTTTTTTTGATTGGGTGTAACTTTTTTCGTATTATGGTTACCGTTTTGAAAATAATCTTCAGTGAGAGAGATAACGCAATGAGATATAATTTTTTGAATTTCTGTAATCTGCGAACGCTTTCCGGAAATTACGAACACGTTTACTCCGATTTGCCTACTGCGGTGACAGACACACAGATCGTTCAGTGTAATACTTCTACGTGATGTCATCGTCACTCAGAGAGGTAAAAACTTACATGCAATCAAAACATCATCCTTATACATTAAAGCCAGTCTGAAGTCCTATCTAATAGAGCCACCGCTCTCTTAGAATTCATAACCGGCCTTGCATAAGTAATGAGAAATCTCTCAATATATAGCGAACTGTAAATCCTTGAATTCATCATAGAAGCTAGAAATACAATTCTACCTTGCGGCTTCTCGAGTTTAGAGATGTAAGGCGCGTTCTCATCAGTGGAAAATCATGAATTTGGAAGCTTTCACATAGTCTACCGTAATTACTGAATTCAATATAGTTCTACAAAATATAGGGAAACACTGAAAAATTTACTGACAATGAAGACGTGACGTGACTATGACAAAAGTCAAATTAGGCTGTACAGTCGCCGCAATTAAAAACTTTCTCTCTCGCGACGTCTTGTTTCAACAATAAGCCACATATTATTGTTCTTATCATAAGCATATCAAACCACCCATAAGCGTGAATTCACAATAAGACCACGGGTAATCACCATTGTATAAGGGCGCCAGAGAGAAATTTGAGGTTCTACGCCACCTAGAGGGAAAACCAAGCAATTTTCTTCTTCCCGATTCCCCCTACCACCTTATAACCCGGAAATCTAAGCAGTCGTCTGCTTCTGCAATAAATGGCAGCGGTAATCGGTTTAGTACGGGCTTTTAAGACTTAAGTTGTTTGTTTAAGATTAGGAACAGCAAATTATCTCGAATTTTTAAAGAAAATGGGAAAAACTCTTAGTGATAAGTGTACACAGTACAACTGGTTTCTTATGAATAGGATAATTACAAAAGATACAAGTTGGGAAAACCAAAATATTACCTCTCCGTGTCGAGATGATTATATAAACTTAAGTATCCAATGAAAACGTCGACCTTTTTGCCCTCATCCTTTCCCGCGCTTTGCGCTTCTGCATTTAATCCTTACTCTCAACATTTTCTTCCACCATTTTACATACAAAAATCGAATACTCACTAAAAGAAGCGGCAAAAACCTGCTGGCTCTTTACAACCACTTAATTTGACTTAATATCCAACTTCCAAACACAAATATTTTCTGGTAGATAGATTAACAACCTACAAGCAAAGAAAAATTCTCAAGAATGGCTCCCGCAAATTTAATAGGTCTATTTTAAACTAGGTGGGCGTATCTGATTAGATTTAAAATATATATTTTTGAAATTTTTGGTCTGGCTGTTATCTACACCTAGATGGTTTTCAGTGAAACAAACAAGGAGCATAAACACAATAGTGGAAGCTTCAGTCTTATTTAAAACATGTAAAACAATTATCATCTCTGCAAATAGCTTACACATGTCTTTTTTACCAATGCCTAACCGTTTGGATTTTTCTAAAGCAATCTCAGCACCAAAAAATATTTCTTGATACAAAATAAATGTTTTATATTCTTATTAAGAACTAGCTGAGTTGCCCGCCCTACGGGCGGGCTGCCTCAGCTAGTTGCTACTAAAAAGTGAAACTAATTAACAATGAATGCTTTTATCGGAAAACATGTATAAAGAAAATACTCGACTTGGCGAGTATTTGATATTTTCAAACAATAGTTAACAGTTGTAAAGCAATCACAATATTTCTTTATAAACCACGTTCTTGGTAAAAATATTACATTTGCTTTTAAGAAGAGCACCTTGGTAATCCGAATTTTGAACTTTAACCTTAATGTTTTTATTAGAAGTAACGCGAGAAAACGCTACATATAGTTGTCCATGGGAAAAAACAGGTTCTGGTAGATATACACCAACGTGGTCTAGTGTTTGGCCTTGGGCTTTGTTAATAGTTATTGCATACGCAACTCGAACCGGGAACTGCCTCCTCTTTAAAATAAAGGGCATGTTCGAATCGGATGGTGCTAGATCTATTCTTGGAATAAAAATTACTTCTCCTTTGGAAGGACCCGTTATAATTTCAGCGACAATTATATGCGTTTTCATATCGGTAACAATTAGCCTGGTTCCGTTGCATAGACCTTTGCAATGTCTGTTTTCCATACATGGCGCATTTGGATTGTGTTCACCGCAAGGTCCGTGTATCATGTGTTTTGTCACAATATCATAAAGAACTGGATCTGTGGTCTGGTTAGGAATTTCGGCCCAAACAATTTTGTCAATATCATCCCGTGTTCTAGGTTGATCTTCGCTTTGTACTATTATTAACAGGTGTACATGAGGTAGGCCACGTTTCTGGAACTCTACTACGTGTACATGGCCAATAACGCGACCAAAAATTCCATCTTCGATTATCTCGTACAAAAGATTGTTAACCTTTTGATGAAAAACTCTCGCAATCAAGTCTGGCCTATGTTCGCGGTGCAAACCATCTAAATTTTCTTCAATTTCTCTCCATTTGGGATTGCAAGCGTTTTTGAAGTATAGCTAATGGGACATGATCACTGTCTTGGACATGATCACTGTCTTCACTTGTTTCTGCCCCAGCGGAGCTTGGTCTGCCCGTCGCGTTTTGCTGACGTCTGACTTCCATAGCTAATGGGACATCATCACTGTCTTCACTTTCTGACCCAGCGTACCTTTCTCTACGCGTCGCGTTTTGCTGATGTCTGACTTCCATAGCTAATGGGACATCATCACTGTCTTGACTTGTTTCTGCCCTAGCGTACCTTTCTTTACGCGTCGCGTTTTGCTGAGCCTTTTTTATCATCAATATCTTCACTTGTTTCTGCCAAATACAAATCACTATCTTCACTTGTTTCTTTCATAATGCTTAAACTTGCCCTCTCTCACCACACTGATAACCGTGTTGAAGTTTAATATGAAAGAAAGGTGTGAAAACGCGTTCAGAAAGCGCGATGAGAGGACAAAGGTTTCCTTTCTGTAGGAAAATTTTAGAAGTTTTGGGTGGGTGTAAAGTCAACGTGGAGAGTCAACGTGGAGAGGCAGAGAAAAAACGAATAAAATCGCGAGGGAGAAAAACGCGTGAGGAAACGTTCAGAAAACTCGTTCATTGTGCCCTCGCGTAGGGCGCGCGGAGAGGAAGAGAGAAAACGACCCCCAATATCTTGCCCCCAAAAGCCTCAACGTGGAGAGTCAGAGAGAAAACGAATAAAATCGCGAGGGAGAAAAACGCGTCTGTAAAGGGTTTTCATTTAAAGTTAATTAAAAAGTTAATGGAGTTACGGGTGTAAATCGAAATCAGCGATTCACAGGGAAAGGTGTTCTTTCCGGACGAAAATGTTCGAAACCGTCCCTCGATCGTAACGCTGTGAAAAGAAGGTGTTAAAACGCGTTCAGAAAGGAAAAACGTGAAAAAACGCGTCTGTAAAGGGTTTTCATTTAATGTTAATTAAAAGGTTAATTGAGGTACGGGTGTAAATCGAAATGCGCGATTGAGACGGAAAGGCATTCTTTCCGGAGAATAATTTTCGAAACTGTCACGCGATCCTAACGCTGTGAAAAGAAGGTGTGAAAACGCGTTCTGAAAGGCGCGATGAGACGACGACGACGACGACGACTGGCTTTTTATAATCGCGAGGGAGAAAAACGCGTGAGGAAACGTTCAGAAAACTCGTTCATTGTGCCCTCGCGTAGGGCGCGCGGAGAGGAAGAGAGAAAACGACCCCCAATATCTTGCCCCCAAAAGCCTCAACGTGGAGAGTCAGAGAGAAAACGAATAAAATCGCGAGGGAGAAAAACGCGTCTGTAAAGGGTTTTCATTTAAAGTTAATTAAAAAGTTAATGGAGTTACGGGTGTAAATCGAAATCAGCGATTCACAGGGAAAGGTGTTCTTTCCGGACGAAAATGTTCGAAACCGTCCCTCGATCGTAACGCTGTGAAAAGAAGGTGTTAAAACGCGTTCAGAAAGGAAAAACGTGAAAAAACGCGTCTGTAAAGGGTTTTCATTTAATGTTAATTAAAAGGTTAATTGAGGTACGGGTGTAAATCGAAATGCGCGATTGAGACGGAAAGGCATTCTTTCCGGAGAATAATTTTCGAAACTGTCACGCGATCCTAACGCTGTGAAAAGAAGGTGTGAAAACGCGTTCTGAAAGGCGCGATGAGACGACGACGACGACGACGACTGGCTTTTTATTATGTAGATAAAACAAGAGGATAAAAGAGGTCTGTCCTCTCGTAATTTTTTAAGCTTTTATCATGATTACTCTATACAACAGCTCAGATTAATAACCCTGGATATGAAAGGAAATAGGGAGGCATACTTGAATAGGGCATCGGCATCTCTAGCGCCCCTATAGTCAAAACTTGGAAACAAGTTACCCCAAACAAACTCAGTAAGCGCGTGACCGCGTCTGCTACTCCATGCTTTTTTAAGCCTCGGCTACTTTTCATCCGCGGTTCCCGTTTCTTTTTTTCTTCTGAGTCTTCTCATCCCGGTACCTGGTCCGGAGGTTTTGTTCACTAAATTAGGTAGGTTTTTTGTTTTTTATTTATATAAAAATTAGATTAAACTATAAATTTGATAACTCAAATGACAGAAAAGCGATAATGGATGATTCAGATAGTGATTCAAGTGCAATATTGGTTCCAGATTTATCGTTTTGGGAAAAGGTGGAAGGTAAATTTTATAATTAATTTGTAGATGGTTACATTTAAGTGTAATCCCAACAGGCCAATTATTATTTACAGGTGTTATTTCAAATAACTTTGAAATTATATGCAAGCAAGCATTTAATAATATGATTACTACCTCCGACCAAGGCATGGACTGTGATTTAGCTAAAGCTATTAAGATATGTGCAAAAGAATTGGTTTCCTTCTACGCACTCAAGGAAATTTACCTTGATAAGTTTTCTCTTATGACAAACCTAACGAGGGAAAATTACGTTGAGGAATGCCAAAAGCTATTTAGGAACTGTGATATAAAAAATCACATAATTAATATTGTCGAGGTTAGTAAATATTGAAATATTTGTCTGTTGGTTGTGAGAAGAAATCACTTATAAGTTTATACTTTAGGACAATGTTCCCATTTTAACGTCAGTGTACGATATACGGTACATATCACATACCATCATGGTAGAAATTTTTGATGAAATTTTGAATGAATCTGTTACCATTACAAAACCCGAAGAGAGAAATGTTCCCGTAGCCGCAGGCGAAGAAAATTACTTGGAAAACTTCAAGTTACTACAGTTTGAAACAGCTGAAAACCATGATCTTGAAGCTGTATATTATGTTGGAGGTTCTGTCATCAGATCTATTAAGAGAAAAGTTCCTACTGATTTGTTTACCTTCATTATGGAAAGGATGTCTTTGGGCGAGCAGGACAGAATGTCAGAACCTAGTAATTGGACAGTTAAAAAGGACAGGGGGAAATTGATTCACATTAACGACAGCACTAAAGAATTGTTTGTGATAATTATTGCAATAGCCAAGAAATATTATTCCCCAGCTCAACGATACCCAAGAGAACTTCGATTAAAAGCTGAATTTGATATTTTAGCTAGTAAAATTGTAAGATCTAAATGGTCTGAAATCTGGTCTGAAGATAGATACTGTGATAAAAAAGATTCAGTTTTAAAAGCTATAGTTAACATTTTTCTAACTATTTACGGTTCAGGTTTAAAAACATTCCTTTCACAAAAGCACCAAATTGCAAACAAAAGAAAGATCAAAGAAAAGAGGCTAAGGGAGCAGCTCTTAGAAATTAGTAACTCAAATCAGAGTTAGTCATCTAATGTTCAAATTAAGTTTATAGTATTAATTTGAATTTTATGTATTAAAAATGGTAAAAAATTCCTATTTTGAAAAAAGTGATAAAAAATTACAAAACACCAAAGTTAATTTCTGATTGTTATTCACTTTATTTTTAAAACCTTACAAGTTTTTAATTTTAGGAAAATCCCTAAATAATTTTAATTTAGAACTCGTGGGTTCCAAATTTCAAGATTTATCAAAAAAATTAAAGTCCTAACTTTATTAATTAACGCTACTCTAAAATAAGGCCACTATTTCCATTTTTTGGAGCCTTAACAAATGACCGAATTATTTGCGTTTTTTCATTACTCTCTCCGTAACCTTTAGCGTTTGGGTTGTGATTAGCACCAAGCAAACTTCGTACTTTTCCACAATGTTGCTCAAGACAGTCTTGATTCAAATGCGTCGTGAGAATGTATTTTGCACCTTTATTTAATAAGAAGCGGATAATTTGAATAATGGAATTAGTTGAAACACGGATGCCCTCTAGAGTTTCTTGACTTAATTGCATCATCTTTCTCTCAGCTTTAGAAAAAGCGGGATACTTATCATCTATTTCTTTTTCCCAATCTTCAAAATATGAAAGAAACTCTGTCTGCAACCAATTTAATCGCTCATCTTCCACACTTTCAATAGGACGTTTGTAATCATTTTTCTGCCGCTTTCCTGTAGCGTAATTCGATACATTCATGATATCAAAAAATTTATCCATTAAACGAATGAATTTGACAGTTTCGCTTGCTTTTTCCCCCAAAATTTCCTCCATGGCCAATGCTACACTCTCACTTAGAACCTGTGTCGCTAGCTTAACTCTCATGCGAGAATAAGAATCCAGATATATGTGCTCAAATTTTAGTTTAGGAAGTTTTCTAATAATATTAGACGAGTCAATTTTGTATAACTCCTCAAGATGCGACCATAAGATTTCCTTGTTGTTTTTGATCATCCTTCTGGTAGGAAGCTCAGCCTTTACATTAGTTTTCTTTTTTCCTTTAGATATTTTCTTTTTTGTGAACTTTGGCAAACCACTTTTAGAAAGACAATTTTTTGCAGTCTTCATAATGTGTGGAATGTCATATATGAAATACAATGGCCTATCTTCAGATCTAGCAAATCCATTTTCACAAAAATGATCAGTTCCATAGTTCATTTGGAAAAACTTTCGGTTTGAGGATGCTCCATCTCCGACCACACATAAAACCCTACAGCCTATTCCTTCTAATCTTCTAATAGTATTCCACACTAAGTGGTTTAATGTTTCTGCGTTTAATGACGCCGTTGGATAAAACGATAAAGGGTATTTTAAGGAAGTAGTTATCCCACGAACCATGATTTGCATGACATGAGTGGCTAATTCCAAGGGTTCGTCTTGGGATTTAGATCTTTCTTCAATGCTTCGAAGTTTTTCAAGCGCATCATCTAACTCTACAAATCCGGATATTTCTCCAGTACTTTTATGATATATGATATCCTGTTGAACCTTCATTTCATCAATGCTTAAACAAACATATTTTTCATGTTCCTTTTTTGAGACTTTGTTGAACTCTTTTTGGAAATACAATAGAGTTTCTTTGGAGAGACCTGGTTTTTGTAGCATATTCTTTGAATAATTATGAAGGGTTCTTTCAGTTGGAAGCTGCAACGCTCGTGATTCTTGCAAAGCTCGATAAGCAGAGGGCGATTTTGAACGCATATAAATACACCATTTAATTATGTTTGGATGCCATTTCCGGGATTTTGGGTTTTTGTCAAGCATTTTTATTTGTTCCATCAAAAATTCCCTAGCAAACTCATTTTCATCATCGTTAACGTGATTCTTCAATATTTTCGCGAATCCTTCGCTAGATAGCTTATCAATTTTTTTCCCTTTTTCTTCAATGTATGATTTTAATTTTTCATCTCGGCTCATAAGAACGTTCTACCTTTTTTGCTGCTTTAACCTTTTTGATTAAGTCATCTTTCTTCATAGTTTTGTATTTTCTTTTACATTTAGTCACTACATCAAAATTCCGCCTTTTGTATTTGAATATTATACTTCTCAGTTGAGGACGAAATAAAACACAAGCCATACATCTTTTGCTTCTTTGATATGTTGGTTTGAAAATGATAGAGCATTTAGTTGCTCTTATTGCCTGAGTGTTTTTACAAATATATCCACTTTTGCGCTTTATAGATAGGTAACATTTTTTAAATGTTTCTTCGTCATTTCCGCAACAAAGTGACCAAGTATCTATGACTTTCAAGACTTGAAGAAGGGACTCAGGGCCATCAACTACTTGTGGTATTTCTTGAAAAATATAATGAGTCTTTTCTATGACGTCATTCCAAATGTATAGAGAAATGGAGTTATCTTCATTAACAAGAAGTTTTAAAATAACAGAATCATGAAGGATTTTAAAAACTTCAAGTGCATCATATTTTTCGGTTTAAATGGTTTTAAACCATCCGTCTGGAGCAGAGAAAGCTTCCCAAACATTTCTAAACAGCAATTCTGAATTAACTGGTTCCAAAAAATGTTCACTGCATAAGTTGGGGTCAACAGCTACTGATAGGTTTTCCCCGCTATCATTTAAACTCATCCCATCTATGAAAAATCTTTCTGCAATCTCAACTATAACGAATTTGTTCTCATTAGTCTTAAGTTGCATGCATTTACAGAAATAACTGTTACCGGAATTGTTTCCCAGTTCCATTATCGTTTCAATAGCTTTGTCCTCTTTTACTGCCTCACAGCTGTGATCTATATTTATAACTGATGCATTTTCCATGCCATCATTGAAACTAATTCCATCTATTTCTGCAATCTCAACTATATTGAATTTGTTCTAATTAGTCTTATGCTACATGCATTTACAGAAATGACTGTTATCTGAAATGTTTCCAAGCGCCATTAACGTTTCAGCAGCTTCATCCTCTTTCGTCGCCTCACACCTACGGCCCATCTTTTTTACTACCAGCTTGGTACTAATAATTGGGTTAGGATTCTGTTTCGTTGGTTCATTCTCAACGAAATGTTTTGAGCAAATCCAGTACGTTTTTAATTTGTTATTTTTGTCCCTCTCTAACAAGTTTTTTATGCTAAAGTCTGCGCGACCACAAGCCTTAACCCATTCTTTACTACGATCAAAATGAATCCTTGAACAGTTGAACTTGGAAATTTAAAGAACCTCACGTTCTCCATGTTTGGTTTATCTATAGTCACTCTTACAATTTGCGTAAGAACAGCGTTTGCTAGGCATTTATTTTAAATATTTAATGTCTTTAACTTAATATCGAAGTAGACACAAAAAAAAACCGTTTTCGTTTACTAGGCCTTGCCGGTACAACCGTACAATTCAAACTGCGTCGTCTGCATGGGGTAACAAAGTTCTACGTTTTGCCGTCTGAGGGCGCCACATGGCGATACTATTTGAAAACGCCCGGTTTTGCTTGCCTTTCATATCCAGGGGTTATTAATCTGAGACAACAGTAACAAGGAGTATAAACCCATTAGTGGAAGCAGTATTTTTTTTCGAAACAATCTCGCTTATGTTTATCCTCTCTAGACTTCGCTAAAAACGTATTACTCCTACGTAAAATATTAATAGACAGGCAAGGATTCATTCCATTAAAGAAGGAGCGCAATATTATCCATATTTTCATTTCAAATACAGAGAAAAGAAATTATTATGTTTCTGAGAGGAGCTTCCCATTTTGGTTGTTGTTTTGAAAAGTATATCGCAATGCACGGGCCTTGATAGATATAGGAGGCAATGAAGGAAATATATCGCATGCTCGGGCTTTGGTAGATATAGGAGGCGATGATAATCTCTCTCTTTGCACGAGAGGTTTATCTTTAATATTTAAATAAATAAAATTATTTTTAATTATTTTAATCTTCAATAATTAACATTAATAATAGTTAAATCGTTTAAAATAAAGTTATACCTATTATCATTTCAAACTTTGCTAATATTGACGTTTAAAGTGAAGGGTACCCCTCTTGCCCGCTTTCTTCAAATTTTGGGGTATATATACGATTCGTTTCCATTATAATAGTAAGGAAAAAGCGCAATTGCGAAAACCTTTGGTGGCGATCCCACCTTAGGGAGGCTAGACGTTTCTCGTAACCCTAGCTGATCGCCGCGTATATCCTAAAACCAAACGATGATAATGGAGTAAAAGCCAATGATACAGATTGGTGTCTATGTGGAAGACCAGTGGATGGTGGTGTTAGAAACCAGTGTAAGTGCAGACTGGTGTCAATGTGGGATTGACAAAGAACAGAAGATTGTGGTGATTAGAAGCCAGTAAGAACAGAATGGTGTCCGTGTGGGATGGACGAAGACCAAAAGATGGTGGTGATTAGTAGCCAGTAAGAACAGACTGGTGTCCGTGTGGGATGGACAAAGACCAGAACATGGTGGTGTGAGAGCTCAAGTAGAGGAGCCATTTCCGTGACTGTGAAAGCAGTTCGGTAATGGCGAACACGTTTGCTCCGATACGCAAACTGCGAACGCGGTCACGTGGGTGTAACAACGGACAGACAGACAGACAGACAGACAGACACGACCATTACAGAACCTCTCCTGGACTACGTCACACGGAGAGGTAAAAAGTGTAGGTTGCCGCATGCCTTTATTACGCGAACTTCAAAATCCACATTTTAGCCCCACTAGCAGCATAGAGACTATAAACCCCAAGGAGTGGCAGGTCCCCCGCTCTACAAGCGCAAATAATGATGTTGCTCCTAAATTGTTACATGAGAGCTTCCGGCCCGTTTAATTTTGCTTAGCGGAAATCGCCCTGTACCAGGAAAAAAGGGGCAACAAGTTCAGGCATTCCTTCCACTCCTTGGGGTTTATAGTCTCTATGCTAGCAGACGACAATGTTTGTTATGATTACAAGTATTAATAGAGGTAGAGCTTATAATAGGTAAGAATAAGATACATATTAATCCTTGTATTTATTCCCAAGCTTCCGGTAGCATCCCTTGCGCGATTTGAATAAAGTTTCCCTTTTCTGCCACCAGGAAGACTTGTCTCCCGAGTTTTACCTAGACAATGCCTGTGGCTAATTTCCCGCCGATTCACGCTTACGGGTGGTTTGATATGCTTATGGCTATGTTTGAATACTGCTTCAATAGTTCGTAAATTTTTTCTTCAAAAAAAAAAGAAATAATTCTATATCTAGGTAAATTAGTTTGACTCGGAGAGGCGGAGAGGTAATATTTTGGTTTTTCCAACTTGTTATCCTAAAAATAAACCATTTAGCTAATTTATTCCCTAACAGTAAACAACTTAAACTGTCATTATAACCCGGCTCTAATCGTTGCAATTTACGATTTACTTAAAGAAAAACTTAAAATTAATTAGTAAGCCTAAATATGAGTGACAAAGATGGATCAGACGATGCTTTGGAAAGACTAGAGGAAATTATCGGAACAAGGACTAGATAGCCAGGCTAACATAGAGCCTTAACCATAAGTTTGTCACTGGTTACTGAGAGCTTGTCATGAAGTCATATAAAGTGACGCCTGGACGGCCTGGTGAGAGGCTGTCAAAGGATTCGTACAGACTAAATAGGAAAACGCACTTTTAAAGCAAGTGTAGTCAATTCTGGCGTCATTCTTGAAATATATTATTACGAAGTATAGGAAGTGTGAAACTTATGGAACCTATCTTATAAACCTATGTCTTCTATTATTGTCTATGGTCCCAGAAAGAATCATCCAGCGAAACGTTTCCAAGTTTACGAAGGGGCAGCGTAGCGGTTAGCGCTTTCGCCTCGCAACACGAGGATCCCGGGTTCTATCCTGGACTGTGGCACCGGGTGAAAATCTGGGAACAAATCCTTCTGCGTAGAGTTTGCAAGTTCTCTCCTCGCTTGCTAAAGGAGTTTTCCTCCGCGGTCTAACCCGGTTTCTCCTTTCCATCAAAAC
The DNA here is from genome assembly GCF_054372755.1 of Phalangium opilio. Taxonomy (NCBI): domain Eukaryota; kingdom Metazoa; phylum Arthropoda; class Arachnida; order Opiliones; family Phalangiidae; genus Phalangium; species Phalangium opilio. The sequence goes on along the minus strand of NW_028324147.1, from coordinate 11,101,382 downwards.
TTGCAGAGGTTAACGGTAATAGTTAGTATAGGGCTCTGTCGGTTAGTTGTGGCATAGGGGCTAGCCACCACCCCTCTATGCATTGTAAAGGGACCCACATGTAAACAAGCCACAGGCTTAGTGTGGAAATTCCTTCGTAGACAAAGCTTAGATTATTAATTCCTAGTGAAATATTTACCCTCTTAAGTAACTACGGTTCATTTACTTCTGGCACATCAAGGTAATATTCCGGCTTTTTGCCCTTAGTTATGAAACTTGTAACGATGATGATATTCCCAACCAAGCTTGCGTCAATTGAGAGAAAAAATTCGAAAATCTCGGCTAAGACCGAGAACGAGCTTTTGAAACAGCGGGGCTAATTTTAGGCTGAGTAAGTTCAAGCATGGAGGGTTCATGCATGTGGACGGTGTTTACATTTTGTTTTTGCGGCGACGGTGTATCGTGTGGCGTCCTAATGTTTTTAAAGACGGTATTTAATTAAACATAATGGATAAATTAGAAGCCTTAGCTAAAGAGATAAAAGATAAAGCAAAATGCGAAATTCATAATAAAAAACCCTTTAAATTGAATGAGAAGCTTCGTTTGAAAAACCTCTGATTTATATAACACCATAAGTGAATCATATTACAGCTCCCTATAAGTACTGGACGTAGGTTATGCTTTTGTAAACAGCGTTTTCTTCCAAGACATCCAAGCCCGCCATATAAATCTCAGTTTTACAAGTATAGTTTTCCCATTAACCCGGTTCTTGAGTTAGGTTAACCTACGGAAGTTCCGGTTGATGGTAATGGCTGTCAGACCGCCGTCAGTATCGTGATTAGTGTGAAGCTTATTATCGCGTTATAATTTTGATTTAGAATGACTTATGTTAGGATCAATGTAACTAATTGCAATGGTTGCAGCCCACATTAAAGAGACATCTGATACACGATCTATGTGATATTGAAAGCACTTAACCGTAAGCAACTAAAAAAACGATTTGTAAAACTGAAAAATATTGACCAGCATCTTTCGCAAACGGAAAACGTTAAAGCATTGAAAAAATTTGTCACACTTAAAAAAGGAAAACAAATTTCTATGTCGACGCACATAACCTTTAATTAGTAATAAATCGGTCCAACTATCCCCGCTAAAAACCTTTAAATCGATCGGTGGAAGCTTAGCTCAGTGCTGTACTGTACTATGGATACATTAGAAATATTCAAGCATGATGAAGGCTATTTTGATAATTTGAATTCATATTAATTTCCTTTTCAACACAAGCGTTTAAAAATACATATAGACCGCCAATTATTTTTTAAAATCGGAAAAATAAAGTGGACTTCCACTATTATATTCACAACCCAACACTTTGTATGGAACAACTTGTTTCCCTCCGCGCTCTTCTCTCTCAAACCTTTCCTCATTGGCTACCAGCCTACCACTTACTTCCGTTTGCTTCGCCCGCTTATTAAAAATTACTTTCGCGCCAAAATCATTCCTCTGGTTTAGTTCACAAATTCGCCGCTGCGTTTCGCATATACCCTTTTCTCTTCAGTGCTAGGAGACAATGCTGATGCACGGCGATGTTATATCGTCCAGTACTTCTAGCAAAGAGAATATAGGGGAGGAGTGGAAAGAGGGGAAAATCTTGTTGCTCTTTTCTACCGCGCATCTTCAATGCGCAGTACCGAGGCATTTCCGTTTGAGACATTTAACGGTATCGTAGGTGGCGCGACTGAGCCGGAAACTCCCTCGTACCACTAGTATAATTTAGGGGCAACAATGTAATTTAGCCTTGTGGAGCGGGGGAGCTTCAACTCCTCCCCTATATTCTCTTTGCTTCTAGGGAGCTGTAATATGATCCACTTCTGATAACACAAGTTGGGAAAACCATTACCTCTCCGAGTCAAGAGAGGAAGACTACTTGTACAAACTTATTAACCTAGATATAGAATTATTTCTCTTTTTTTGAAGAAAAAATTTATGAATTATTAAAGCAGTATTCCAAGCATAGCGAATATACAGTAAAGCAGAACACATTTTACACCCAATAAAGATATGTCTTGGACACATGGAAATCAGTCAATGGGAAAAAAACAGGAAATGAAGAGTTAAAATTTTGAAGAGATATTACCTTTATGTGTTTGTAAAAGCCCAATTGTCTACGCCTCAACTGTATACCCTCAATGTTGAAACCCATATTCACAACAAGTTTGCGGTGTAAACGCTTTCCTCTCGTTTCACCTCAACGATTTTCTTAGTTTGCCAACATGACTGTTATCATTACATAACAACAAAGCTTATTTGTGGCCACACGCTCTGAAAGTGAATGCACACCATAAAAAGTATGAAAACTTCGAAGCTATAAACTGATTACGATCAGACCTTTCACTGATCTGATTTCCAGCATGATGTTTTATTCTAAATTCAAACTCTGATTATTTAACTTTCGGCTTACTCTGAACCGTTAATGTCTCTTCGCTGCATTAAAACAAAGAAAAACAAAGGCCAATTGTTTACTATTTGGTTCATTAGGCCTGTTAACATATTTAACTTCAGATAAACGATAGAATTTTAAGCCTAAGCGTTTTTTCTGTAATCTGCTAGGAAGGTTTATGCTATTTACATATGCAGTATAGCTTAAATAATATATAATTAACTATTACAAATATTAATATAAAAAATATTCTTGGAATATCAAAATGAAACGGATCTTTATAGCTACAAAACTACTAAAGGCATCGAAATTACGACAAATATATACATATTTTACTTTTAAATTATGAAAAAAAGTTATATACTTTTACACAAGGCGAACTGCTAACGAGTTGCACTAGAGTAACAACGAACGCGCACACACAGACAAACACATAAACTGCTGTTAAGCTCTTTCTGTATTAATTTTGAGTTGAGAAACATTGAAACAAGATAAATATGATCAATAATATATATTTTCTTCGTTATTTATTCACCTTATTGAGCGTTACATCGTTTTTAAAAATAATAACTAGACATTCTTGGAAGACTAGACTAATTTTGACGTTTGAAATGAAGGATACGCCTGTTGTTTCGCCCTACTCAAATCGGTAGCATATAAAGATTTCAAATCTTAGCTATGAATAAGAAAAGCGCAATTGCGTGAACCATTGGTGGAGGCCCCACCATTGGGAGTCTAGAAGTTTCTCGTAACCCTACTAACTAGCCGTTCGCCGCGTACATCTTAACTTTAACGATGATGATGGAGATAGAAGCCAGTATGTACAGACTTGTGTCCATGTGGGATGGACCAAGGACCAGAACCTTTGGTGGAAGCCCCACCATTGGGAGGCTAGACATTTCTCGTAACCCTAGCCGATCGCCGCGTACATCTCAACCTTAACGATGATGATGGAGATAGAAGCCAGTCCATGTGGGATGGACCAAGGATCAGATGATGGTGGTGTATAGAAGCCAGTAAGTACACATTGGTGTCGATGTGGAATGGAAAAAAGACCAGATGATGGTGGTGTATAGAAGCCAATAAGTACAGACTGGGGTCCATGTGGGATGGACAAAAGACCGGATGATAGTGGTGTTTAGAAGCCAGGAAGTCCAGACTGGCGTCGGTGTGGGATGGACAAAAACCGAATGAATGTGGTGTTTAGAAGCCAGGAATTACATACTGCTGTCCATGTGGGATGAACAAAAAACCGGATGAATGAGGTGTTTAGTAGATAGTAAGTTCATACTGGTGTCTATGTGGGATGGACAAAAGACCAGATGATGGTGGTGCTTAGAAGCCACAGACTGGTGTCCATGTGGGATGGACAAAAGACCAGAAGATGGTGGTGTAAAAGAGCCAGTGTTGGAAGAATGCAATTTTCCAAAATTTTTTGCACCAAAATGAATAAGAAACATTTTAACTATAAATAACAGTCTAAGAGATTTTTTTAAAGAGTATTTATTTAATAAAAGCAATTCTCGACATTTTTAAGGATTGCTCTAGAGTTTTCTGTGTTAAGAAAGGATGAGGATAAACTTTCATTACTCTTTCAATAAAGACTTATCGCCAGAAATTTTACCCACTAAAATCAAATTCCCTGACTTTGCTGAAATTTTACCCACTAAAATTAAATTCCCTGACTTTGCTGAAATTTTTAAAATTCCCGGACTTTTCGGCCCGTTTTCAAATTCCCTAAACTTTCCAGGTTTTCTCTGACCCGTGGCAACTCTAATACCTATTCAATCCTCTTTTAGGGGTAAGGAAGTAAAAATACAAATCGAAACATGATTTTGGAAGGTGACACTACACAGACGCTAAATACCCAATATACGAAAACTGAGAAAAAAATTTGTTAACTACGGACCCTAAAATATAAAGTAAACTTTAAATGGGAATGCAAATAAACAGGACAAAACAAATAAACCCGAAATAAACAACTTTTTAAAACGCAGTGGTATCCAAGTTAAAACATCAAAAAGGTTAAACCCTCGCGATGCTTTCTTCGGTGGTCGTTGTTGCGCTAAGAAACAGAAAAAATCCATTACGTGGATTTCACAAGTTTATAACCTTTAGTAAACAAAACGGGTAAAATTCCATCGGTTACCCCAAAATTATTTTAGACAAAATGAGTCCAAGTGGGATGGACAAAAATCAGAATACGGTTGAGTTAGAAGCCAGTCAGAACAGACAGGGGTCTGTGTCTCTGTGTGGGACATACACTGCCCATAAGTTGGTTGTGTTAAATATAGATACAGGAATAATGGACGAATTAAGTGGAATACAATTTTCCAGATTTCTGGGAACTGCGAATGCGGTCCGGAAATTGAGTACAAGTTTGCTTAGATTTGCAAACTGCGAACGCGGTCCCCTGGAATGTAAAAACAGACTGACAGACAGACACGTCGAAATTAGAACCTCACCGTGGCATACGTCACTCGGAGAAGTAGTACGGATTGCTATCTATGTGTGGAAGGCAATACACTATACAAATGAAAGAATAGTGGCCAATAAAAGTGTGGAATGGCGATTGTAGTGAAATACAATTTTCCAAATTTCTGTGAACTTTGAATGCGGTCCGGAAATTGCGAACACCTTTTCTCCAATTTGCAAACTGCGAACGCGGTTAACTTCATACGTCACTCGGAGAGGTAATAATAAGACCTGTTTTCAGTAGGGATTAACTATTACCACGTTTTACACTTTTAATTTCCATTAGCCAGTATTAAATATTTTTTTAAATTGATTTATTCTTAAAATACGTAAAATCAAATTATACATTGTTTTAAGCTTGAAAATCCTCAAGACTAAGCCTCAACCACCTCCACGCTGGCAAAGTCTTTTTCAATTTCTCGTAAACTCCCAACGTAATGTCTTTGAATTTCCGTAACGTGCAACATTAAATCATATTCATTCATTTTGCCGTTGCGGAACAGTTGTTTCACAGTAGCAGCCATAGTGAACTTTAACCTTTGAGTTTGAACTTCTTTAGACAGAGTTCTCCTTCCCTAATATATTTTGGGGAGGAAATGAGAAAATATCAAGGGTTAAATAAAATATATACCTTTAGCTAAAGGATGAAGAATATAGCGAATGCGGTAAAGGTCTGTTCTAAGGGAGTCATTGAATATGGTATCAGAATGAGGACGGGAATGTGAACGTTACTATAAGGCAATTATTCAAGTTCCCAAAAAGTGAGAGAAAATTATAGCTCGTAAATTTTGAAATTTCAATTTTCTAAAAGCATTAATATTTCTCAACAGTAAGTTTAAAGGAGAAAAATTTGCTTAGACTATGAAAACTAGATAATATACGTTTGAAGAAGCAATCGGTAATTAGTTCTTAGAAAAATCTTTACGCTTGGGAACAAAGGCGTTTTTGAGTTAAAGCAAGGAACAAGCCTTAGAGTAAAAGGAGACATATGAATACTCCTAATCAATTAAATTAGCTAATTGTCGTAGCTAATACTTATATCGTGTATTAAGTGAAAAATATATATATATTGCAGTGAAAATTTAAGTGTCAAGGCATATTTTTTAGTCGTAGAATATTTTTCTATATCAAAATTACTACATCATAATTATCAAAAACGTAAATCGTTTTTAGTCAGATTTTTTTCTGTACTTGGTACATAAAATTCAAGTAGGATATAACGATTTAATGTGTTTTTTTTTTCATTAGGAATCCCAAAATGTAAATTTAAGAATAAAAAAAAATAATAATAACTATGCAAGTGGTGTGAGATGAAAGGTAACGTTATATGCTAGTGATAAAAAAGGTTCATAGGCTAGAGCGAAATTAAATAATCGTCTTAGAAAATCCAAAAAGATTATGCGGAAAAAAGAAGAGTTGGCAAGATCATCAATTCCTTCAGTAAGAACATTTTCTAATGTTGTGGTCCGCCTCTTGTGGCATCGTGTTTACCCTATTTTCTTTATTACAAGGGCGTAGGCGAACGTACTTCTATTTTACAACAAATGTGTACGAACCCGTTTTTCTTCATCTATTTCCTTGGCCATTTTCTTGCTCTCTTCCAAAACCTCTTCGGGGAGACTGAGTGCGTGAGCTATCTTTATACCTGAAGCAATTGATAGTTGAATTTCTCTTCTCATTTTATCCAGCAGACAAACATAGTGGCTTAAAGGGAGGGTGAAAAGGAAAATCAAGTGATTTTTTTATCGATTATTCAACTAATTGTAATACCAATCTGCATAGTGGAACATCGAGGAAATACCTCCGAATGATTTTAAAATTCAAATTAGTTTCAGATTTCATTTATAATTTTAAAGAAATATCTCCGACCAATCGCGTAAATCCCTGCCTTTTTGTCAACAAAATTCTAGTGGCACGCTCCAAGTCTCCCGCCACGATTGCCACATCGCGCGCAAATTTTATCAAATCTCACGGTAAATTTCATTAGACACGAAGCATTCCACGAGAATTTAGTTAATAACAAGCTGGTCTAGCCCATAAGTAAGCCACATCCCCTCTACAATAAATATACTTCTAATGAAATATACCGGTCAGGGAGGGATGAGGATATTTCTTCAATGGCTGCTTGGCAACGTGAATTATTTATTTATTTAATGACTACTACTGCCACTACTACTCGGGTAACGTTATTAGTCACATCGATACCTTTTAGCTAAAAAGAAACCAGTAGATCTATGGGTAAAATTGGCAAGCGCTCGTACCGCTTTTATATACTATTCCCCCTCTCTTTCTCTTGGAGCTCGCACTCAGAACAGCTCGAACTGCTCCTATATCATTTCGTTCTCTCTTGGAGGGGCCCTTGAAAAATAAGCGTGGGTTAGAAACTCTCCTATCTCTCTGCAACCATCTCTTAACAAAAAATGAAGACGAGTCCGTAGAGTATCAGGTTGGCTTTCTGAAGGTCTCGGGTTCGATTCCCAGTAGTGGTAGAATTTATAAATCGTTGAAGAAATATATATTGCTGACAAAGTTAGGAGCAAGCGCCACCTTGAGTTGGTTCTATGAAGTAATAATTAAATATAACGAACGAAACATCATCATCATCTTCTTCTTCTATACACCCGGTCAAACCAGGGAGTAAGGAACGTTAGAGGGAGTATTAAAGTGAATAGGCGCGTTCGTTAGATTCGTGGCTAAAATCGTCTCTCTCTGGCGCTGACTCGGGGACTCAACGCGGTGTCCGCGCGCATGCGTCAAATTTAAAAACCGTCGTGCATCTGTTTTTTAACGAGGTATTTTTCTGTTCTCGCCGTTACGGCAAGCCCGGCCGCCGGCGGCTCGAGATGCGCCGCTCGGCCTCAGCCGATGATATCTAACCAAGGCTTAGTGTAGTTTTCGTGTCTAATTTTATTCTCAGAGCTATATTTATGTTGAAATTTAAAGAAAATGTTATAATATTTAGTTGAAGACTTGGTAAATGTCTCAAAAAATTTCGAAACTTGAGCTTTAAAACGTTGAATATGTTATAACGCCTACCGAACGATACCGCAAATTCGCCTTCCGGGCTTCCCTGTTATCTCGACGGCGAGTCGAACAGAGTGAGTGGGGCAGCAGTCGATGGAAGCGGAAGCTGGCACTGGCTGCAGAGATAATTTTTAAATTCTCTCTGCTGGCGGTAGTAAACGACGTCACTCGCGCCTGCGCGTTAGCAAAAATTGAGGAACGGAGATAAAAATTTCTACCCCCCACTTTCTTTACCATTTGCCACTGTATGACGGTTTTTTTAGCATTAGATCAAAACTCCCTCTAACGTTCCTTACTCCCTGGTCAAACTACCGGCGTTTCCCTATTGCAGCGTCATCTACGTACGCTATTATTTTTGCAAAAATTTTGAAGCAATGATTATTAAATATTAACATGAATCTATATAACTATGAATATACAGCTGCGTTACGCTGTTTAACCTCTCGATAAGGTTTGGGCGGGGCTTAGCGAAAGGAGACATCAGTCACGTGTCTGCTAGTGTTAGGAGCGGGAGAAGGGAGGGGAGCCCGGGGGTGTGTAAATTCGAAACGTCACTTCCTCTTGTCTTGTGATTGGCTATTAGAGCTACGCAAAAGGCGTCAAAGCTAGGAGGGTAACACCCAAACCAAATCGACATGATAGAAGGGGCATATGATTGAGCTGTATATTCATAGTTATATAGATTCATGATATTAACACTATATGAAATTTAGTGTTTCAATTGCAAATTTTATTTATGATCAAAATAGTTTAAAATAACTTTGGCATATGTAAACAGAATTAGGTCGACACGATGGCGCTAAAAATTTGGGTGTACCTCGTATGAGCAGTTCCCGGTAGAGCAGTTCTCGAAATAGCAGCCGCGATTCCAAAAAAACAGCGGCGTTCTTCAAAACTGCTGTTTTAGAAATAGCGGCTGCTGTTTTAGAAAAAGGCGTAACATTGTTACACCTTTTCCAAAATATTACTAACCTAAGTCTAACCAATCAAAACAATACCTAAAAAACCCAACCGAACCCAACCTAACCTAACCTGACCTGACCTTATACTATTTAATTGAAATAATCAACTTTTACCTAACCAAACCTAACCTGATCAAACCCATCTAACCTAACCTTACCAAACCAAAACCAAACCTAACCCAACCCAACCCAACCTAACCTAACCTGACCTAATACTATTTAATTGAAATAATCAACTTTAACCTAACCAATCAAAACAAAGCCTAAAAAACCCAACAGAACCCAACCCAACCTAACCTAACCTAACCTAACCTAACCTAACCTAACCTAACCTAACTTAAAATAACCTAACCTAATCTATCCTAACACTATTGGGGGTTCAAATAATCAACTTGAAGCTAACCATATCTGACCTAGTTCTATTTAAGTTCATATAACACAGCGTACACCATAAAAAAGAACAGTCCTTTTTCGCATTCCTGTTTTTCTGCTCTTTAGAGAACTGCTGTAATGGTACGCCGCGTTTACGAGAACCGCTGTATCGGTAACTGCTGTAACGGGTAAACTGCTATTTCGGGAAACCGCTATTTAGGGAACTGCTGATCGTTGCCTACGGTATGAGAATTAAGGCCAGTTCAAGCTTGGCTGAAGGTGGGGGACTTTAACCTATCGGGAAGAATCGTTCTTTGATATATTTCCTCGCGTGCTGGCGCTCTTTGCTATCCTTCTTTAAAGGGGTCATTCATAAATTTAAATTTGCTTTGGTTCATTGAGGTTTTAAGAATTTTATTATTGTTCTTAGATTTTATCTTGCAGAACTATATTGCAGACATGTAGATGTATTCTGATTTAAATAACACGAAATTTTAATATAATAATTTTACTAGTGAATCGACAATCGTACACAGCGCGAGAACAAAAGCCGAATAGCTTTCTAGGAAACGAACGCCAACCGAAATTTCTTTTTGAAAGACCCCCCACCTTTTTTTAAAACGGTTTTACCAGAGAGGTTTTATATTCTATTCGTCTCTTTATAGTTAACACAGATATGTTGGGGAAAGCAGTCAAAACGGGTGAGAAGAGGATAGGAAAGAAATCCACCCCTTCAGCTTCGGGCGTGTTGCTTCAAGTCAGTCTGCCTGTAGCGCGTGGGCTCGGCGGGAAAAAAATTCAAATCGTAGCGTTGCGTCACCGAAGGGATAGCTAAGAGCGCGCCTAGCGGATATTAAAGGCCAACTAAAATGTCAGAAATACAGTCTGAAAACCCTACGGAGAACTGGCCTTAATTCTCATCCCGTAGGCAACGTGCTGATATGAGGACCGCTATTATGGAATCCGCTCATACGGCAACCGCTCATCTGAGGGCTTCCCAAAAATTTCTAGTTTTGAAGTAGCCCACCTGCCTTTCGTCCTGAGTATTCCTCCTCCATTTTTAGCATCCCACCAGACCCAATCGTTTCCAAAGTAGCGTATTTCTCTCAGAATTCGTATCCACCCCCTATCATCCTTGGAAGGGCGTTACGCGATTGATCGGAGATACTTATTTAAAATTATCCATGAAATTTCAAACTAATTGTCGTTTTAAAATCATTCGGTGTTATTCTTTGGATGTTTCACTGTGCAGATTGATCTTATAATTAGTAGAAGAATCGGTAAAAAATCGCTTGATTTTCCATTTCACCCGCTCTTTAACTATCTGAGGCCAATAGTGACTATAATCCATAATCTAGTTTTTACTTTGACTTTGTTTTGTGGAAATTATGCATCCTCATCTAAATTGAGGGAGCGAAAAACCACTAGATTATGGACGCAATTGGCCTGAATCTGCCTGTATAACTGGTGGTCAAATAGAATAAACTGGAGCAAAAATAGTAGAACTATACCGTAATGTTGTTCCGCCGTGCTACCCGACGCTAGAACGTGACTGAAATGATAGTTTGAAGTTATCCAGTCGGAATCAAGAGATGGAGAACCCATATGATATACTTGGAGATGAAAACTGATGGAAAGATGAATTTAGATTTTTCCATAAAGCGGGTTTTTTAGGTATGAATCTATTTTCAGATTTACTTGGAAACATTTGGGTAATTAACGTCTAGGAAGCAGACGTTTTTGAAATGAGTAGCCACGATGGTAAAAGCCTGAAATGGTTTGTGTAAAACGTGACTTGAATCAACAAACAAAATGACTAGAAGTATTTACTTTTAAACTTTGTAGTAGTTCACATATTGTGTAACAAATACCAGCACCCTCTTCCGCGCTCGTACCTATTAAGAATACATATATTTTTAGAACGTGACACTCCTCGGACTTTCATTAATTGCAAAACTTTTCAAATACGGAAAAAATTATATTTTTTTCTCTGAATGAAAATGCGAAAAATTTCAGAAACATTGAATGTAAATTTGTCAACTAGGGTAAAAGTTTTCAAAATTTAGTAGGAGGTAAAACGTAAAATGCTACTGAAATTGGCGAAAATTAGACCAAAGAGCTACATACAAGTAGACCAAACCCGAAAGTATAACTTTTTAACCATGGAGTTTTAAACACTGTTCCATTTCCGACAATTCTCGAGGAAGGTTTCCAGCTTTTGATAAAATATTGATAGTTTTCACTTTTGTAATTAGGCAATTTTGAAATTAAGAGTTCATTTTCGATGTTTACTTTGTTCTTGTTCTCAAAAATCATGAAATTCAGAGCGCAAAATATTAAGAAATAATGATGTGAGACTGAAAGAAATTGGATGAAAAAACTAATAGAACAGATGCAATCATAAGTTTATAAGATATGTTCCATAAGTATGTCACTACCCATACTTCGTAATGTTAGAGGCTTAATGAGAGCTAGTTCAAGAACGACGCGAGAATTGACTACACTCGGTTTTGCAGTCCATCCTCCTCTTTAGTCTGTACTAAGCCTTTGACAGCGCCTCACTAGGCGTCGCTTTACGAGAATCTATGACGTTTCACCTACGTCACTTCATGACAAGCTCTCATTAACGAGTGACACACTTATGGAACATATCTTATAAACTTATGATGCAATGAATTAGTAAAGAGATATGTGCACTAAACCTCTATGAAAATAACAGAATTGAGGAAAAAACTGAAGAAACCTTAGTGTTTCGGAAGATTCAAGATAGAGTATGGATTCAAAAAATATTTTTAGACTACTGAAGAGTAATGTTGGTTTAAAAGTAAAAGTTAAGAAGGATAAAATAGTAAAATCTTAAGGAAGAGAAAGACAAAATAGTAAAATCTTAAGGATGAGAAAGACAAAATAGTAAAATCTTAAGGATGAGAAAGACAAAATAGTAAAATCTTAAGGATGAGAACGACAAAAATGAAAGACCTAGAATAAATATTATAAAATATAACAAAAACGGTGTTAATAAAGTAGGTGGTAGAAGATACGGAAAATAGATGCTAATTCAGTAGCGTCGCTAGGGTTTGAAATTTGGGTGGGGGGGGCATAATCTGGGAAAACTATTTTAAAGTTATTATAAGAAATTAATAACTAAATTTTGCATAATTTGGTTCATTGCAACCTTTATTGCTATCCGAAAGTTAATGTCATCGTGAAATTATTCGTATTTTTTAAGATATACAATTTTTTATTGATAGAAGGGAAACATTTTAAATGGGAGTTGTCCCATTACGCCGAATCCCGTTAAACCGAAATCCCAATAAATCGAATCCCGTTAAACCGATTCCCAATAAATCGAAATTTTAAGTATTGCTTTTCTCAATCAAGCCCGTTGGGCGGTTTCTGTCTATTGGGAATTTTTTATCAGAAATGTTATCTGTTGTTAGTGTTTTATAATTCTTCGTCAAAAGTTAATTAAGCAATGGTGGTTTCCGTCTCACCGTGGCCTAGTGGAAGAGTATCGGACCATCAATCGACAGACCCTGGATCGAATCCTCGAAAGGAAAAGTAAGTTTCGTAATACTAACATTCGTGTGTTTGCATACTAAAGTCATTATAAACTAAATTAGTTGCATCTGCCTTACGGTTAGGTTAGGTTAGGTTAGGTTAGGTTAGGTTAGGTTAGGTTAGGTTAGGTTAGGTTAGGTTAGGTTAGGTTAGGTTAGGTTAGGTTAGGTTAGGTTAGGTTAGGTTAGGTTAGGTTAGGTTAGGTTAGGTTAGGTTAGGTTAGGTTAGGTTAGGTTAGGTTAGGTTAGGTTAGGTTAGGTTAGGTTAGGTTAGGTTAGGTTAGGTTAGGTTAGGTTAGGTTAGGTTAGGTTAGGTTAGGTTAGGTTAGGTTAGGTTAGGTTAGGTTAGGTTAGGTTAGGTTAGGTTAGGTTAGGTTAGGTTAGGTTAGGTTAGGTTAGGTTAGGTTAGGTTAGGTTAGGTTAGGTTAGGTTAGGTTAGGTTAGGTTAGGTTAGGTTAGGTTAGGTTAGGTTAGGTTAGGTTAGGTTAGGTTAGGTTAGGTTAGGTTAGGTTAGGTTAGGTTAGGTTAGGTTAGGTTAGGTTAGGTTAGGTTAGGTTAGGTTAGGTTAGGTTAGGTTAGGTTAGGTTAGGTTAGGTTAGGTTAGGTTAGGTTAGGTTAGGTTAGGTTAGGTTAGGTTAGGTTAGGTTAGGTTAGGTTAGGTTAGGTTAGGTTAGGTTAGGTTAGGTTAGGTTAGGTTAGGTTAGGTTAGGTTAGGTTAGGTTAGGTTAGGTTAGGTTAGGTTAGGTTAGGTTAGGTTAGGTTAGGTTAGGTTAGGTTAGGTTAGGTTAGGTTAGGTTAGGTTAGGTTAGGTTAGGTTAGGTTAGGTTAGGTTAGGTTAGGTTAGGTTAGGTTAGGTTAGGTTAGGTTAGGTTAGGTTAGGTTAGGTTAGGTTAGGTTAGGTTAGGTTAGGTTAGGTTAGGTTAGGTTAGGTTAGGTTAGGTTAGGTTAGGTTAGGTTAGGTTAGGTTAGGTTAGGTTAGGTTAGGTTAGGTTAGGTTAGGTTAGGTTAGGTTAGGTTAGGTTAGGTTAGGTTAGGTTAGGTTAGGTTAGGTTAGGTTAGGTTAGGTTAGGTTAGGTTAGGTTAGGTTAGGTTAGGTTAGGTTAGGTTAGGTTAGGTTAGGTTAGGTTAGGTTAGGTTAGGTTAGGTTAGGTTAGGTTAGGTTAGGTTAGGTTAGGTTAGGTTAGGTTAGGTTAGGTTAGGTTAGGTTAGGTTAGGTTAGGTTAGGTTAGGTTAGGTTAGGTTAGGTTAGGTTAGGTTAGGTTAGGTTAGGTTAGGTTAGGTTAGGTTAGGTTAGGTTAGGTTAGGTAATCCTCACATGGCAGGCTTTATTTCTACAGGAGTAGTAACATGACTTATCTTTTTGTTTATTAAGCTTAAATAAATATCCTTTATGAATATACAAGAAGCCTCTCTTGTTAGCAATCCGCTCCATGTTTCACATAGATTTAAAATTGAGCATTGAAAATCATCTCCTTATATAGCGTACAAAAATTCAATTTTAGACATAACCATAAACATTTTTGTGTGGTTGTTCAAAAAAAAAACACGATTTTTATTTCAGAATATAACCAGCTTAAATAATATATTTAAGACATTGAAATGCCAATCTTAAGAAAAAGAACCCGCCAAAGTATGAAAATTAACCCGCACATTTGGCGTTTTCGGTCCAATGGGATTCGGTTCAATGGGACATTCGATCTAATGGGATTCGGTCTAATGGGACTTTCGATCCAACGGGATTCGGTCTAATGGGACGGGAGCTTTAAATGTCTCCATCTGTTAAATGGTCTCTATTTAATTGTTTTTCGTTAATTTTTCTTTCTTCAAAATTGTACTGTTTGATATTGCAATTCATCTCTACAAAGAATCAAAGATGAAATTGAACTAATCTATCATTATAATTTTTTATATATTGCTACAGACTTTTAGGGGGCGACGAGCAATTTTTGGTAGGGTTTACGGATTATTTTGAGGGGGCTTATTTTGGAATTTGGGGGGTGCTATATCCCTCCCAAAAAAGGCCTAGCGACGCATTACATAGGGCAAAGTAGGAGTTGTGTCACTTCTTTTACCCTCCCTGGTAAAACTTATGAAATAAGTTGAAAATAGATATATTAATTCATATTTAATCTTAAGCTATTGTGAATTTTCCTAACCTTAATAATTTTGTTATAACATTTATAGTGATCTACTTTACTTTTAAGTTCGTCAGATATTATTTATGAAAGGTTAAAAAAATTGAAGCAGTTGAAATTGGTCCAATTTTAAAAAAGTTGAATTTTCAACCATCCAAGCCCTTACTGCGTCCGCTATTGTGAATTTTCGTAACCTTAATAATTTTGTTATAACATTTATAGTGATTTACTTTACTTTCAAGTTCGTCAGATATTATTTATGAAAGGTTTAAAAAAACTGAAGCAGTTGAAATTGATCCAATTTTTAAAAAGTTCAATTTTCAACCATCCAAGCCGTTACTGCGTCCGAATAACAAGAGAGCTTTGAATCAAAGTTAAGCTGAATTATTGCGCCATTGCGCTGCCATCTAGTGCTTAGTTTTACGATTGAACCATAGAATTAAACAGGACTGGTACAACGCGGCCGTTAGCAATATCCGGTTAGTAAAGCCAAAGTCGAAAATTTCCGAGTAAACTTATTCGGACGAAGCCTGAATTCTTAAAAGGAGGATCAAAGCGGTAGCTTCCAGTGAACAAAATTACTTTTATTCTTCGCTGTTTCTCTCAAGCTAGGGGTAGGGATTAAGCCATACCAGCGCACGTGACATGATGTGAATGTACTTCCTTTTCCGGTGAAAACGGTGCTCATCGACGTATTTGAAGTCTCCAGCTACGGCATTGAGAGCTCTCAATTTCCGGCACAGTCGACCGTTTGAGCTAACGCGAAGTGGGTCACGTCTGGATATTGGTATGATACTTTTCTTAAACCGCTTTGCCTCTCCCGTTAAGATTCAGACTTCGTACGAAGATGCAAGGAAAGCTTGCAAAAATTCCGAGTGATAAAAATCCTCGGCTAGATGTGACCTCGGTCATGGACTAATAATAAAGAAGCACGGAATATAGGAGGGAAACGTTGAAAAAATAATGTTAATTTGCCCTCTAGCGGCATACAATAACAACCTGAACAGTGGAGGTAAAGGGACTCAACGTTCCAAGCAGTACTAAAAATCAGAAGTTTGAATAGGCATTTTTCTTAGACCACCTTCATTTTGGAACTGAATGGGGTCAGAAGTCTATAACCCTACTGATAGGATGAAAAAGCTTAACAGTCTAGACCATTACATTTATGAAATGAGAAATGCAGATATTACAGGAGTGAGGCCGCCGTCGGAGTATATTTCCCGCCCGCCAAGAAGCACCGCAAGAGGCAGTGCGAATGCAGGCTTCGAAATAAGACAAGTCTACAAGTCCAAAAACCACTTTTTTAATGCAAAGCCCGAGCCTCACTGATCCCAAGGACAAACTTAAAAAATTCCAACTTTAATACATAGCGCTTAGTGGTCCTTGGGACTAGGTTAATTATTCAAGACACCAGGAGTCACAAGTCTTGAGGCCTAGTTTGGAAAAAATCCTTATTTCAAAGCCTGAGTGCGGGCCAGTCTTACACGAGTAGTGAACGTGGGCTCAGATAGATACGTGAACAGATACGCTCAAATGAATAGAAAAACTATTTGGGACTTTTAACATATGTCCTACCTCTCAATAAATCTGAAACTTACCTCTCCCAAGTTCGTCTATGGTTATCAAAGACCTCGATGTTACATTTCTTAAAATGTAGTTTGATTCTCGCATCTTCAACAATTAGAAATATATAAAAAATGCGGAATAGTAACATTTTAGAAGTTTTACTATAAATTACAACAAGTGCTATACTTACTTCTATCATAAAAGTGGACGCGTTGGACTCGATGTCGTCGTTGTTTCCTATTCGAGTGAAGATGTGATCGCATAGCCTAAAAGACGCGTATTCAGCAGGCACGTACGATCCCACTTGAGCAATCACTTGTAACAAAGCCACTTGTCTCAAGTAGGTTGACTTTCCGCTCTTTTGAAAAAGAAACCGAGAAAAGATTAATATTTCGACTCATACTCTAGTTAACCCTAAAGCAACGTTGTCATTCAAGCGATAAGCTCTTAAATTCTAGATCTCCAGTTATCGACGTGAGTTTTCTACTCGTTCTTATTTCTCATATCATCGACATAGCCTACAAGCGTGTCTGTTTGTCACTATGAATCACTTGGAACATGAAATGCAAGCGCCATTGAGAAACTGGTGAAGATATGAAGGGTGTTGTTTCTTAGCCACTTATTGAAAATTGTCCTAAGATTAGCTTTTCTACCGTTAAGGTTTAAAGAAGAAGATGTTTTTTTTTTTCATTCTAATATCACAGAAATGAAAACTAGACAAGACTTCACTAACGAAAACTAACAATTTTGGATTTTAAACAAACTGTTCAATCACTTCGTAATGTTTCTTACGCCACAGAATTATAGGACAGTAGAATTTTGAATTGGTTGTAGGTAAGTGACTGAAATTAAAATATAAAAATAGTTCTTAATAAATCTCTATATAACGGTCTGGAAACTTTGTAACGATAACGGCAAAATGAATCAAATCGAAAATTGTGTTGTAGAGCTGTGTGTGTATAAGATCCAGTTAGAAGTATATCAAAAAGTCGAAGTCATTAGTAAATCCTCATCATTCCACAAAAAAACATAAGGTCACCCCCAAAACTCCTTTGTGTATTTTAATAATTGCACACGTGACAGTTGAGGCTCACGTCTCCGAAAGCAATCTTGCGATAAACTGATTGGTTCAACATTATCGGATCTCACGTAGCACTTATCCCTTCTAGCAAACGGTTTCACAGCAATGAAAACGTCAATGCTAGAGCAGATAGACGAGACGTGGCTTCTCTCAGTAGCATTTTTTGCCCGTCGGAACTTTTTTTACTTTACGATGGTGTTTTGTCTGTCTGATCCGGTTCTTAGAAATATTGGAAAAGACTTAAAATGACTTTTCCTAAGACTTCACCGGGTTATACTGCGGCAATCCCCAAATTTTGGTTTAATTTGATGGATAGCTGTATCGAAGCCGATTTGTAGAAAGTGTGTGAAATCGAAATATTTTCTCTAAACTTTAGTTTTGGGTGTTAGCGCCGGGAGATCGGGAATACGGGCACAGTAGCTGGGATGAGAGATTCATTTTCAGGCGGTATGGTTACTATGGACAAGTGGCGTAGACTGTGTATCCCTTCCTCTGCCCGTGCTCTTGTAAGAAGGAATACTGTACGCGTCCATTAGGGGGAGACAATGAGCTAAGAGAGAGATAGAAGGGTATGACTTTGCATACGTAGTACTGCCATTACTATATTGAAAAGGCTGGGTTTCTTTTTTTTTAGCCACATCGTATATACGATGGGCTAATAGTTTGACCTGTAGAAGAAGATGATGATGATGATGATTTTTAAATAGTATTTCGCAAAAACCACTTCTAGCTGGCACTGGCTCTATCTTCAATAATTCTTAAATTTATAATATTTGTTTTCTTCTCCACCACCGCCGGGAATCGAACCCGGGATCATCGGATAGCCAGCCTGATACTATATGCCTCCTCTACGGTTGCTTATTGGACGATGGTTGCAGAAATAGTACGAGAGAGATCGAAAGGATATAAGAGTGGTACGAGCTGCGCTCTCTCTCTCTCTTTCCCCCTTCAAGAGAGAGAGAGAGAGAGAGAGAGAGAGAGAGAGAGAGAGAGCACTGGAGAGAGGAATAGGTTATAGAAGCAGTACGAGCGGGCGAGGATTCTATAGAAGCGCGCTTTGGCAATTTTGCCCATAGATCTTTAGGTTTCTTCTTAGCTACAAGGTATCAATGGGACTAACAATTTTACCCGAGTAGTAGTGGTGGTGGTAATAGCTTTTGTAATTAAATAAGTAACGGGCGTTTTCGACATGTGATTCACGTTGCCAAGCAGCCATTGAAAAATTAATCCCCCTGACCGGTATATAAGGGGATATTTCACAAGAATTATATTTAATGTAGTAGGGATAGTGAGAGTACGTAAACGATGTGGCTTAATTATGGGCTAGACCATCTTGTTATATTATAGTTGTCTTTGAAAAATTTTCCTGACCCTTTAAATATATTAGTTGTAATAGGACTTTAGCTACAAGTGTGAAAGACATACTGGGGGCAATTCTCTAACTTTTTAAACGAGTTAGTGATAACTTTCGTCTAAAGGATTGGTGTCAGCCTCGTGCCGTCTATTTGAGCGCGATGTCTAACTAGGCGATAAGTCTTAGGTGTCATCAAACCTTGAACGAAAAACGGCGTATGTCTCGCAATTCTGCTCGTGCTAACAAAAAAAACTTAAGATCCACATCGTAGATGTTCATCATACGATGTGGCTAAAAAGATTGTCAAACAAAAATTTTACCATCTGTAGTTATGAAGCAAGCGACAATTTATCGACCAGGTTAAACCTTTTCCATAGTTATCACTCTCGTGAAAATTAACAAGATGACCCAAGGGCTGGGCTCATAATAGTAGTCACATCGTATGATCGCAACTTACGTCAATTAGTCCAAAAAGATGGATCAATTGGACAAATATCTGCCCGGTCGTTAAAAATAAATTTGTTTTCTATCCTGCCGCGAAGCTATAACTCCTGGCCTTAGATAAGATCATGACTCCTAGTTGAAACTTTGAATGGAAATGTATTGAAGCCCCTATAAGAGGGGGAGAGCGTAGTGAGAGAAGGGGACCGTGCCTCTGATAAATTTCTCTCTCCGAGATTCTTGCTCAATTCACGCTCAGACCACCTCACCCATGGACAGGCAACTGAATAGGGAGCTAGGTTTGGTTATCGCAACGCCTGACAGTAGCGCTGGGTCGGCGGATGTTGGACGTTATTCATCAAACCCTAGTAAAAATCTTTTTTTTTTTCTTTTTTTTTTTGGAGGAGTAGATGTCTCCAGTCACCGATATGGGGAGAAAATCTGACTATATTATAAAAGTGAGTTGAGTTTCATTATTTATTTATTTTAGCTTCTCTCTCTCTCGCTCTCTCATTGAAGGTTCATAAACGATATTTAAAGTTAGTTTTTGTAAATATCACTCTGGTATTGTTTATGTAGTCTGTTTAACATTAAGCCATGGCTAAAAAATATCCCGAACCATTACAAAAGAATTTTTCTTTACGGGACACTTGGCGATAAATTGCAGTCGGTAGACGCGTGAGGGCCATTGCCATTTGTTAACGCGGGTTTAACGTGGCTTTGCCTGTACATGGGTTAGGTGGTCTGAGATTCACGACTAATTCTTATCAAGCGTTTCTAGCTGATGCGCCATAGTACTGGACTGTGTATCGGAAAGTCCGGGGTTCGATTCTCTGTCGAGGAACAAAAAACTAAAAGTTAAATTTCTTCCCTGAATTAAGTTAAAAACTCCACCAGTGAACGGTAACGTTAACTAAAATGAAAAACATTTTCTCTCGACGAGTCGACGTTCAAAAATGACGAATTAAAAATTTGATACTGCCAAAAGCAGGACTGTGGCACTACGATGTGGCTAAAACGATGATATTTTAACTTGACCACCTTGCTTTTTATTAGGACGAGGAGAATCGCGAGGCATCTGCCTCTTTTCGTTTAAGGCTTATCACCTTTTTAGATATCGCTCTCTAATAGACGGCACGAGGCTGACACCAACCCTTTAGACGATAGTTATCACTTGCGATAAGGCGCTTAAAAAGTGCCACAATGGATTTTACGATTATGATCTGTGAGTGTGTATGTTAGTGGTTTGTGAGCGGTGGTTCGATAGACAAAAAGACCTTTTTAGCTAGGTGTGGTAAGAACTTAATGTACGCCAATTAACTTAACAAGTTAGAAAACATAAATACTGTACTTCATTAGCTCATACGAAACTAACACGCCCTCCCCACCTTCAACCACACCTAGCTAATACGGAAACTCAGTTACGTGACTCATTTAAATTTCTAGCCGCAAATTTGCAAAATGCATGGACGCGGATTGGAAAAAGGTTTCTTAGTGCGCGCCTAATACTTAATAGTAAGTGTCCTTGCATTTCAACTTTCTAGCTAAAGCGGATGAGGTAGGCGTTTTATATAGATGGTAAGGACAGTGCGAATAGTGATTTTTCAACCGAATCGAATAGGCCTACTCGTTGAAACGAACATTACTCGTTTTCCAAAAATTCTCTTCCGAGTATTTTTTTCTTTCTCTCTGGTTCCCACGCTAAGATTGAGTATGAGACGAAAACCAAACACCACAAACGGCGCAATCGCGTTGAAATTCCAAAAAAAACACTGCTTCATATATGTCATGCAAACATAGTCCCTACCATTTTAAATCGAATGTAACACCTTGGAAACGATTACTCGGTTTAGAGACCTGTATTCGTATATAAATCGGTTTGACTTATTACCATTACCCATTTTGTTTCTAAAACCTAGTAGGCCTATTAAAACGTTTAATTGAAAATACAAATATATTCGCATTGCACCATTTCCCAGAGTAAATGAATGTGAAAAACATATTTGATTTTTCACCTAAGAGACACTGAAATGTGAAAACCGGCGGCACTCGAGTAGATTGCATTGTTTATGACCGAAATAACCATGGATTTTTATCTTATTGAAAAGTAAAGAATCAACTACATTGATATTTGTACCTTTCAGTCTTCAATAATGGGGGATCCTACGATCTTTTCAGATCACCTAACTGTTTCATTGTTTTGGTCCGTCCAACGAAAGAAA
This sequence comes from Phalangium opilio, assembly GCF_054372755.1. Lineage (NCBI taxonomy): Eukaryota > Metazoa > Arthropoda > Arachnida > Opiliones > Phalangiidae > Phalangium > Phalangium opilio. Next base: position 11,079,771 of record NW_028324147.1, on the reverse strand, counting down.
CAACCTGAGAATACGATTAATGGGTGTCTCATACGTCAAGCCTATAGTAATATCTCAACTTGTTTTCTCATTTGGATTCTTGTCCGCAATATCCTCTACTACTAAACACATAGGCTTAATCACAAAAAAAAGATGTATGTTACAATATACAGTTAATATATCTATGGTTTATTATTTATTACGATCATGGAGTATTGCACAATATGAAACGCAATTAGAGATACCAATGTTACCTTTACTGAAAAAACATGGCAATACAGGGTGTTTCTGATAAGTCTGCCATAAATCAAGGGGCGTGTTCTTTGGGTCAAACTGAGTGGAAAGTGTCAAAGAACATGGGGTGTACAAGAATTTGCAACGAAGATATGGCCCCCCAAACATTGGCCCCTAAAACAAGAAAATATTCGAAAATGTAGACTAAAACAAATTCAGCCTTATCAACTTGTTTAGAAATAATGAGACAATTTCAATAGTTCCCTCTAACATCGTTATTGAACTTTCACCTGGCAGAAGTGTATTAAATGAGTAGAAGTATGCCTACTCTAGTAAAGTAAATTCAAAGTATCATGGTACCTTTCGGTTGGTATTACTTTTATTCTTAACAAGTTAACATGGACGTTACAGGTTTTGTTCAAAATGTCCACCAACGGCGTTAAGACAAACATGAACCCGTCTTTCGAAAGATTCTTGGACATGTTGGAAGATTCCTGGCATGTTCCTGATTGTTTGACAACCTTCAATAATTCGTCTTCGCAAGTCTTCCTCATCACGGACTTCATTCTTGTACACGATGTCTTTGAGATGACCCCAAAGATAGAAATCGCACGGATTTAAATCCGGAGATCTGGCTGGCCACGCAACTGGTCCTCCACGCCCAATCCACCTCAAATTAAACGTAGCATTAAGATGTTCTCTAACTGCACGGCTGAAATGTGGGGGTGCCCCGTCGTGCATAAACCACATGTCACGAAGTAATGCTAACGGTATGTCCTCGAGTAGTTCAGGTAAAGTGTCTCTTAAGAACGTGAGATATGCTTCACCATTTAGTCTGGGTGGAAGAAAATGCGGACCTAGTAAATGATTACCGACAATGCCGCACCATACGTTTAAAGAAAATTGCTGTTGGTGACTTCTAACACTAGTTGCGTGTGGGTTTAATTGGCGCCATTCGTGGTGGTTGTGATAGTTCAGAATTCCATCCCGGGAAAAATGTGCCTCGTCGGTTACTAAAAGGACCCGTGGAAATTGATTGTCCTCTACTCTGGCCAAAAACCACTCGCAAAAGTCGATGCGTCTTGGATAATCTGCCGGGTTAAGAGCTTGCACCTTTTGAATATGATACGGGTGAAACTGATGTCCGCGGAGAATTCGCCAGACCAAAACGTGTCGTCCAACTTGTCTGGTACTTGTCGAGGGGTCCTCATCGAACATGGCAAGGACGTCTTCCTCGATTTCCTCCATGTCTTCTGGAATTTCTCGCTCTCGAACGTTGTTGGGTTGTACTTGTCCGATGTCCCTCAAGCGCCTGTCAACAGCCTCGAACGTACGACGATTTGGTATGCGTCGTTGCGGAAATTGTTCCTGGTATCGCCGCTGTGCTTCCACTGAATTGCCCTGCGCCAGTCCATACATGAGATGCATGTCTGCATATTCTGCATTGGTATACGCCATACTGTACTACCACACGTTCGTTCGAAGTGATACTGTGACGTTATCAACAACATCGCGTTACTTTATAGCAAACCACCGTTTAGTTTTTACGTTTGCGTCATGACTGTCAGCATTGTTTTTTATTCACAAACGTAAACAATAAACGGTGGTTTGCTAAAAAGTCTTTGGGGTCATCTCAAAGATTTTTTTGACATCGTGTACAAGAATGAAGTCCGTGAATAAAAACGACGGGGCACCCCCACATTTCAGCCGTGCAGTTAGAGAACATCTTAATGCTACGTTTAATTTGAGGTGGATTGGGCGTGGAGGACCAGTTGCGTGGCCAGCCAGATCTCCGGATTTAAATCCGTGCGATTTCTATCTTTGGGGTCATCTCAAAGACATCGTGTACAAGAATGAAGTCCGTGATGAGGAAGACTTGCGAAGACGAATTATTGAAGGTTGTCAAACAATCAGGAACATGCCAGGAATCTTCCAACATGTCCAAGAATCTTTCGAAAGACGGGTTCATGTTTGTCTTAACGCCGTTGGTGGACATTTTGAACAATACCTGTAACGTCCATGTTAACTTGTTAAGAATAAAAGTAATACCAACCGAAAGGTACCATGATACTTTGAATTTACTTTACTAGAGTAGGCATACTTCTACTCATTTAATACACTTCTGCCAGGTGAAAGTTCAATAACGATGTTAGAGGGAAACTATTGAAATTGTCTCATATTTCTAAACAAGTTGATAAGGCTGAATTTGTTTTAGTCTACATTTTCGAATATTTTCTTGTTTTAGGGGCCAATGTTTGGGGGGCCATATCTTCGTTGCAAATTCTTGTACACCCCATGTTATTTGACACTTTCCACTCAGTTTGACCCAAAGAACACGCCCCTTGATTTATGGCAGACTTATCAGAAACACCCTGTATATGATACAATCATAAATTAATTTAAACGTGTCCATACGTGAAAGTAGTTTAGCATCAACGCGTGATTAGTTCACATCTACATCAAATTCGTCGCTGTCATCTTGTATGTTGATTAAAGGCGACTTGCAAAAATGGCTGGATGGCCACGACATTCCGTATGACAAATCCTTACTAAAAGCGGAACTCTATGAAATGATTAAGCGTCACAAGGCCAGAGCTTTGAGCTACAAAATTGACGAGATTGCCCATAGTAGAGGTCACTCAGTAGTGAGGATTTCACCGTCAGTTTGACCCGATTTAGTTGATATGGACTCAAATGAAGAACGAAGTTGCGAAGCGGAATTCTGGTTTCAAACTGTCGACGGCCAAAGATACAACAGTGAGGGCCATTGAACTTGTAACACCAGATAATTGCCTTAAGGCAATAGAGCATGCATGGAAAATAAATAATTCAGGAGTATTGGGAAAAATATCCTATTATAAAAACCCCGATGGAACATCTTATAGCCAACAAGCAAGGTGACAGCGACGACTTTGATGAAGGTGTGAACTAAACACGCGTTGATGCTAACTATATTGCCATGATTTTTCAATAAGGATAACACTGGTGTATCTAATTGCGTTTCATATTGTGCAATACTCCATGATGATGATAAACAATAAACCATAGATATATTAACTTTTTATTGTAACATATATCTTATTTCTTGCCATTAAGCATCTGTTTAGTAGCAGGCGATGTTGCGGACAAGAATCGAAATGAGAAAATAGGTCCAGAAATTACTATAGGGTTGACGTAGTTGACACCCATTTAGGCGTATTTCTCAGACTCAGGTCGTTCCTTTCGTTTTACTCACTATAATTGATTTGGCTGTGAGTACAGATATTGGAACATTGGTAAGAGGCCGCCACCTTCAAGATAGTTAGGTCATGAAACCGGTTTACTCGCGCATTTGTCGTAAAGTTCAGCTTTGTTGCACAATTGTTTAAAGAATAAAATTTTACCCTGGTTTTTCTCTTCCTAATATTTCTAGAAATTACATAGATACTTTTGAAGTTACCCTATTAGCTACAGTAGGAAATATTGGAAAGCAATTTAAATGTCATAATTCATAACTCACCATGTTTGGTCCCGTTATGATTAAAGTATTGTGGTCCTCGCTCAAATACTAGAAAAATATAAACGACCAAAATAATAAGTTATTTGAACTTGTCTTCAAAGGATGGGATGAAACAACAAATCTAATTTTTATGTATTCCGTTTATAGAGTACTCACTAATGTCATGACTAAACTATTTATGAAGTTTTCGGAATATCATAATAACTATTTTGATTTTAATGTATTGTTTAGTATTTAATGTTTATTTAAATCGGACTCAACTCACCGTATCATTAGGAACAGGGAGCTGGGATTCGATTTTGGCCAAGATTGGGTGTCGACCGTTCTTTATGGCTATCGTATCCGTAAATTCTGGTTTCACTGTGGATTTGAAATGAGTTCACTCTCGTAAATATTTGTAATCTCGACTTTTATAGACGTTAGAAAATAATGTAAATAAATAAATAGTAAATAAATAGTATGATAAATAAATATGATGGTAAATAAATATTAAAGTATTAAATATTATCAGGGATAGATTTAATTTTAGAAGGAATGGTGAACAGAGTAATCTGGGCGCGTCAAAGTCCCGGGACGGAGGGGTATGAAGGAAGAGGCGGGTCACAGAGACAGAGGTAAAAAAGGAATTATGTATTTTTCGCCGTCCCCGTCAGCAACGTCATCAAAACGTAGTTTAAGTGAGCCAATAAGATACTTTAAACTTTTCGTTACGTGTTGGAGGATGGGGCTCTATACGGGGCTATGAGTCGGACTGAAGTAAATACTAACCGTTCTCCATTCCTACTTCTAAAATTATATCAATCCTTGATATTATAGTAAAAATAATAAAGTTTATAAATTTTAAAGTATGTAAATATTATAGATAATTTACACACATGGAGGATTCATACCATTTATACCATTTACACCAGAAGGCCAGGCTACCTGGCTGACAAAAGCAGACGGGTTTCTGTTCTCCAGGTAGCCAGGCTTCCTGGTGTAAATGGTATGAATTCTCCATGTGTGTAAACTATCTATAGTAAAAATAAAATAGTATCAAAACTATAGTACGTAATTAGTATTGTAAATAGAAATCATTGTAAATAAAACTTTTTGTGAATAAAAGTTGCTGTAAAGGCTCTTTCAGACGATCCAACGTTTTGACGCAGCTTGATGGGTCAACTCGAGACGAGTTGAATCAACTAGTTTGATCGTGTGAATAGACGCTGGATGAGTTGAGTCACCAAAAACGTTGGCTAGGAAAAATTGGATCAGTGATCCAATTTTTGTTGACTCAACTTTTTCTCCAGCCATTCAAAATGAATTGCTAAAAAAGCCCTTTTGCGGGTCATTTCGTAAGTGCACTTAAAAAGTTCCAGAGTCAAAAAGTTGGATCGTCTGAAAGAGCCTTAAGTAAAAATTATTGTAAATTAAAATTTTTAATAAGATTGTTGTAAATAAAAATTCTACATTTTGTAAATATACATTGTACATAAAAATGTTGTAAATAAAAATTGTACATAAAGATGTTCTAAATAAAAATTGTACATAAAGATGTTCTAAATAAAAATTGCACATAAAATGTTGTAAATACCCCTGTAGCACACAGTCCCAAATGGCTGGGCTGGACTAGAGTCTCAGCAGTCGGTGGGAATGGTCTGTGTTATGCTACAGGGGTAGAAACTGTTGTAGATAAAACCTATTGTAAATAAAAATTGTTGAAAAGAAAATAATTTTAAATGAGAAATATTTTTAATTAAAAATTATATTAAATTAAAAATTAAAACTTAAAACATTTACCAAAAAACATTTTTATAAATAAAACATTATAGTAAGTAAAAAATTTTGAGAATAAAGTATTAATGTAAATAAAACGGTTTTGAGAATAAAATATCATTGTAAATAATTTTTATGGTAAAAAATTATTGTTGTTTATAATTATTGTTGTAAATAACTAGTAAATATTTACAAAACACATCCAAAATTTTTTGAGCCCGATTCTACATTGAAAAGAACGTGGGCGCTAATAACGAATAATTAATTTGATATACAATTACCATAATTTCCGACTGAAGCCGCCTGAGTAAATGAAAGTAGCATATCCAAATTGGAAACACATTCGGCTAAATTATGTAGGCAATGAACCTTCGTGCATATCCCCAGGAGCAACTCGCTCAAGACACTGTGAAGATAATTAAATAATTTACTATTATTTTTCCCGTGAAAACTAGCCTTAACATATTCCAATGAGCCATAATTTTATGATTTAATGGCCTAACGTTTCGTAAGGGCAGAAAAGCGACATCTAGCGACACATTGAGAGATAATAATGCTATAATGGAGCTATACTCCAATTTCTTGCGAAACAAATGTGGATTTCATTTTTCGAAAATTAAAAATACGTACTTGCCAGTTAAAATATAAATTTCTTCCATAGATTCCTTTGCTCGACCTTAAACGGATTGAAAAATAATACTTTAGCAAATTAAATCGAGAGAACGCATTCTGTTGCATAAAATTTCTAATACAAGAGTAAGTAATCGTTTGATAAACTTGCTTAATTATAAAACCAAACTTGCTTAATTATAAAACCAATTAATATTTCCATTCTTTCAAACAGAGTAAATGTAAACCGAGACAACGTGAGAAAAGAGACGCTCCTGGGATCATAATCAACTACTGTTGGCGATGTGCGCTCTATTTTTTGTATCTCGCCGTTGGCAGTCCTGGTTGAATAGAGTTTGGAGTCTCTACATAGCGACGGCATCCAGACACATAACGCGCTCAGACTCAACATGCTATGCTTATGAAAGGTTGCGAGTCTTTTATTTTTTTCTACAGGGTACTCCAAAAATGGTGGTACAACCAAACTACAGTAGGTGTTACAGGCTCTTTGAATCGAAAATGTTCTCTGACACGTAAACGTATAGCCTTTTGGTCAACAAGTCATGATTTAGAGTGTAGTACGGGTGACCCCTTGATTAAATTAACATTGTCTTTCTGTATCTTTCTCAAATTTAATGGGCCATCCCTTAAGCAAACCAATCATAACTAGAAAACTGCCAAAACGTCATAGACCTATTTCGAAAAAAAATCGTCCTTATAGAACCCACTGTATTTCGGTCCTACCATATTTTTGGAATAAACAGTATAATCATGAATCTATATAACTATGAATATACAGCTGTCATATGCCCCTTCTATCATGTCGATTTGGTTTGGGTGTTACCCTCCTAGCTTTAACGCGTTTTGCGTAGCTCTAATAGCCAATCACGAGACAAGAGGAAGTGACGTTTCGAATTTACACAACCCCGGACTCCCCCTTCCTTCTCCCGCTCCTAACACTAGCAGACACGTGACTGATGTCTCCTTTCGCTAAGCCCCGCCCAAACCTTATCGAGAGGTTAGACAGCGTAACGCAGCTGTATATTCATAGTTATATAGATTCATGGTATAATGCAACAGAATTCATTGTTCTCTTAAGTTTTGCATTGTAGAAGACAAAAAATTGGATACTTACAATTCATTTTGATCTGTAATGTATTGAAGTAGTTTTTAATAGAACCAGGGATAGATTTGATTTTAGAAGTAGGAATGGAGAAGAGAGTAATGTGGGCGCGCGTCAAAGTCCTGGACCCCCTTCCACGGGACAGGGACGGGAGGGGGAGTATGAAAGAAGAGGCGAGTCATAACGACAGAGGTAAAAATGAATTACATATTTTTCGCCGCCAGCAACGTCATCAAACGTAGTTTAAGTGAGCCAATAAGATAATTTAAACAGTGAGCACAAAATTAAACTTCTCGTTACGGGTTGGAGGGAGGGGCTCTATACTGGGCTATGAGTCGGACTGAAGTAAATGCTGAGCATTCTCCATTCCTACTTCTAAAATTAAATCTATCCCTGATAGAACCCAAGAAAATTGCTCGTAAATTACTTACTAAACCGTCTGTGGTGAAGTAAATGCTATTTTTCGTGTAAGTGACTTTGAGAAACGTATGTGGTAGTTTTATTGACTTAGGGTCTACTTTGTAAGGGACCGGCAAATGAACGTGAAAGCCTCTAGAGACCGTGTAATTGGCCCTCATCGTTGGCATTCCCTCCGACTCGGCCAACTGGCGTACCATTTCTTCAAAGAGACAAAATAATAGTTATTAAATCTTTCCTAATTTAATACGATGATTCAGTGACGCCCAATTTTTCGTTAACTTACCAACTATGTCCTCCTCTGTTTCGTTGTAAATTTTTCTGGCGATGTCTAACAACGCGTGTTTGTTGGGCTAAGAAGTGAGTTTGCTAAATTTTTAAGCTATATACTTAACGCTGAATGTATAAATCTTCGCTTTTGACTAACTTTGACTGCGTAACATTTCTGATTTTTCACGTTATAAGTTCCCTTGACGTAACGAGCGTCTTCGTGAACGACATCGCGAATCATTTCCAATATCTCTCCAAATTGGGGATTTTCTAATTTCTGAGGTTACAGAACCACCGAAACGAGTTAATACTTAACCAAATATTTAGTAACTTCAAATTAGTGACCGTACGCGGATCTTCACCTGGGAAATAGGACATCTGACAAAACGAAGCGTAGCGTGCTAAACCTACATTGTCACTACATTTCATCGTAACTTGTGTTTCCCCTAAGCTAAATCTGCTCACCGAGAGTAAAACCATGGATAAAGAATGCGCGCGAGGAAATTGTTTTCACTCTACATGATAAGCAACTCCCTATCTCGAACGACAGCTTATTCTGTATATACTCTGTAACAACATCGATTGTCAGCATGCGCAAAGCTAAGTCTCTATGTACCGTAGCTTTGTACGTGCTGTAAAGAGACCAAAAACTTCAGGATCTTCAGGATTTAAAATATCCGCGAGTTTTTTAGCTCGTGTGCACGGAGCTCTAAGCCTTAGTTTCAAATACGTGTAAAATTGCCTACATCCTACTACACGTATTTGAAACTAAGGCCTAGGGGTCAGCGCACTCGAACTAAAAAAACTGGCGGATATTTTAAATCCTGAAGTTTTTTGTCTCTTGACAGCACGTACAAAGCTACGTTACATAGAGACCTAGCTTTACGCGTGCTGACAACCGATGTTGTAACAGAATAAGCTGTCGTTCGAGATAGGTAGTTGCCTATCCTATAGCGTGAAAACAAATTTCCTCACGCGCATTCTTTATCCATGGTAAAACCGAGTGAGGGTTCACTTACTGGTTGTAAAGGCGTATTAACACTAAATTTCAAAATTGTAAATGCTATAGCAATTAAACGTTACACCGGTAATGTGTCTCATCTCTTCTCAGTCCATACTGTGAAAACTCGTTGGGGCCAAATCAGATTTAAGGAAATACAAAGGAAATTTAAGGTCCAATGAGTTTCACTTCAATTATTGAAACGATAAAATATGAAAACAATTATAAGAAAGCTCTTAGAGAAAAATATCCCGGCCCCGATAAGACTCATCCGGTACGATCACTGTGTTAATTATTCTAACTTTATTGTAAGACACTAAAAGTGGATGTTTGAAGTCCTTAGTGACCGTCTTGAGTGCTTCGGCCATTTCTAGGGTGTGTTTCAAGTACAAGACATTGTTTATCTTTTGTTCGGCCACTTTGACACTAACGGCTTTGGGTATTTGAACGCAACAGGACAATAAGTGTTCAGTATCCAGAAAACGTCCCAGAATCATCTGCAAACTCATAAAGAGTTCTTCTTCGTGAAGTAGTTCCGTCACGCAATCAAGGCGGCCCTGGACAACAGCAACATCGCCCGGTGGTTGCAATAGATTTGCCCTCAGTAACCGGGATCCTCCTGGAGTTTTTGTAAAATTCATAACCCCGAAGAGACTTTGTTTGCTGAATGGGTGGAGACTGTTACGAACAATTTCCAGATTCTTCGCTGTTTTGGCGTCTGTCAATGAAGATTGTTTTTCGGGTTAGCTATGGCTAAGCAGCGGTAGAAAAAATGTTTACCGATCATCATGGTACTTTCGCTGCCTCTGTACACAACTTTCAGAGATTTCGGAGTGAATGTAATGTTTTGAATGAACTCGATGTACTTCAAAAGTGCAGCGGTAGCAGCGAGTGAGTAGTATCTGAAATAAACACCCCGGTGTGGATTTTTATCTTCATTTTATCGTTATGAAGTGCGGCTTCACGTTAGTACTTTTTGTTTATGTCCACTTCAACAGAAATATATTCTTGAGCGCAAAGCTGCTTTATATATTGGACACCTTGTCCTTCGTTGAAGTAACGTCTTTGAATAGAGTTAAGTCTCACATCGGGAAATTGCTCCATTAAGCACTTGGACAGGGTACTTGCCGTTTTCTTCTCGCCATCGTACAACGTGTTTGGAAGGATTATTTCCACCGGATCAAGGATAAGTACTTTGGTTATTAGTTTAGTGTATGTCGGGTTATCCGCAAACTGCGATAAAACCAAGACTGGGCTCTTCAAATCCAGGCTTGCTATGCCGACTTCTCCATTGGCGTTACCTCGTCCTTCAACTATGGCTGTTTTGTGGAATGAGTTATAAACAAGACGGCCCAAGGGCTCGTAATAGTAGCCACATCGTACGAGAGAATAACCCCTCTATACCCTACCCTAAAGAGAGGATAACCCCTCTATACCCTACCCTAATGAGTTGTTCAGAAGTATCCGACCCCAAAAGATACAAGTTCAGAAGTATCCGACCCCACAAGTAAGAGGGCTTCGCCCCCATCCTCGACTCTTGAGACACATTTGAATTAACCGCCAAAGCTACCGAACGAGAACGAAACACACGAGGAGCGCAGTAGGAAACGGGGAAAATCGTTATCTATTTAATTAGCACATAAATAAAAAGAAAATAAAATATAAAAACCTAAAAGAAAAATAAAATCAGAAGTGTCCGACCCCACAGATAGAGAGGTACCCTCCCCCCATCCCCGAAACTTTAGAGATAAGGATAAAAACTCGAATGTTTTGTCAAGTCTCTATGGTTTATTGGTAGCGAGCCTTACTGTTGCGCCAACGACCCGGGTTCAATTCCCGGGTGCGACGTGAAAAAATTTTAATTAAAATAAAATATCTAACAGAGCTCAGCTACCCCTATTGGTGGGTTTAGGTACTATCGAGTTCCTTTTAAGCTAAAATCTAACGATAACGATAGCGAAAACTCCGGCCACTACTGTTACTACGGCTCGGGTCAAACTAAGAGCCTCATCGTATACTACGATGTGGCTAAAAATAACGATAACGAATCGAAAACGCCGGCCACAACTACTGTTACTATTACGGCTCGGGTCAAACTAAGAGCCTATCGTATACTACGATGTGGCTAAAAACATTTATGCCTTGAATATGAGACATTTGACACTTACCAACTATTACTGAACAATCTGTGGTTAAGCAAGTGGCATCCGTTGATCTTCCGGCCCCAGACCTTCCAGTTCTACAACCAGATGAGGAGCTACTCAAACGTTTTAGTCTACTGGCTGATAATTTGTTGCGAATTGGTGTAACAGCGAATGAGCTAAATTCAACGTATAAATTTCGGCAAATAATTTATAGATAATAGAGCGTGTCTGCATTGTCGCAACTGCCTTACGTAGTTCGAGATCTGGTCTCTGATGACAACCTGGGTGCTGGTATTTTTCCGGGGAGAGGAAACTCTAAAATTGGACTGGAGCCATTACAGTAAGAGCCTGTAGGTTCAGCGTCAGATTGTTTTTCAGGGGGCAAAAGTAACTGGAGCTCAGAATGTGTCGAAGAACTTGGGTAATTAGTACCCGAAGTATGACTTCTTTCAATATTTGGTTGGAAATGGAAGGAATCACTTTCATCAGGACTCTCGTCGGAAGGACAGAGATCGCGAAACACTAAAGGGGATAGTTTTGAGAAATCTCACTGATGACGCTGCAGGTACATTTTCCCTAGAAGCTCCTCTCCTATTATACATTCATCTATTGCTAAGGTTACAACTAGAATAACTACACCATGCAGGAGAAGTGATTGGGCTTCTGGATTGTTAAACAAAACATTTTAGGATCCTGATAGTTTTACCAGCGCTCTTTTGACTCCTAGATAGGGCGCGTAAAGCCTGGTTTTCACTGGCCCTAAAAGCAGGAAAAACAGGGTTCCTCGCAGTTTTTTCAGAGGTAACTTTCCGCAAAATTTTGCGTTTTCTGGGCGGCAAGCACGGAATTGGTTTTCTATTTTTCCGTAAAGGAAAGTGGTGGCCAATAGGAATCGACCACCGCATAGGGTTGTTTTTGGTCAGCTCGCGATGTTTTTTCGATGCCATTTTTTAAAATTGAAGGCGTTTGTGTTGTCGAGTTAAATTTCCAAAAATGTATAGTTAACGATTTGTTAAAGAAGTTTGGCTTAATCGCTAGTTATATGATAAAAATGAACGTTTTTACGAAGACAATAAATTCTAAAAAAATCGATTGGTTGCTATTGGTGCATTTTCAACATAACTGGTAAGCCTTGGTCTCCAGGAGCTCGCACAGTCGCACTCTTTCATGATTTTACAAGTTTTAGTGAAAACGTTTTGCCGCCGTTTTTTTAAGGAATTTTCCGCAATATATTGCGGATTTTGTTTTACTGTTCCGTGAAATTTTGGGCAGTGAAAACCAGGCTTTAATCGCTCGACAACAGTAGAATAGGCCAACCAGGGCATGGATTAACTAACGCTAGGGATTGTTCACTAACCGGGTTTCTCGTGTAATGCTATCGCCAACTACATGTTCCGAATTATTCCTTGATTCCCCTCTTCATTCCCCCAATTTATTGGACCAAAACGGATGTAGATGTAGCGCCATCTCTCGGCAAAATAAATCATTTTTGCCCAATTTAGGCAGTATTTCAATTTTGACGTCATAGAACACGTGATATTTGGTCCAATTTTCTTATAACTTCCTGTTAGGGATAGTAGCTTCTGCTAGGTGGCCTTAGGAACATGCATGCTTTATCTTTTGGGGGGAACGAACTATCCCTAGCGCCAATTGGCCTTATTCCTGATCAACGCCACCGAGGCGTAGCGGCGACTTTTGGAACTATAATAATACGGTAGCCAATCAGAGGTGGCGCTGGAGTCGATGGACTCTGATGGAGATCTGTTATTTTCTCTGTTTTGATTATTACCGCTTCAACTTCAAAAAACATGTTTTAAATAATTATTATTAACCGAATAATCTCCAAATAGACCAAAATCGAATGAAAACTTACTCCGAAAGTCTTATTTCATAATATTAGACAGAATAAGAAAGATAAAATCAACTTTTAATACTTTTGAAACCATATCGCTTGTTAAGCCTTGGCTATTCACATGATTCAAAATAGAGAAAATAACAGATCTCCATCAGAGTCCATCGGCTCCAGCGCCACCTGTAATTGGCTACCGTATAATTATAGTTCCAAAAGTCGCCGCTACGCCTCGGTGGCGTTGATCAGGAATAAGGCCAATTCCCCAAAGTGTTAGTTTTCGAAATAAAACGGAATAACGAACTAAGCTTCTTTGAACAACGCCAATCCTAAATCACGTGCGTATGACGTATTTCGAAGACTTTTAAACACCCACCGATGCCTTTTTAACAGACCCTTAAAAGTGCCATAAATTGCTGTTCTGTTTCCATATATATTGCTCCATGGTGTCAGATTGCAATTGAAAACCGCATAAATTTCCGTAGGTTTTTAAGTGTTTGAATTAAATCCCTCATTTCCTTCAAAAAGGGATAGATTAAACTTTTGAAACCTTTCCCACATTCACAGCGGTTTTAGAGATTAAACTGAATGCTAAAATGCATCGACCTTTTCGTCCTACATTATCCTTGAAATCATATTCAAATGAATATGCAATTACCAATGTTAGTATCTTTAATTTCTGACTAGTCACTGATCCAAAATACCATATTATGAAACTTTTGCAGTTTACTTACCATACTTCGGCTTGGTTGGCATTTTCCCTCGTTGTGGTCGTTTAAATTGACTTATAGGCCTGAGTTTAAGAGAGAACTAAATGTTTTATATTATTATTATCAGTAAATATTAAGCTACAAAAGCAATGTCCTCCAATTTTAAGTTTATCTCATCCTTTCTAAATTAATTGTGAAGTATAGTAACACATAACGCGTACAATAAGTCATGCGGAGAGTAACTTTAGGCTCGATCTGAATTTTGGTCTTTTAAAAGCAGAGGGAAACCGTTGTTATGGCAACCGATCTTAAAAGACTTTTGATTGGCCGCCAAGTGATATACTATCAAGCCGACCCCTGCCTGCCCTAAGGGTTCACAAATCACAATGCGCACGCGCCAGTTATCTATACTGAAAAATATTACTCAACTACAGGGTTGCCATATTGGGCTGGACAGCCGCCAATTGGGCTTCTTCTCAAAAATATTGGCTTGAAATAAAATTGAAATTGGGCTTGTCGGGGTTTTTCTTTGGCTTTCTGTACTTAAAATACCGCCAATAGGGGAAGATCATTAGAATGCCCAAAAAATACTGACAAATGGTGCTGTAAAACTTTTTGAGCGGCTTATAATTCATGATTAAATAAAATGATTTCATTTTGGTTTGCGTTTTAAAAATGGTGTCAATATAGAATTTGCATTAAAATTTCTAAAAAAACTAATTTCAAATTTTCACGATAAATTTTTGGCTTGTTTTTGGGCTGGATAGTTTAGATCTTAGGTAGATTTGGGCTTCTTTTCGAAACACCGATTGGCGGTTTTTTGGGCTCGTTTCCAATTTGATTTTGGCGGGTTGAAGGTTTTCAATCTGGCATCCCTGAATATTATTCAACTAGAAATCTCCAACAGCGGCTGCGGCTCAGCCGCTCAGGGAGAGTCGGAGTCACTCTGTAGAGTTTATAAGAGATAATGATACTTCCCAGCTGTTTCGAGCCTGAAGGAGGGGAGGACGGGAGGAGATAGGGAGCGCTGTAGGTTGTTGGTTGTAGGGAAAAGTGAAAATTATCATTCCAAGTTCCAACTTGGGCCTCTCAAGAGGAAAACCAAGTTATTGTGATGTCCCGTTGGTTAAAAGTACGCGAGTAACGCGCCCATTAAACGTTAGTCTTCAATAAATTTGTGCCATGGCGATTGCCAACAAGGTCTTGTTAATCTTACTTCCCTTGTTCTATGGATGGATCATGTTCTTGAGGTGCTTCCTACGAATTATTATCGTTGGCAGGTCCAAGTTTTTTCACTTGAAAATGCGCGAAACTCCACCTCCATGCATGTTAGATCCTGGTTTGGGAAGACATGGATATATCAAGTTAAAGGTCAGTTTCAAATATCGCTATTTTCGTTATATGTATTGTGGTAGTAATGAAGAATAGAGCTATCCCAGTTATGACATCAATGAATACCACTTATGCCAAACGTCATAAGCCTACGTTTGGCAGTGGTTTATTCTCTATGAGCAAGGATAAGTGACATCAAACTAGTCCTTCATACTGTACCAAACCCAATCTCTAAGGTTTGATGGTAATGAAAGGGGACCTATAGTGTGCTACCGCGAAGCTGGGGGGGAGGAAACTGTGACGTCAATATTGGGTCCCGAATTTGTATAGAGTAATGGCACCTACTTGCCTTTGACTGTATTAAGCTCTATGGGTAGTTAACATGGAGTGCCACTACTCTATTGCCCAAGCTGACGACGTCTCGCGACTGCCAATATGGTCGCCTGAAAATAAGGTAAGAGATAAGAGCATGTGACGTCACTACAAAGTTCGTGGTAACACACTATTCTAGATTATAAGATGACAACCCATAGTGTGATAGGATAGGTTCAGTGCGGGTCTGGTTGCTGTCTTCTAGCCCCTTTCTGTAGTTTTCACTAAAGGGCTTATAGAATGTCAATAAATGTTTTTTTAAATTTATGAAATTTTACAGGATATTAAAGTGCATTATGTTGCAAATGGAGACCCCAAACATCCGTTGATGCTTTTGGTTCACGGGTGGCCTGATTTTTGGTTTTCATGGAGATACCAATTAAGGGAATTCAGCCGAGACTACTTGTAAATTTAATTTCTTTATTAACTACATGGCACCCCATGTTATTTCCCCATAGAGCTTAATACAGTTGAAGGCAGAGGACTGCCATTACCCTATTAACTACATGGTATAGAGCTATTTCAGTGGGGGAAAAATTTCGTCTGCTACGAAAATTGGGCCTGCCTTTGAGTGTAGGGCGGACATTTTATGAGGGTTTTCTCTATGGGCAAATAGCATTGGTGACGTAGCCATTACCCCCTCTGAAATAGCTCTATAGGACCAGAATCCAGGGGTTTCATGAGTGATTTTGAGTTGAAACTTTTCTATGACATTTTACCCGAAGGTTAACATTTACAAGCTATGATTGGATTGTTTTACAAATGACCCCTTTATTAAATTAGCATAGTCTTTCAATTTCTTATTTAAATATCAGGGGGTCATCCGTAAATCAATCTAATTGATCATAGCTCGTAAGCAGTGGCCCTAAAGGTAAAATCACTCGTAGAACCCCTTGCACTTTGGTCGTACCAGAAGTGAGATGAGACTAGAAGTGAAGGGCTCTAGCATTGGTAGTAGATCCTGGCACTAGTGAACAAATTTGAGGATTTTACGCCGCTTCAATCGCGCCTACACTACTGAGAAAAAAATTGGTCAAGTTTCAAAAACATTTCTTACCCCCTTCCTCTCAACCTAAAGCCGCGGAACACGGACGCGGGTGCTTGAATCTAGTTCGGCCGTCTACCACCGCGAGCGTCTCACGTTTTGGAGGAAAAATTCAGAAACCGCTACCAGAGGGCCAACCGTTGGTGTGTTATCAAGAATATTCACTTTCACCAAGTGAAGAATTTGGTTAGCTCAATACTTCTAGTCTCATCTCACTTCTGGTCATACCACCCTATTTGGAACACAATGCAAAATGATAAATTAATCATTTGCATGTGTTTACAGCGTTGTAGCTATTGATCTTAGAGGGTTTGGAGACTCGGATAAGCTAAAAAACATTCAAGACTACTCGTTCCCGAGAATAGTTGATGATTTGTATCAGCTTATAAAGAGTTTAAGTCGAGATTCTGGAAAAGCCATCGTTGTTGCCCATGATTGGGGCGGGTTGGCATCTTATTACTTGGCTGCAAAATATCCCGAAGTTGTGTCCCGTTTAATTGTCAGCAATGCTCCGCATCCTAAAGCATTTGCTAAAGTTGTCCGAAGCTCGTGGAAACAATTTCTATTGTGCTGGTAAAAATTAATTAATTAAACAACGTTAAATGAAGGAAATTAATAATTATAATGTCTAACGAAGTTTTTCTCTCGCACCATATTTGTAAATAGGTACATGTTTTTCTTTAGATTGCCTTACTTTCCAGAAATATTTTTGAAATCTGAAGATATGAAAATTTTTCACGATATTTTCAAAAATGGAACGAAGAAGTTTGTTTCGGATGATGAAATTGAAGCTTATAAATACATATTTTCTCGACCCGGTATATTTTTTTTTCAACACTTAATTAAGAGATTATAATTTTTGAAATTTATTTAAATGATAGCGTTAATTTTAAATATAACCTTGTGAATACAACCGTCGTGAAACTAGAAACAAATGTCACCCATTCCTATGGGTCTTAACTATATTTTTCTCCTATAGAAAAAGTCGAGGTTATATTCAAAATTCACAAGCCTTTAAAGCAAATCTTGGCTGTGGTTTGGTTTAAACAACACCAGTAGATGCTCCCATAGTCGAGGGGTGGATTTGACTGCCTTGCTAAACTTGTCTTAGCAAAGGCTAGTTAGCTCGGCCATGGACGAACCAATACTGAAGGACCGACGGCAGCCCATAGAGCCCCATACTAAGCGATTAAACAACCAATGTTAAGCTTACTTCCCCCTTTTCAGCCCCGAAATGGAGGGGGTTATGAAAAAATACCGAGTCAAATCCCGGAAGAAGCTAGCGCCATCTAGACAAAATAAGACGTTAGCTGCTTCCCTCGTTAGAACGCTGATTCTCCCATATGCCCTCCACTATCCGGTTTGCTACTATCTGCCGCTAGAAGGCGAATCAACAAGTATTTTTCAACTTTCTCCCTCTGCCATCCGTCCTTCAGTATTGGTTCGTCCATGGCTCCGCCCTCGTGAACTTATTGTGATTGGTTCCTGCCTTTGACAACGGTATAATTAGGTGTGTAAGCGAGGCTCCCTAGATGAAATAACGGCTGGTGCAGGCTGCTCTGGTTAGGGGTGGCAGGAGCAGGGTGGGAAATAAGGATTTTTTTAAAACTGGACATTGGACCAGAGGCCCCCCCTGGTCTGGAATAAATAAACTGGTCCATCATGGACGAACCAATACTGAAGGACGGATGATAGAGGGAGAAAGTTGAAAAATATTTGTGAATTCTCCTTCTAGCGGCAGATAGTAGCAAACCGGATAGTGGGGGCTTATGGGGGAATGAACTTTCTAAAGAGGGAAACAGCTAACGCCTTATTTTGTCTAGATGGCGCTAGTTTTTTACGGGATTTGACTCGGTATTTTTCATAACCCCCCTCCATTTTGGGGCTGAAAAGGGGGGAAGTAAGCTTAACATTCGTTGTTTCGTCGCTTAGTATGGGGCTCTATGGGCTGCCATCGGTCCTTCAGTATTGGTTCATCCATGGGTCCATGACCATTGACCAGGGCGCGTCGTCTGCTAAACTAAAGAAGTGGATAATTAAAATAGTTGAGATAATGTCTGGAATCTGGTTACCCTTGAATTTTATTAGTGGACAAGTGGACCACTGACCGCCCCCCCCCTCCGATTTAATCTTTAAACTGGTCCAGGCAATTTTTAAAGTGGTCATTTGCCCTGTGCCACGGCCTAATTTCCCACGCTGGACAGGAGCCTGTATAGAAAAGGGCCATCTCATCCCTAGATGGCATTACAAATCATCAATAGAGAGGCGCGAACGTTTAAAGCAGTAGCACAATGCACATAACCATGTTGACTTATCACGTGTGTTTTATAAAATTTGTCAGGGTTCATACAAACCTGGAAAACAGGGAAAACCTGGAATAATCAGGGAAATAAATAGTTGACAAAAACCTCAGGGAAATTTAGAATTTTTAGTAAAATTCAGTGAAATCAGGGAAATTTGCGTCAAACAGGGGCCGAGTAATTAAGCAAAATGTTCATAAACATCCCCTCCATAGGGTTAACATTACACTATACTTTGGAGGCTCATAACTGTGGTTCTTTGATTATGTTATAGTCCTATTTCCCCCCCCCCCTTGGGTAACATTTGCTCCATAGGATACTCCATATACGGGAAAACCCTGGAAAATTCATGGAAGTATATGGGGAAAAACATGGAAATCTCAGGGAAATTTGTTTTCCAAAAGTTGTATGAACCCTGTTTGTTAAGGTTTGGGTTTTGAAATCTGCATAAAAAAACGCTATAATTAGTAGCAATTAGTAATTGAGAAAGCTATCTTCTGTTAACAAATTTACTATCGTGCTTTCTTAGATCAACTCTAGTTATGTTGAAAAAATTATTTTCTTATAAATAATTTTTAGTATACATAAAATGGCAATGTATCTCATAGAACATAGGAAATATTCATAGCTGTATTGTATAATTAATTAATAATAATTGAACTAAACTCGAAAATCCTGGCCTCGTACATACTACTCCCCGTTTGGATATCCTTTTAGGCGCGAAAATATTTATGGAAACGAAGGCTCTATTGGCAAACTAAAATTCCATTTTTGGGTTTAAACAGGGTTTGTACGGAACCTGGATAACCTGTATAAGTCAGGGATATGGAAAATAGGGGAAAAAGTCTGGAATTTTAAGTTTTTTCGTAAGAAGTCAGGGATTTTGTTTGGGATATCAAACCATACTTCGAGCAATGCTAATTATGAGCCAGGTGTGATGAAGTGGGCTTTGATAAACACCTTAAAATGGTAAGGAATGGTGTCAAAATTTGGTCAGGGATAACCTGGAAAAGTCGGGGATTTTCAATGTAAACATTTCTTACGAACCCTGTTAAAAAATAAGCGCCCTCCAGCTGTTATTTTATCTAGGGAGCCTTGGTGGAAAATTAGGCAGCATGCTAGAGACGTCACAGGAGGCAACATTTGCTTTAATTTATAAAGGGGTCAAGAGTAAGGAACCAGGTCTCACACAGCTATTCAATCTAGCATAAGATTGCGACGAGCCAAAGGGAAGTCAGTTATAAATTTGTACAAGGTGATGTACTGGAGAGAGGCTGTACTTGTCTACAGAGGGCATTATTTTAATTTAAATCATTTGAGATGACGGTTCTTATTGTTCACTCGTTTTTACCACAGTTTGTATAAATAAAACTGGTTTAGTTTTTCATAAATGAGAGTTAGACTAGCGTTTCAACTTTTGAAACTTTAAAAATTTATATAAAATTAACATAAAGCGTGTTGTAAGTTATATTAATTTTTTCGGTGTTATTTTATGAATATCAATCCATTAAAAAATGGTTTTCTTAGCTCAATATACTCTTTTAATGCGATTCAAATTGCTAGACACCCATTTTTAATCGATTCATATCAATCAAATAAGACGAAAATCATTAAAAAAAATTTACCACACGATTTCTGTTATTCATATACAATTTTTGTAGCTTTGAAAGTTAACGTCCTAAGCACTACCAACGAAATATACAAGGCCCATGCACGCTCACTTCGAAGGGGGGGGGTCCCCTCTCCCATATATATTTGACTTGTGTGGTTGATAGATGGCGCTTTTTTGTTTCGTTAAAACGGGGGTCGTTCCTTAAGAATAGTTCTCAGGGGATATTTGTTTTTTCATAAAGGTATTTAGTCAGATGAAGATATTTAACAATGAATTTTTTATACTTTATTAAGTTCCTATAAACTCATTGAGTTAAAAATGAAACCACTAATTACTAATCTCTGTTAATTACAAAACAAAAATACTAGTCAACCCAGAAATAATTGCCATTCAAATTTGAATAAGAATAACATGCCTTGGTTAACCCAGCACTGGCCCTGGGTGCCTCAAAATACTGTACATATATGAAATACTAAGTTGGTTATTATCTTCGGTTTCGAAAAATATTAAAAAAAATACTCTTACTAATTAGGCTTTCGACTTAAACGCGCCTCTAGCGGAGAATCGTTTCGATTTAAAAGGTTCGGAAAAAAAAATGGCGCTCGCTTGGGCCTTGTATATCTCGTTGGTAGTGTTCCGTGGCAAGGATGCGATTAATCAGGGTTCAGTATGTGTGTAAGCTGGGAAGGAAATGAGGTTTACTTGGGAGGTGACGGAAGGGGTCAAGTCACCTCCGGTGGACACGGGGCAGTCGTCACCTATATGGTAGGAACGCCGACATGCGTCTTATTCCCTCAAACTTTGCCGCCCAGAAGCTTGGCTTACAGGAGCGCGCCACACTCCCGGCCTGGAAGGATTGTCGGATGGGTAGAGAAAGAGCACACTCTCCTTATTTTCCTCCATGATAGGCGATGTTGTAATGTACTTTCCACCAGTCGCTGGAGGGGAAATTCCTTCCACCTCTATTTTTAGTTTTTAACTCGTCCACTTGAACAAGTTGAGCAAGAAAACTGACTTTATATCGACCGTTTATTTACTCTTGACTTCGTTGGTTTTAGTAAGTGGGGCCCCTTGAATTAAACCCAAACTTTCATAGCCAAACAGACCATTCCATGAATTACTGGCCCAGGAACCAACACACAGGCCGCCCTCTTAGATAATTTCCCTCGCGCCAAGAGATAATGCCAGATGGAGCCCGAGTTTAATACACGTGGGATGTCTCTAGCGGCGCTTCTTGACGCGAGAGAAATAACCCAAGAAGACGGCCCAGCCCCTGTTGTGTTCTGGAATTAATGGAATGGTATATATAACTTTGTTTTGAGCATAATGTTGTACTCAGGGTTCATACAAACCTGGAAAACCGGGAAAACCTGGGAAAATCAGGGAAATAAATAGTTGACAAAAACCTCAGGGAAAATTCCACTTTTTAGTAAAATTCAGGGAAATTTCCACTTTTTAGTAAAATTCAGGGAAATTTCCACTTTTTAGTAAAATTCAGGGAAATCAGGGAAATTAGCGTCAAACAGGGGCCAAGTAATTAAGCAAAATGTTCGTGAACATTCCCTCCATAGGATTAACATTACACTATACTTTGGAGGCTCATAACTGTGGTTCAACTAGAGATATGGGGATGTCCTTTGATTATGTAATAATCCTATTTGCCCCCCTCCTTCGTTAACATTTGCTCCATAGGATACTCCATATACGGGAAAAACCTGGAAAATTCAGGGAAGTATATGGGGAAAAACCTGGAAAATTCAGGGAAGTATATGGGGAAAAACCTGGAAAATTCAGGGAAGTATATGGGGAAAAACCTGGAAAATTCAGGGAGTATATGGGGAAAAACCTGGAAATCTCAGGGAAATTTGTTTTCCAAAAGTTGTATGAACCCTGTGCACTCAACATTTCCTAAATTCCCAGAAAAGTTTTATTGATGTAAAATCAGTGGTTTATTAAATTTTTACAGGTGCAATTACACATTCAGTTAACTACTATCGTGCAAATTTCATGGCTGAGGATAAGCGCCATACAAATGACGCCTATCGAGTCTCTGTACCGGTTCTATTAATTTGGGGCGAAAAAGATAGGGCTATGAATATGGTCTGCGCCACACAGTCCTCAATGTACGTAGATACATTCCATTTGCGGGTTTTACAAGGATGCGGTCATTGGTCACCAGTGGAATGCCCTGAAGAATTTAATAATTACATTAGGATCTTCCTACAAAGTCAAATTTAAAGTTCAAAAAGCCATGTTTTTCAAAAACATTATTACTATGATCTAGATATTTGCTTACTATTTGGGATAATTTCCAAACCCTACAGAAGTTGCTTGTAAAAAAATGTGACATAGAAAAGTTTGTTAATAAAGTGTTTTCTATGAAAATAATTCGGACTTTTTTCGTTGTAGTTTAAAAATTGCCAGAATACGTTTCTCCTTATGAAATATTAACAGAATGATATTTTGTCCTATAGACATTCGAAAATTACAAACCGAAAACAACACACAGGGGCGGGAGCGCCATTGAGGTATTATCCCTTTCCGAGCGCCAGGTGAACTCGGGCTTGGTCTGGCGATAGCCAACTTGTATTAATAAAGGCCTATAGGTGATCTTCGTTTTTACCTCTCCGAGTGACGTATGTCACGGAGAGGTTCTAATTTCGACGTGTGTGTCTGTCTGTCTGTCTGTCTGGCTGTTGTTATTGACTTACACCCCAGGGGACCGCGTTCGCAGTTTCCGAATCGAAGCAAATGTGTTCGCTATTTCCGGACCGCATTCACAGTTCCCGGAAAATTCAAAACTTGAGGCTATCCACAATTCAACTGACCACTATTACTTCATCTGACTAGTCAATTGTCCATTCCACATGAACACCAATCTGTATTCATTGGCTTCTAACACCACCATCTTTTGGGCGTTGTTTTTGTCTATCCCACATAGACACCAGTCTGTACTTACTGGCTTCTAACACCACCATCTTCTGGTCTCTGTTTTTGTCCATCCCACATGGACACCAGTCTGTACACCTGGCTTCTAACACCACCATCTTCTGGTCTCTTTTTTCGTCCATCCCACATTGACACCAGTCTGTACACCTGGCTTCTAACACCACCATCTTCTGGTCTTTGTTTTTGTCCATCCCACATGGACACCAGTCTGTACACCTGGCTTCTAACACCACCATCTTCTGGTCTTTGTTTTTGTCCATCCCACATGGACACCAGTCTGCACACCTGGCTTCTACTCCATCGTCATCGTTGGGTTTAAGACTTCCGCGGCGATCAGCTAGGGTTACGAGAAACGTCTAGCCTCCCTAAGGTGGGATCACCACCAAAGGTTTTCGCAATTGCGGTTGTTCTTGCTTTTAGCTGTAGTTCGACACCTTTATATACTACCTATTTGAGTGAGGCGAAGCAACCGGCGTATGCTTCATTTCAAACGCCAATATTAGTCAAGTCTCTCAAGAATGTTTAATTGTTCTTTATTAACACGATGTAAAGATCAATAAGGCGAACAACTAACGAAGAAAATGTTTAACATTAATTATATTTATTAAATTATTTAAGAAAAATCTGTGCTAACTAAAACCATATAGTCAAAGTTTATATAGGACGAGTAATGAAGATTGCGTATAAAGTCGGTACACTGTACACATTTCATAGTTAATATAGAGCGAGTATTTAAGCATTTAGCCCACTGTATTACTAATCATGGAAACTCTAGAAAGTTAAAATAGGTCGAGCATTGATGTTAATAGAGACTGAGTAGAGGAGTTGAATTAGGATAAATAACAAATTCAGTTTGTTGTGTCATTGTCTCAGTTAGAGAGGTAACGGTTGGTAAGTGCGAAACTATCGTAAGTGTGATAGGTTGTGTTTCCCTGTTTTGGGCACATTCGCGTTGTTTTGATGTGTAAAGAAATCCTACAGAATCATAATATTCCCTTTATCCATAATATAAAGTGAATATGTGGAAATATTTTTTTAATTATGATGCATTTAGTACTTTTGTAGCTTTAAAGCTCTGTTTCATTTTGATAATCCAAAGATTTATTTTAATATCTTTATTTGAAATGGCTGTTTATATATTACTTAAGCTATACTACATCTGTATATAGAATAATCCTTGGATTAGTGATTTCATGAAGAAAGCTAAGATCTAGACTCCGGCGGGTATATCTAGTATTACCCGCAATGGGCTTAGTGAAATAAAGAGTAAATAATTGAGGCCTGAGGTGAAGTAAACTGTGGGTTTTGATAATAATAATAATAATAATAATAATAATATATATTATAATATATATTAATATAATAATATATTCGCTATGCTTGGAATACTGCTTCAATATCGTAAATTTTTACTTCAAAAAAGAGAAATAATTCCATATCTAGGTAAATAACTTTGTACTAGTAGACCTCTTGACTCGGAGAGGTAATATTTTGGTTTTCCCAACTTGTTTTTTTCAGATATTGGCATTGGCCGTCGTCATATGCCGAATGAGATAGAACACAACGTGAGATCTCGAGATCGACGTTACGCAATACACCTTTTGTCGAGCATGAATCTTTTTATCAAATATGGGTGGCGCCACCTATTAATCACTTGAAGAACTTTTTTATTACCGTCTGCTGCTATAATCTGTGTCACAAGCTGTCAAGATAGTTAAAATGTGTTAGATAAAATACGCGACTTAAATAATAAAAACTCTAGTCCTTTTTAATCTAATAAATAGATGAAATAAAAATCATAACGATGTTTCTGATTGCAAATAAGCAAGTAAAAGTTGTAATTAGTTCCGCTAGAGGCTCCCAGGTGGCGCTGTCATGTTTTGATAAACGTGCTTGATAAAAACACTGTGTTTCGCGCTAAGACGATTTGAATTGTAACTCTATCTATCTCATTGCATATGCCGCCGCTAGACTGCAGTCTGGGAAATAAGGATATTTTTTAAACTAGTCCTTGGGACCAGTGACCCCTAGTGTCCGAAATAATAAAGAAGTCTCCGGAGCAGGGCCGGAAATAAGGGAAATTTCTTATAGGACAAGTGTCCAGTGACGCCCCCTTTGACTGGAAAAATTATAGGACATTGTCCACTGGAGTGTGCAAAAATAGTGTCGCATCTTCATAGTCAAACTATCAAAACTTCGGAAAATTTATTGGTCAAAATGTCCAGTGACCCTCTTAGTTTTTAGAAAAATTATGGGACATTTTAAAATTTTATTGGACAGTGTCCAGTGTCCTGTACTTATTTCCGGCCCTGCTCCGGAGTGGTCCTAGCCCTTGTTCTCCTTCTCCTATAGATGTTCAATTAATAAGCTGGTCCTGAGGACCGGTAACCCCCACTTCTTGAATTAAAATATTAGTCCAGGCAATTAATAAACTGCTTTTGGACCAGAGGAAGTGTGCTATTTAACAGACCAGCGTGGGAAATAAGGCGGTGGCACAGGGCAAATGACCAGTTTAAAAATTGCCTGAATCTGTTTAAAAATTAAATCGGAGGGGGATCAGTGGTCCACAGGACCACTAAGAAAATTCAAGGGTTTCCAGAGTCCAAACATTAGCTAATATATTGTAATTATCCACTTCTTCAATTTAGCAGACGACAGGCTGGGAAATAGCACACTTCCTCTGGTCCAAAACCAGTTTATTAATTGCTTGGACTAGTTTTTTAATTCAAGAAGTGGGGGTTACTGGTCTTCGGGACCAGTTTATTAATTGCAAATCTATTGGAGAGCAAAGGCTGGGACCAGTCCGGAGACCAGTAAATTATTTCAGACACTAGGGGGTCACTGGTCCAAAGGACTAGTTTAAAAAATATCCTTATTTCCCAGCCTGGCAGACGATGCGCCCTGGTCAGTGGTCATGGACCAGTTTATTTATTCCAGGCCAGAGGGGTCGCTGGCCCAATGTCCAGTTTAAAAAAAATCCTTATTTCCCACCCTGTCCCAGACTGCGCTAGAGTCTCTATTCTCTACTGTATACGGGATTTACGAGAGGTATTTCTGTGGGCGCTGCCATAACCTGTCGGCGGCCGCCGCGGCCTTTAGTTAGTGGCTGACATTGCCTGTCGTCGAACGCGCTCTGTAGCCTTGGCTGAACAACTCTCCGAAAAGGGGGCGGTAACCTCGTAAGTCCCGTATAGGGAAAATTCTGATAGAGTCGTCTGCTCTCAACCGAAGTACCAGCAAAGTTAGCAAACTCGGATTTTCGGGAGGGCATAGTCCACTCGATCGCTGAAAGGGTCGTATCGTCTAATGTTCCTAAAGAATAAAATAGCAGTATCGTTCGACCATCCAGTATAGTTCCTGTATTCTAAAAATAAAGAAGCTATTTTTCGCACAAGTGAATGGGAAAACTTTGGCCAAATATTTAGCTATATGACAGCACTTGTCACTCCCATAGCCCATTCGATCACGCGCATTACCACCAACATACTCCCTACCACACTCTTCTAGAAACTTTGAATGATCCGGTAAACGTAATTTTTTTGATTGACGGCCACCTGCACTTGGCCTAGTTTTCCGAGAGAAGTTGACATTATTGAAAAATTTGACTCAGTTGTCACTCAGCAGCAATAATCAATTTCTGGCGTGGCACGAGCACTGTTTACAACTTCAAGCGCATGATCGAATGGGCTATGTAAGCATCTATCTTGGACATTGGACAGGCCAACCATAGAGATAGGAACATATATATATATATGTTCCTATCTCTATGAGGCCAACAAAAATAAGGCCCTGGACTGGACAAATGTCCAATTTAAAAATTAGCTGGGCCAGTTTAAAAGTTAAATGCTTATTGGCACTTAATTAATTAAAAACATAAACCATTTTAGGTGGTCAATGTCCAGTTTTTTAATTAAAAGTGCTTTGGCTCTTCTAGCCATTTGGCCAATTTGAAAACAATCCTTGTTTCTGAGCCTGATGCCTTGATCTTGATGTTGGCATAGCCCACTCGATCCGCGCTCCCGGACGCTGCGCTGCTCGCTATGATCGGGCTTCTATAGCGCGAGCAGCTTGCGTCAAAGAGAGTATATCCTCTCTTTGCTTGCGTCGTGATGCGCGTGATCGCGTGGGCTATGGTGTTGGTGAGCTTGGTGCTTGGTGGCGTTCTATGACGTAATGTAAGGCTGGACTGGAATATGAGTCATGCCGTTTTCTATTGGCTGCTAGCAAACTGGTTAATGGAGTAGTATGAAAGGTGCCCTAGTTTCAATGAAATTAAACAGTGTTAAAGTGGATTACGGTTAATGTCTTGTCTGTCAGAACTCAGCCTGTCAGCGTATTGAGAATTTAGTACTAGATAAGTTATTGTTTTTCGTGTTATATATCGTTAAAGTTAAGAATCTAGACGAAGGAATAACGTTTACTGTAGTTTACTGAGAGCCTGAGAGGAGACTGGGAAAGATAGAAGGCAAACTTATACTGCCTAGTAGACAGTAGTGAAGATATTGTGGTTGGTTAAGCCTTTCCAATTAACCTATTTTATTTTTCAAATGAAGCCATAGAGTAATGGCAGTCCTCTGCCTTCGACTGTATTAAGCTCTATGGGGAAATAACATGGGGTGCCATTAGTCTATTAATCCATTCCATAAATTTTTGTAGGCCTGCTTTATTTTTAAACGAAGTTCTCGTTAGCAAGCTATGGACAACGATAATAATTTCGATAACGAGTCCAGAACTTCTTCATCTCAATCTCGAAGTCGTGGTGGACGACATAATAGAAATAGTTACTATAACAACTCTGCCTCTAACAGCTTATACGGCGGACGAAGCCACAGAAATCAACCCACAGAAGTTAGAGGAACCTTTAGATTCCGGAACCCCGATGAAATTTCCCAAGAAATTCAACAGGAATCGGTCCCGGTGGAAGATAGATGTAGAGAGAGACAGAATAGAGAACAACGACGAGGATATTACTCGTTAAATGATGGGGATTCCACACATGGTGGTGGTAGAAGACATCACAGAGCCCATCACAATCACCACCAAGATGATAACAAAGAAGATCTAATTGAAAAGGAAAAACAACAGCAGAAGTTATCGCTTCTTGATGGTATTGAAGATTTATTGAAAAAAAACGAACCCGAGAAGCCGAGCTTTGATGAAGCCGCAGCGACTAACTGTAAAGGAGCTTCCAATAATACTGACAATCATCTTGATGAAAAGTTACGTAAACTAGAAGATAATGATAATTGTCAAGATGGAAGCGACAATGCGTATTCCAAGAAACACGGACATAAATTCAAACACGGTACTTATCGCCATAAATCCCCTCTTGAAGATGACGGCGGTTCAAATGGTCAGAATGAACACAGAAGGGATCGTCACCATCATAGGGGTGCTTTCAAACCTAGGTTAGAAAAGGGTCAGGAAGCGTTTGAGAGTTACAATCCGGAACGAACTCGTCATGGTAGACACCAACAAAATCGAAATTTCCACGCGCAAGGAATGCAAGATGGAGGAGAACCAGCTTCATTTCATAGTCGGCGTAAACATCATCATGACAAAGTGGATGATAGGTCTAAATTGATCGATTACAGCCAAGATAATAAAAATATGGAAATGGTGAATGGAGCAGTATCAAAGTCATCACGTTTTGGACGTAATCAGTTTGCTAAGAATAAAGCTTATTCTTTTGCACCCAAAGCTAAAGCACCTGTTGATGAGGATGCTACACAAAGGGGTATAAATTTTTAGTCCATTTATTTGTAGATGGAGATGTGAGTCTGTATGTTACCAAACAATGCGGTAAACTACGGATTTTCTCCTTTTCAAATACCGTTTTTTATGGTTGTAAATTGCCTTGGTAAATTACTGTCCAATAGGGAGCTAACAACTGGCTACGGGGGAAGAGATAGTCTGACGTCACGCAGCCCCTCTCTGGTTGGCATTTTTGCGCGTAGAATACTGTTTCCAACCGTTAGGGGTGATGAAACTCCAGTAAGAGATAGAAAGGTGTGACGTTTCAGGGTCAAAACTGTTAGCTCCCTATGGCCAAAAAGTCAAATTTGAATTTTGAGGCTCCACATTCACACATTTGATGTCAAATTTATTGTCAGTGTCATTGACAATTTGACTTTAGTTTCCAGTAAGAGATAGAAGGGTGTGACGTTTCAGGGTCAGAACTGTTAGCTCCCTATGGCCAAAAAAGTCAAATTTGAATTTTGGGGCTCCACATTCCCAAATTTGATGTCAAATTTATTGTCAGTGTCGTTGACAATTTGACTTTAGTTTTATCAGTATTTCAAAATTTTTGAAAAATGTGGCGTTAATTTACCCAGGTAATTTACAAGTATTTTTATCCATGTACGATATTCATATATATTTTAGCAAGTAGTCCACTTAGCCTTGCGAAACCGTATCGTTACCGTTTTAAGTTCGTGAATCATCCGAAAGAGGGCGCCCATTGCACCGGAACGCCAACTCAGTCAGTCATTTACTCTGCTAGGTTATAGGCCTAGCTGTAGGCTTAATGTAGACCTTGCTGTAGGCCTACTCTTATATTTTTAGCGCCTAGGGGGCGCTTAGTACTTTGCCCTAGTAGGAAGGAGGTTTGGGCGCGGGCGTATAAAAACCCCTTGACAGTCATCACGTCAGTTAGTTAGTGTAGGAGTAACGTTAAGACCTGATTGGAAGTATAGACAGTAGACCATCTATGTACTGTTAATGTCGCGCTCCACTTAAGCTTAGAACTTCTTAAGTTGCGGGTTAAAGTAAAGACCTTCCTTTTACTTTACGAATTACTGTTATAAGTATTACGTCCGCGCGTTCGTTCCTCAGTACGCGCTTCGTTTGTGGGCCTCGGCTAAGACACTGAATGGCTCTTCACACCCTGGTGAGTTGGCACCCTTGCTTCCCTTATATTCAAGAATCGGGACTCCCCTCTTTGTTAAGAATGATCACTATTGATATGTAAATATTATTTTCATTGACTAAAACCCCTAACTCCCTAACCTTTTAAGTGTATTTAATTTCTATTTAATTTCAATTAACTTGACATAATAAACAATTAATTTAAGCAATCTATACGATTCTTATTATTTTTGCCTATCGATTACCTACTTTTTGGGGTAATCGGTTACAAGGTAAAAATAATTGGCGAGCTTGCCAGGATACGTTTCTTGAGCCCCCATTGATACGTGTACCTTCTAGACACGTTTAGGCCTATTGTAGACCAAATTTTATCTTTCCCGTTCCTCGTGAGTCATGCGGCGAGCGAATGAATCTAGTTCATCGGATTCGGATGTAGGGGGTTTCCCTAATCCTTTTAATGTTCCTCAGTCTCGTAATAAACCGAAGTCAATCCATCTTAGGCGCATTGAGGCTTACGCGCGACGCAACGCTCAACGTATTTCCTCTCAGTTAGCGCGAAGAGCGCAAAGCTCAGTTCCTTCTAGTTCTAGTTTAACACCCGGTACTTCAGCTATGTTCTCGGCTTCTTCGAGCACAATACCTAAGACAGTGGTTCCAAGTTCTTTACCATCTACTACTACTGGTATACATGTCCCTGCTAGTACAGTAAACCCCCTCTTGTCTTGTGCTGGAAGTAGGCCTATGACTTTAAGTAACCCGACTAGCAGTGGTGTACAGGTTTTACCAACCGCACCTTCCCTTTTCCAAACTTCAACACCTATGTTTGGTCCCGGCGTTAACCGAGCTTCGCATAACCCAACTGGGAGTAGTACACAGGGTTTGCCAACCGCGCCTCCGCTTTTTCAAACTTCAACCTCCTTGTTTGGTCCCGGCACTAATCAAGCCAGTGGTAGGCCTATATCTTTTCCACGGTTTGGAGGATTTGGTACTAGTTGTTCTTTATCACAGGCTTCGGCCGGCTCAGTTTCATTTCCCGCGGGTTCCACACCTTCTGCACCCCCACAACCAAGTCTAGATGATAAAATTAGTCATTTAACGGACTTAATGAGCAGTTATTTTAGCACTCTAAACCTTTCTAACAACCCCGGCACTGTGAACCCTAATCCACTTCCGGTTCCTACACCTTTCAATACGCGTCTTCCAACCCCCGAATTTAAGTTTAACGGTGAACGGGCGGAAGCTGCGGATTTTTTGTTTCAGTTGGAAGGCTTTCAACGGTTATATTCGTTACGCGATGCCGACATATTGCGGTTAATGCCAACTATGTTAATCGAGGGAGCTAGAGTGTGGTATCGGCAGGAACGAATGGACCTAGAGACTAGTTTAGATCGATTTAAGACTCAATTTAGGAATTATTTTATGCCCCTACTGAAGGAGAGGGATCTCCGCATGGAAATAAATTTAGCCAAGCAAAGAGCTAACGAAACTGTGGTAGCTTATTTTGAGAGAATTCAAAATATGAATTTCTCCTTGCGCGAACCCCTTCCGCAAGCAGAATTACTGCCAATTTTAGAGGAAAATATCCATCCTAGTCTTAGCGTATACTTATGTCAAAGGTTTACTTCTTTGTCAGAATTATTGTTATATGCGCAGAAAGTAGAACGTAGAGTCATGAAAAGCGGGAAAGGAGGCAGTAGTTCCGTTTCAAGTAGTCGCTCTTCCCAATCGAGAGATAATCCCATTCTTGATAAACCCCTTTCCCCTTGTCCTGAGCCCAAGGTCAACTCTCCCAAGTTAATTTGTCGAGAGTGTAACCAACCTGGACATATACGACCTAATTGTCCCGATAGAAAGTTTGGGCCTAGTAGGTCTGAGGGACGTGGCCCTACACAAAGCAAACGGTTTAAGAAATCGGGAAACCAATAAGCAGGAAGGAACGACGAGGGCGCCCTTCTTGCAAATTTATATTCCCTCCAGCCGCCCATATTTTAGCCTCCGCTTCCTCTAGTCAATCTAATATTAATAGTTTATCTTTCGCTTTACCCCTTCGAATTCCTACTCCCGATAACCATATTTTGAAATTCGCACGAGTTGATCAGGGAGCTGAAATTAGCGTTATATCTACCAGAACGTATTTAGAAATAGTATCCGATACATTAGAGCAGGATCCTGATACTTTTACTCGGCATACAGAGGAGTGTATTTTCATGCCTAATGGACATTATTTTTTCACTAAGGGTACGATAGATTTTGCGTTTACCATTTGTGGGACTACATTTAAACATGAATTTCACATTGTCCCGGATCTATTTTGTGATATAATTCTAGGAGCTGACTTTTTGCTAGTGAATAAGGCTAACATAGACTTCCCAACCCTGGTTATTACCTTAAATAACGCCCCTTACACGTTATTACCTGCCCCTCCGATCGTTATTGGTACCACCGATTTGGAAGGGTCACAGCAAGAATTAAGTCAATCTGTAGAGGGAAGCACTATGACCCCTTGTCAATTCCAAGAGTTAAGCCAATTATTAGCTAAATTTCCTTCCATTACCTCTACCACCGTGGGACGTACTTACATCACAGAACACTTAATAGATACGGGAGATGCGAAACCTATTCGAACGTTCGCCTATCGTTGCTCGGATTCTAAGCGTGCTATCATTAAGGAGCATATTGATAAGATGCTACAAGCAGGAATAGTTCGCCCGTCACGAAGTCCCTGGTCTTCTGGAATTTGTTTGGTTACGAAACGGGAAGGAGGATGGAGGTTTTGTGTGGACTACCGACCCCTTAATAAGGTCACCAAACCGGACCCCTATCCTTTACCTCAGATAGAAGAAATACTATTAGGGTTAAATAAACCGAAATTTATAACTACGCTAGATCTAAAAAGTGGGTATTTTCAGGTCCCAATGGCGACAGACAGTATCCCTAAAACTGCTTTCTCCTCTCCGTTTGGTAAATTTGAATTTCTCGTGATGCCTTTCGGATTATGTAATGCGCCCACGACATTCCAGAAGCTCATGGACGAACTATTTAGGGAACGGAATCACTTTACCTTATTTGTGTACTTAGATGACCTGATAGTTGCCTCGCGTACATGGAAGGAACATGCGAGGGCCTTAGAGTATGTTTTCCGGAAACTAAAACAGGCGGGACTAACCTTAAATCTAACTAAATGTCATTTTGCAAAACCGTCTACTCGTATCTTGGGTCATATAGTTGATAGCAGGGGAATACACATTGACCCTGATAAAACGCTGGTAATTAAACACTTTCCTCGACCAACGGATGTCAAATCCTTATCTAGGTTTTTAGGCTTCACTGGCTGGCATAGCCGCTTTATAGCCAGGTATGCAGAACTAGCCGCCCCTTTATATAGGCTTAAACGTAAAAATGTAGAATGGTACTGGTCGGGAGAATGTGAGGATGCCTATGTTAAGCTCAAACAGGCCATAATATTAGCTAATGAAAACCCTGTTTACCACTTCGACCCTGATAAGCCTATATTTCTAACGACGGATGCCAGTAAAATAGGATTAGGCGCTATGATTAGTCAAAAGGAAGGAAAACTGGAGTATCCGATTGTTTACGCATCCACCTTGTTAAACGCTGCTGAGAAAAATTATTCAACCTACGAGCAAGAATGTTTAGGCATATATTGGGCCATTAATCGATTTCGCCATTTCCTTGATGGTAAGGAATTTACTGTGATCACCGATCATAAGGCATTACAGTGGCTCTACACTCGTAAAGAACCCTCAGCTAGAGTATTGCGTTGGATAATGTATTTACAATCATATAAGTTTAAAATCGAGTACAGAAAGGGCGTCGAGAATGTCGTTGCGGACGCTCTATCTAGGGATATTCCAGCTTCCGGGTACACCCTAGGGGCTGTTCTGCGACAAAGACCCCCGCCTGTTCACGTCCTGCCGCCTCCAATACCTCCCGTACTGGCCGCTTTTACTTTGGACGACGTACGTCGGGAACAAATTCAAGATCCAACAATTGGTGCGCTAAGAACGCAATTGGGAGAAGACCGCGACCATCACCCTCTCTTTGAGATTCTGGATGGTATTGTGTATCGCAAGCGGTATGGCACACAACCTCGAAAGATCTATCTACCTAGTAGCTTACGACCCCAAGCCTTACATCTATACCACACCCATTTAACTGCTGGTCATCGGGGACGGGATAATACCGATGCCCGAATAAGATTTCGTTTTTATTGGCCTACTTTGCGTAAGGATGTGTCCCTATTTGTAGCAACCTGCTTACCGTGTCAACAGTATAAAGGGAGAAATAGAAAGACTCCAGGATTAATGCACTCCACCATAGTTGAAAGTCCTTGGGACTTAGTGGGAGTGGACTTAATGGGACCCTTACCTTTAAGCACTGCCCGTAATCGGTATATCTTGGTCTATGTTGATTATTACACCCGTTATGTCCAATTTACACCGTTACGTACTATTACCGCAGAGGCAGTGAGTAGCACTTTGAAAACATTAATTCTTCGCTGGGGCGCTCCAAAAGCAATACTATCTGATAACGGGACTCAGTTTGTCTCTAGGGTATGGAAGGAAACGTGCGAACTTTTTAAAATTAGATGCACCTACACCACACCTTACCATCCCCAAACCAACGCCACTGAGCGCGTAAATAAATCTATTGGCATACTATTGGGAATCCATGTAGGTAACGAACATAGGAATTGGGACCGTACCCTAGATTTGTTGGAGTTTTCATTGAATACTAGCCCCCATGAGACCACAGGTCGTACTCCTTTTTATCTTAATCACGGAAGAGAAGCCCGCCTACCGTGGGACCTTCCTCTAGAACCTTTTATACCTCGGGATATTGATATGGTTCCGACCGCATTAATGGATCGTATAGATCAATTTAAAAGGGAGATCCGACTAGCTAGAACCCATATTGAACGAATGCAGGCAAAACAACGTAAATATTATAATCTCCGAAGAGAGGATTGGGAATTGGAGGACGGTATGTTGGTCTGGAAGGAAACTCATCCACTTTCCCATGGTGCTACATATTTTTCCGCCAAGCTAGCCCCGAAATGGGAAGGACCCTATGTAGTCGTCAGAAAAATTGACGAATTACGATATGAAATCCAGGACATCGCCACAGGTCAACGTTCCTTGCAGAATATCGCTCATCTGAAACTATACCGTACTTCGGATAGATTTCAACTTCCCCAGGAACGAAACCCAGAACCATCTCCAAGAAGGTCGACACCGCATAGCGACTCTGAAGATAATCCACCAACGGCACCACTATCCCCTCAACCAGGTCCAAGTACTGCTCCCCAGTACGTTCCTCCATCTCCTAGGACTAGTTTGCCTCGAACACCAAAACATGGACGCGTTGATAGTACTTCCTCTTCAAGTGCTGATAGTTCGGATGATGCTGTTTCTTCGCCACCGTTGCAAGCAACTCTCTCTCAACAGTACCCGTTTCTAACTCCCGAAACGTTGATGCCCTTCAACATGGGATTTGTACGAGAAGTTGTTTTCCGTCGCAAGGTATTGCCCAACGGACCAGATCGAGATACATATTACCATGCTCCTGCGCCACATCACCAGAAATTGCGCTCTCGATATGATGCTCATGTGTATCTGCATAATCATCCGATGCCACCGTTAACACAGGACCATTTTGATTTTAGTCGCCAACTTATTTATGCCCCTCCTTGGGAGATTTCACGAATGGCACGCCACTAATATATTTTAATTCTTCTAGACGCCACTGGCTGAATTCCAAATCTCTGTGGAAGGCCGACCACAAAGAACTTTCCCATTATCAGTGATGGTTGCCGCTCCGGTGAACATCATCACTTCTGGCCTCCACTCTTACCTATACCAAGATAGCTCACTCTCTTTAGCTATCCCACGTGCCATGTTAGATGATGTACATGTCGCTTGGCCCTTACTACCATCATCTAATATCCTTGGTGTCTTGCCATCTATCACCATGCACTTTCGGAATAAACCATTGATTTTTCAAGCCGTCGTAATTATGGATACTAAACCCTTTTGTATTATTAACCAGGATTCCCTGAGGCAAAACGGCTGGCAGTATTGTGCTTGTCTGGCTTGCCGTGGGGACTTGATATCATTCACAGAACACCATTGTCCTAAGGCCGCAACTATCGAGGATGGGGATGTTCTCCAACTTTTTCCCGATGACCAAGATCTCGTTGACCGTCAGTTGGAGTGTTCTCCGTCCCTGCCACCTTCGTCTGGCAGTGATTCCGTCGAATTACCTCGGCGTTTCTCGGAGCTTCGACACCCTCGCCACATGTCACCATCGGCAACAACCACCCAATCGGCGCCAGCAACATTGTCCTCGGCGCCTGCTCTGGTGTCCAATCAACCTCGACCAACGTCTGACATCCCACCAGAAGATCCTTCGGCACAACCACTACTTCCAACCCCGTCTGTCCCGCCGTCCTACGATTATTTACGGGTTCCGCGGGTTGGTCGTCCAATCCGTGGCCTCGTTTGTCATCGCTGTGGCTGTCACCATCACGTACGGGACTGCCCATATCGGAGAACGATTGATCGCAAGAACATTTTCCTACCATCGTTCCGTTCCTATTTTCATTACCCGTATTAAGTACCTTAACAGGGGAGCTTCGTTTTTTTCGTGTGGGGGAGTGCACCGGAACGCCAACTCAGTCAGTCATTTACTCTGCTAGGTTATAGGCCTAGCTGTAGGCTTAATGTAGACCTTGCTGTAGGCCTACTCTTATATTTTTAGCGCCTAGGGGGCGCTTAGTACTTTGCCCTAGTAGGAAGGAGGTTTGGGCGCGGGCGTATAAAAACCCCTTGACAGTCATCACGTCAGTTAGTTAGTGTAGGAGTAACGTTAAGACCTGATTGGAAGTATAGACAGTAGACCATCTATGTACTGTTAATGTCGCGCTCCACTTAAGCTTAGAACTTCTTAAGTTGCGGGTTAAAGTAAAGACCTTCCTTTTACTTTACGAATTACTGTTATAAGTATTACGTCCGCGCGTTCGTTCCTCAGTACGCGCTTCGTTTGTGGGCCTCGGCTAAGACACTGAATGGCTCTTCACACCCTGGTGAGTTGGCACCCTTGCTTCCCTTATATTCAAGAATCGGGACTCCCCTCTTTGTTAAGAATGATCACTATTGATATGTAAATATTATTTTCATTGACTAAAACCCCTAACTCCCTAACCTTTTAAGTGTATTTAATTTCTATTTAATTTCAATTAACTTGACATAATAAACAATTAATTTAAGCAATCTATACGATTCTTATTATTTTTGCCTATCGATTACCTACTTTTTGGGGTAATCGGTTACCTAAGTCCGAAAGAATTGTTTAAGAAACGTTATCAGATGGCGTTCTGTTCGTATTTGGATACGTGACGTTACGTTAACGATACGGTTTCACAAGTCTTAGTGGACTACTTGCTTAAGGATTATTTATGAAATTTTACCATATGGTACTAATTTAGATGACTTTATTATAATCATAATTATAGAAAGGCTAACGGAACAGCTGGAAAGCAGAGACTTTGAATGTATGGTTTGTTGCGAGACAGTCAGGCATCGAGACCCCATATGGAACTGCGTTAAATGTTTCAATATATTCCATTTGGGATGTATTGGAAAATGGGCTAGAACTCCCACAGCCATTGTTGAAGGATCTGGTTGGCGGTGTCCAACTTGCCAAGACATCTATGAAAAGATTCCTACTCATTATTATTGCTTCTGCGGTCAAGTCAGGGACCCGGAACTAAGTCGCCACGATACGCCTCATAGTTGTGGAAATGTCTGCAACCGAACCCGACAAATCAAAGGATGTTCTCATCTTTGTAACATTTTATGTCATCCCGGTCCGTGTCCTCCTTGCTCAACGATGGTTACGAGAAAATGTGAATGTGGAAAGATTGAAATGGTATTTTCACTTAGTACAGAAACATTTGGAGTCAAGGTTAACGATATAACGTTAAATTTTCAGTCTGTGAAATGTGGTAGAGCTAAGAGTCTAACTTGTGATGGGATTTGTGATAAAATATTAAATTGCGGTGCCCACAAGTGCAAAACAGAGTGTCATTCTGGACCATGCCCTCCATGCACTTCCATTGTGCCACAGAGTAAGCTTTTATCATTTTGATTTTATTAATAGACCTTTCCAGCAAAGAAGCAAACACCACAGGAGGAAAGTCTGCCATCTTAGGTTATTTCCTTAGCGCTAATGGTAGTGCGAGTGTTCTAGCCTCCTGTGCCAAATGAACTTAATAATAATAATAATAATAATAATAATAATAATAATAATAATACTTTATTTAGTAACAGACGTTACAGGCAACCACAGAAGGCCTAGGCCTGTAAAGTGTGGTTACCGGGACAGATACACAAAAAATGACAAATAAAACCATGAGTTAATAATATATTAGCTCCCTATAAGTTACTCAGGCTCCATAGGCGTAATGTATCCAGCGATTTCTTCTCATTTCGCCAGCACGGGAAAAAATCCGAATGTTGCGCTCTCTCTTGTCGAAAAAAAAAATCCCGCTCGTACGGCTCCTCGACCTCGAGTCGTCGGCTGCTTTTTCACCAAGGGAGTGTTTTAGTCGTGAATGTTTATGTTTTAACAATTTAACATTAAATCATGGCGTTTGTGTCAGTACTGAGACAAAAAAATGCAGGAACTCAATGCAATTTGCCGATATTGATTAAGAATGCTAAAGATAATAGTTGTTATTGTGACTTGAAACCAGAAAATTATACAACAGCTAAATACAATCTACTGATCTCTTAACTGTTTTCTTAACCGAGGC
Source organism: Phalangium opilio (assembly GCF_054372755.1). Lineage (NCBI taxonomy): Eukaryota > Metazoa > Arthropoda > Arachnida > Opiliones > Phalangiidae > Phalangium > Phalangium opilio. The sequence goes on along the minus strand of NW_028324147.1, from coordinate 11,040,869 downwards.
TACTGAGCGAAATATTCGGCTGCTTAAATAGCTCCGATGTCATTGGCTAGCTTCCACTACACGCGCTTCCGGCATAAAACCGGAAAGAAGAGTAAATAAGATTTTCGTTCACGTAGCGGCCGCAGAGCGTCGCATATAATTGCAGGCCTGATACTGAGTCACTTTTCTCACTTAAAATCACTTTTTTTAAATTCGGTCACTAAAAGTCACTTTTTCGAAAATTAGTCACTATTTATCACTTTTTTTAGGTTTCTTGAAATTTATCTTTTAAAACGCGTTCTGTGTACTGTAGGAAACCGCCTATATTTCAGTGCTTTCCGACGACAATCTAATAACGTTTTCCTTTGGGTCCTCGCGGAGCGCTCCCATGGAGGAATAAAACTAGGAGATCCTATTCTTTAAAAACAGTCTTTAACGAAGCTGGAAACTACTACTACAATTTTTATTGCTCCTTGGGAGCGCTCCGCGAGGACCCAAAGGAAAACGCTATAAGCGCAAGCCAGGAGGATCCTCCTGGCGCAAGGCTCGTAGAGAGAAAAGGCCTGAGGGAGCTTCGGTACTGTTACTGCTGTAGCAGGTGTTTTTTTTGGGGGGGGGGGGCAAAGTTAAAATCGTCTGCTATTGTTTGCTTTCGCGCCGAATCCCGAATCTCAATTTCAAAAAGAAATAGACAAGAAAAAATCGAATCTCATTACGTCTTTCTTGAGAAAAATGTGATAAAATTTGCACTTCCTATATTATTATTTAAAATAATAACCAATTGCCATAAAAAAGTCATAAAATGTGATTATTAATTGTTATAAATGAGAAATATTCCTGTAACAGCATTATATCAGTATTTTTTCCACTTCGAAAAGTTCATTTGCGATATTTTTTAATCACTATTTAGTCACTTTTCAGTTACTATTTTTAATACTGTTAGTCACTTTTTTCACTATTTTTTAGGCTGTAAGTGAGTATCAGGCCTGTAATTGGGAAGCCGGCGGCGCGGGAGAAAACGCTGGAGTATAAAAATGAATTGCCTGAGTAACTTATAGGGAGCTAACATATTATTAACTCATGATAAAACTTAAACTTAAATTATAACATAAATACAAATCTATGAATGACTTTAACTCTTTCTGGCGTAGCCTCTTGGTCTGAGGGAAATAACCTCAATCCTGCGTGTTGGTTTCACTGCATTTAGTTAATGGAATGGTCAATTTGTATTGTAACATTAGAGAAATGTGTATCCAATGGGAAAATGAATGGTTTTTGAGAAACTATAGGACTGTATTAAAAAAAACTGGTGGTAAAACGTGTAACCATTTAGCATGATTTTTTTTTTCTTTCACAATTTAAAGTGCGTGCTACTGGTTCCTCTTTGTTTATGAAACATGAGGGTTAGGCTTAGCTCCAAAGGGAAGGGGGGAATGAACTAAATTGGGTACGAGAGATTTACTGAAAAATGTGAAACGGAAAGGTCTTTTTCACTGTCTTATGCAACCTTTGCTATAAGGCCATTCGTGAAAGGGTGTTAGGATGGAAGTACAATGGGTATAGAACCCATTTTGTGTGGAAAAGGGACGCTGTAAACAAGTTGTGATTGGTGTGTTTTACTGATGACCTCTCCTCTTTAAGTTAGACTATGCTATTTAAATTAAATATCTAGGTTTTGAATGGCGCTACAAGGCAAAATTTGACTTCCATTCTACTGAAGAATTGTATTTTAAATTCCCACCACTCAAAACCTGGCTAGTAGCTACTACAGTCCTACACCAGGGTTGCCACAGTACCTGGAAATCCTGGAAAATCTGGAAAAGTCAGGGAATTTAAAAATGGGCCGAAAAGTCAGGGAATTTTAAAAATTTCCGCAAAGTCAGGGAATTTGATTTTAGTGGGTAAAACTTCTGGGAAAAAGTCTTTATTGAAAGAGTAATGAAAGTTTCTCCTTATCCTTTCTTAACACAGAAAACTCTAAAGCAATCCTTAAGAAGGTCTAGAATTGTTTTTGTAAAGTAAATGCTCTCTTAGACTGTTATTTATAGTTAAAATGTTTCTTATTTGTTTTGGTGCAACAAATACACGGGAAAACTTAATGTAGAGAGTTTATTTAATTATAAGCACTTAAAACGTGCTATAAACATTCACACTTTCGGCCTAAAAGGTCAGGGAAAATCTGAGAAAAAGGTCAGGGAAAACCTGGAAAAGTCAGGGAATTTGGTTCTGAAAATTCCGTGGCAACCCTGTACACCACGTATACTCCAATTTTTTTTTTTTTTCATAAATATGTCCTTTGGTTTTAGAATGTTATTGCTCGAAAAGCTCCAGAGAAGTTGCTTGTACGGAAGAAAGTTCCAATTCATCCAGATTCATTTGTGACGAAATGTGTGGCAAAACGTTAGCTTGTGGTGAACACAAATGCGACCTTTATTGCCACGACGGTGAATGTCCTCCATGTCAGTTATTACCGAGTATAGTTTCAACTTGCCCGTGTGGTCGTAATAGCGTGTCTTCCCTCCTAAATGGCAAGAATCGAGAAAAGTGTACGGAACCCATTCCTACGTGTCAAAATGATTGTTTGAAAATCCTAAGTTGCGGTCCAGAAGGTTTGTTATAAAGGGCGCCACCAGAGGCTTGCGGGAGCTCTACGCTTACTCACGCAAATGGCGGACTTCCTTTTACTGCTTGCAAAGCTAACGCGCCCTCAAACCTTTGGTGGCGCCCGTTAATATGCAAATTTTAAATTATCGAAGAACTACAGTATAGTTTCTTTTAGACGAACGTCATAAATGCTACTCGAAATGCCATTCTGATAATTGCCCCTCTTGCCCCTTGAAAACTGAAATTCGTTGCCGTTGTGGAAATTTGGTTCAAAATATTCCGTGCAAAGAGTTAGAGAATGCTTCAGAAACAACCTGTGAACGTAGGTGTAATAAAAAGAAGCACTGTGGTCGACATAAGTGCTTGAATTTATGTTGCGTCGATGAGGAACATTTATGCGAACTGACGTGCAATCGCATGCTATCATGTGGCTTGCATCGTTGTCCCGAATTATGTCACAAAGGCAATTGTAGAGTTTGTTCAAACGTCAGTAAGTATCGCGATTGCCTGAAATTTTTGATTTAATTAGCCTTATTCCTGATCAGCGCCACCTACCCATAGCGGTGACTTTGAGAACTACTGTAAGCGGCAAGCCAATCAGATGTCGCTAAAATCTGGTGACGTAACTGACGGGCACTCTCGGGTCTTACCAAAAATGACGTCACCAGATTTTAGCGACATCTGATTGGCTTGCCGCTTACAGTAGTTCTCAAAGTCACCGCTATGGGTAGATGGCGCTGATCAGGAATAAGGCTAATTGGTAATAAGGATAAATTTAATTGTTTTAGGTTTTGAAGACCTTTATTGCGACTGTGGAACACAGATGGTTATGGCCCCAGTTGCGTGTGGTAAAAAACCACCAGAATGTGATCAGTTGTGTACTAGAGATCACGCCTGTTCTCATCCCGTGCAACATAACTGTCATAGTGAAGAGAATTGTCCACCTTGCGCGGCTTTTACTGAAAAATTTTGCTTTGGAGGTCATGAAAAACGTAGCCACGTTCCTTGTTTCCTGGAAAGTTTGTCTTGCGGACGTCCTTGCGCTAAACCGCTAAGTTGCGGTCAGCACGTTTGCCAGAAAACTTGTCACGAAGGAGCTTGTGAGCTGGAAGATCAATCTAACGCTTGTACGCAACCATGTCCTAAGAAAAGGCCTGATTGTGAACATCCTTGCGCTGCTCCTTGCCACCAGGTTAGTGAAAATTTTCAGCCTTGCAATGGGCAATTTTCTGGGATATTGGGATATGAATAGAAATGTGAAATTACCGTAATTTTTTAAAAATGGTAATTTACCGGGTAAATTACCGAAAAATTACCGGTAAATTACCGACTAAAATTTTGAAATTACAAAAATTACCGTAATTTATGGTATTTTATGTTTTAACAGGCTTATTACCGCGGTAATTTTGTAATTTACCGGTAAATTACCATTCTAAAATTACGGTAAGATATAAATCGGTAATTTACGCGGTACTTGGTAAATTACCGGTAATTTACGGACGGTAAATTACCGACACATCTCTAGATATGAAGCAGTTCAGCTACTGAGATTTCACACACATGCACAAAATACACACTCTTAATTAAATTAGTCTTACTGTTCAGGCTCCTCTGTCTTGTTTATGCCTAGGCCTATACCACACCATTATTCGAGTCTCCACACTAGAGGTAGCTCTATTTGCAGTACCCGAGTGCCCCCTTGTGTGGATAGGCAAAAGTATCAGTCAGTTAAGGGAGGCAGTATGAAGCATGAATTAACTAACGCTAGGGATAGTTCGTTCCCCCAAAAAGATAACGCATGCATGTTCCAAACGCCCCCTAGCAGCAGCTACTATCCCTAACAGGAAGTTATAAGAAAATTGGACCAAATATCACGTGGTCTATGACGTCAAAATTGAAATACTGCCTAAATTGGGCAAAACGATTTATTTTGCCGAGAGATGGCGCTATATCTACATCCGTTTTGGTCCAATAAATTGGGGGAATGAAGAGGGGAATAAAGGAATAATTCGGAACACGTAGTTGGCGATAGAATTACATGGGAAACCCAGTTAGTGAACAATCCCTAGCGTTAGTTAATCCATGTATGAAGTTAGTAGTCCATCAAAACAACTTCTTGCACCTCATAAGTTAACATCTCTTTATCCTCGAGGTTGAGGCCGGGCTCGTATTTCTAAACCCTCTAGCAGTCTTGGATTAATTAACGCTAGGGATTGTTCACTAACCGTGATTCCCATGTATTGCCATCGCCAACTACATGTTCCGAATTAATCTTTGATTCCCCCTCTTCATTCCCCCAATTTATTGGACCAAAACAGATGTAGATATAGCGCCATCTCTAGCCAAAATAAATGGTTTTTTGCGGATTTTAAAGATGGCGGCGGCCGATTTATGCGGGATTTTAATTTTGACGTCATAGGACACGTGATATTTGGTCCAATTTTCTTATAACTTCCTGTTAGGGACAGTAGCTGCAGCTAGGGGGCGTTTGGAACACGTATACTTTATCTTTTAAGAGGAACGAACAATCCCTATTGTTAGTTAATCCATGTAACTGTTAAGTGGCGCTTTGTTTAGTGAAAATAGACACCATGGATAAAGGATGCGCGTGAAAAACATTCGCCTCTATAGGATGTGCAACTCCCTATACAAAAAAAGCAGACAAGTTGATACTAGCGCCGCCTGGCTACCAGCGCTGGAAAGCCTTGCGTGTAAAATAAAAAGTACTGGACATAAGAAAAAAAACCACCGTTTTGCTTCTATCCCGACGAAGCTAATGAAAAAGTTGACGGTAGCAGGTGTTTTTTTTTCTTATGGCCAGTGTTTTTTATTTTTCAGGCTAGGCTTACCAGCGCTGCTAGCAAGGCGGCGTTAGTACCGACTTGCGAAGTTTCAAAAGTTTCCCTTTTATAGTTTTTAGCAAAAAAATTAAAACGGAAATTAACCACAATTGAAGGGCTTAATCTTCAAATGGTTTAACTGTGTTTTCTTACGTTTCACTGGTTTGAATCCCTTGAAATTTTAGTTAGCGGCATATTGAAGAGGTTTAAATTATCGTGCAAGTTTTCAAAGATTTAAAACGAAGAGTTCTTTTCCTTAAAATACCCTGAGTTACTAAATAGATAGTGATTATGCACAAATAAAATTTTAATGAATTTTTTGGATAAGAAATATTCGTTTAAAAACTTTGAAACTTTGCACTATAATTTTAAACCCTTCAATATGTTTCTCACTAAAATTTCATGAGATTCGAACCAGTGAAACCTAAAAAAACACATTTAAAGCATTTGGAGATTAAGACCTTCAATTGTGGCTAGTTTTCTTTTAATTTTTTTGCTAAAACTTAACAAAAAAACCTTATTTTGCGCATCTTTTAAAATTTCAAGAGGTTTGAAAGAGTATTTTAAAAATTAGCGCTAAAAACGGTGTTCCTCCCATAGACGGCCATGTTAAAAGCTGAGCGAAAAAGCGGTAAATTCCCGACACATTGTTTGGAAGGGCTTACGTAGCGCGTGAAGCCAAAGCTTGATCGAGTGTGCTGTGATTGTAGCAAGGAAGGCGAGAATGAGAACCAGTAAAGGCTAGGAGTGTATATCCGTGGAGTAGAAATTTACAATGATTTAACTGGTCCCTCCTCAATTTTCATAAAAGTTATCAATTAATAAACTGGTCCCAAGGACCAGTAACGCCCGGATTAGGAATAAAAAAAAACTTGTGCGTGCAATTAATAAACTGGTTTTGGACCTGTGCTTTTTCCAAGGCTGGGCACGAATGCCTACAGATAATGGGAATTATTGTGTAGCCATTTTCTCAAAGTATCTATTTGAATATTTTGGGAAGAGCTAGATTTAACATAATGTATGACAAATTTTGCGTCATAAATATTTTATTTCGCCGGTCGCTGAACCTTTCGCGCTCATTACAATTATTACCAACCAATGAAATCATAGAAAGACTTAAGCAGTATGGTGAGTGACGAATAGTACTCAAGCAGTCGGACCCGGAACACAAAAAAAGCATAGAAACTAACATGGGAAATAAAGGGACACAATGATTCATAATCAGTGCAGTGGTCATCTTCTGTTTTTCGGCTCAATTTTTTCCGTATTTAAACTTACAATTTCATATCATATTTTACCACGAAAGTGGCATTATGTTACACTTTCGAGTCTCTACTTTCAAAATATCAAGTTTTTAATAAATTGAACCAAAGTTTCTATTTTTAAAATCCATTGAAAAATCACGAAAGCTCAGTTTCGATGTATCAATAATTTTGCCTTGTCGAGCTTGTTGGCCGTTTTATGACATCACTATGACGTCAGGAAAAAAAAGCGCGGGAATCCTATACGCGTCTCGAGCTTCTCGCCAGTCTAAACTCTGGGGGGTCTGAAAGCGGAGAGAGTGGCAACATCTGACGTGAAAAACATATCTGTGACGTCAGCTTACGGGAAACGTTTTAGCCTTTCATAAAAAGTGGATTTCAAATAATTTCACATGAAGCATTTTCAAATGCATATTGCCAAATAACCAGAAATCGGAGTCAATTAAAAGCTTGATATTTTTGAATTCACAGAAACTAATTCCACCTTTTGTTATGTAAATCGGAGGTTTTTCAAACGAAGCTTCTCATTCCCTTTAAACCAACAAATCTCGCACAGAAATGGTATAAAGTTTTTTTTTTAAAAAAAAAATCTTCATTTTAGGAACCTTGTCCGAAGGATAATCCTTGCAAAACCATGATCCCCCTAAGTTGCGAATGTGGTACTCGTTCTGAAAAAGTTCCATGCGCTGATAATGTTAAATTGTTTAAGCAAGTTTCCGCTTCCATCCTTGCCTCCAAGATGCACGATATTCAATTAGGTAATAGCGTAGACATTAGCGATGTTTTGGGAACTTCTAACGTCAAAAAGAACAAGCTCGGAAAGTATGTTTGAACTAAGGCAATTGGTTGAAAAGGTGATAAAAACTGAAGTAACGCTGTTCAATTATTCGTAGGTTAGATTGTAATGAAGAATGTTCAACTGTAGAACGCAATAGGCGTTTAGCTTTGGCTCTCCAAATTAGAAACCCTGACTTGTCTACAAACCCTGGGCCTCCAAAATACTCTGATTTCCTGAAAGAAGAATTTAAGAAAAATCGTGTGACAGTCATAATGATTTATGATAAACTGACAGAATTGGTTCAGCTTGCTAAACAGGTATGTATTTTCAAGTATTTATTTTTAATCATATTAGATTGGATAAAATTGCATAAAAGTAATTTAAAATTAAGTTATTAACAAAATATTCCGTTAATTTTATATAAATTTTCAAGTTTCCAAATTTTAAGTTGTTAAAAAAAATATATAGAAAATTAACGGAAATTTTTGCAAGCTTTGTTAACAACAAATAATTTACAAGTAGAGGGACCATTTTTGGAAATTGCTTTAGCTAATTAAGAAGTGAACAAAAAGTGCACAATAACATGGGTTTAGATTTTGTTTGTTCTGCCTAGCAATATTAATTATGAGCTGGACGTAATTAAGTGGGCTCTGGTAAGCATCTGAAAGTGGTCAGGGTCCAGGGATAACCTGGAAAGTTAGACGGCTCAATATAGCTCTTGATGTAACCAATGATGAAATGAATCATCCTCTTTACACTGCCTTCTCTAATACTAGGCCTTGAAATGTACAACAGAAGCATTTTTTATGTGACATTTTGAATTTGCGCTTAGTAACCGTTAGATGGCTCTTTTCTGAGGCAAAATTTTCGCGATGACGAAAGTAAATTCGTACTGCGCAGTCTCGCATGACGTCACGTCTTTCGATTATGGCGGACCAGGAAGGGAAATAAGGATTTTTTTAAACAACTGGACTAAATAACCTGGTCCATGGCCATTGACCAGGGCACATCGTCTGCTAAATTAGACAAGTGGATAATTAAAATATTTGAGATAATGTCTGTGTCTGAATTCAGCTGCCAAGGAAATGTCCTCCTACCTCTCCTAAGCTCGCTCATTGGGCAATCCAAATCAAACTTAAGGTATTTCATTGGAAGTGGCAGTTTTTGGGAAAAACTTAAGGGCTGTGATGGGTTGAAATTTCCATGCAGACGCCATTGACACGTGTCAAAACAAACACCAAATTTAAACTAGTATTTTTCGAACTTGGAAACCGTTCAGCATCATGAACCGGTTTTTTGCTTTCTTTTTCAAGACGAACTTAGCAGATTGTACTTCGTCGTTGCTAAAAATTTCCCATAGTGTTGAATTTGCCGCCAGTTTAAAACCTCAGAAAAGCGACATCTAGCGCCATTTGTGAAATCCTAACTGCCACCCCCCCCCCCCTTTTATTCCTATCGCAAGGCCTAGTATTAGAGAAGGCAGTGCTCTTTAAGTGCCCATCATTGGGTCTCCTGCCCCCTTCCTTAAGGGAAAGGACCACCATTATTAAAAACCTTTTTAAATGAATAGTGCTACGCGTAAAACGATACGAAAATAGAACCGAAGAAAATAGTCTTTAATTATAGGCTGCCTCTATTTAGGCCCAATTTTTGGGCTTAATTGGGCCTATGTAGCCACCTCGTTAATTATATTATTACTTTAAACATACCCAATAACCTATTCAGCATAGATACTTTTTTTATTAATTGAAGAGATTGTGATGTCACATGCATATAGACCATTCCTATAATGCCATAGGAAAGGTAAACAGCTCAGGGGCCGGGCCGACATATTAGTGTAGTTCCCTCGCGCTGAGAAGCAACGCAAGTGGCAGTGTGATTCGACTAGCCCGGGAGCACAAATCGAATTTTTGTGCTCACTGGACTAGCCTCTCCTAATATAACGGCCCTTCCCCTATACGTTGGTTTCTCGGCAAGTATTGAATGGAATGGTCTTACTCGCTAGCACTACATCCAAATGATCCAATGACAGGAAAGGATCAAGGAGGCTTTCTCTCTGATACGCTGCATCCCCTTTAGGCATAGAAACCTAATGGTAGATCAGAAATTTATGCCTATACCAAGAGTCCATCAGACCCGGAGTACTAAAGTAACTTATCTTAGGTCCTCTTGAGCGTTTTAAGGGACTCTAAAGAAGGCATCATCGTGTGGGTAAAAATGAATTGAATTAGGTCAAAGACTCTACATTAAGTGTGACTGGACGCCTAGTCCTTGTTTTACGCGAGATTGCATAGCCAATTCCCTCAAGTTGTAGTATTCGAAATAAAACTAAGCCTCTTTGAACCACGCCTTTCCTCAGTCACGTGCCTATGACGTATTTCAAATAATTTTTACCCACTCGCAGATGCCTTCTTTAAAGAAGGGATCGCGATAGTGGCGGTGCCAAGAAAACAACTTTGCCTGTAAAGGGTCGTCCATTTTGCCCTAATTGAATTTGGTGGACTTCTAGGGCGCCACCAAAGGCTTGCGGGAGCTCTATGCCTACAAGCACAAAAGGCGGGCTTGCTTTTACTTATTGCAAAGCTACTGCACCCACAAGCCTAGCGTATTAGCACATGGTGGGTACGTGTCTAACAGGTTGTAAAAAAATTACAACGGAAATTTCCTGGAGTATGGCGCAGAGGCTAGCTTAGCAACACGCCAGCGTGAATATTAGCATAAGTGGATTTTATTACAGCTCCCTATAAGTACTGGACTATAAAACATCGCTGCGCGTCAGCATTCAGCATTTTCTCCCAGCACTGAAGGGAAAATGGTATATGCGCCTAGCCGGATTAAGCAATTTTGCACCCAGGGGCCGAAATAGTAAGCGCCTCCTTAAGCCGAGAAAAATGGAACAGTAAATGTTGCTGAGGGGGAATAGTTTAACTCAAAGCGCCCCCAACAAGCCTTGCGCCCGGGGACCAGTGCCCCCTTGGCTCCCCCTTTAACATGGCCATGTAAATGCGAAACATAACAGCGAATTTGTGAACTAAACCAGAGAAATGATTTTGGCGCGAAATAAATTTTAAGTGGGGCAAACAAGCGGAAGCAATTGGTAGCCAATAAGGGATAGGTTTGAGAGAGAAGAGCGTGGATGGAAACAAGTTGTCTCGTACCTTCTGTTGGGTTGTGAGGATGATATGTCACCTTCTTTTTTGATTTTAAAATAAATCGTGGTCTAAATATAGCTTTTTTAAACTCGTGTGTTTTACCCATCCGCCGATGCCTTCTTTGCAGTCCTTTTAATGGGCAAACTAAACTTGTAAAACTGAGCAATAGATGGCGAGCTTGAATGTCTTGGAAGAAAGCTCTGTTTACAAAAGCATAACCAACGGCGAGTACTTACAGGGATGTGATCCACTTATAATATTAGAGATAGAGAACAGTGTACATAAGGACATCTTCCATAGCGAATATTCGCCCCAAGCCTTCTTCTACCTCTAATTTTTGTGACAAGCTCGCATCTGGGAATAACTAGGGAGAGGGAACGGAATCGTAACGTTAGAGCTAAGCTGATCGTTCGCTCTCGGAGCCGTATTTCATTTCCCCAGTTTCCTCCTCCCTACCTAAAAACGGCCCGCAAGAAAGCGTTTTTGAGTATGCGTCGCGGCGAGGAAAAAAATTTGATTTAGTCTGCTTATTTCCTTATTCGACTTTCGTAACCGTTACAACGAGTGCCGTGGGTTACTTAAAGGCGTTAATCAAGTTGATTTCCTAAATATGGTCGGAACATACTGTTCTTACAAAGGATGCAGAAACGATCTGCGATATAAGGATCGCGAGTACATGGAAGGGATTTTTTTATACGTTTCCCCAAATTAAAATCGGAGCTACAAAAATGTAAGCGTTGGATTGCTGCTTGTGGGCGTCCAGATTATTTAACACATTTATCATACTTCGTTTTTGGTTTAGGGAAGGTAACAAAACCTATATTTCCGTCCCTACCGTTGCTCAGGCAACCACGATAGCAGCACTTTTTGTACCTTACCATATTAACAGTTAACTTATTCCCAGTTCTTAATTTTATAAGCCCCTTAACGGAAGAAAATATTTAACTTTGAAACGAAGTTAAGCCTTGGTCTACAGACGACACGTTTAAAAATTCAGACTTGAAAATAATAGTAACAACAACACTCGAGACTACCCGAGAGTAAATTTATAGGTCTTTCAGGCTTCACTAGTGGTGTCAACTAATAATGTTCATCCTCTCAAAAGAGGCGTGTTGCGCGCCGAAGTGCGCAGAGCCAACTTAGCGTGGGCTGTGAGGGGACACAATATTTTGACTTCCCCCGTCTCTCCCGTCGGCGTATATCTCGTGGCTGCTCTGCTATTCAGGATTCCGTTCCCTCTCCCTAGTTATTCCCAGCTCGCATGGTAGAAGGGGAACGCTTTGATTGGACAGTACTACCTGACGTCAACCCCAAAGTAAAAAGAGAAAAAAAAAAGAATCCTGTTAAAATTTCCTTCCTGAAGACGGACATATTTTTGGACAATTGAAACCGTACTACCAGTGGATCCCCTACAAAAGGACTTTCCTCCTGAACTCCGGGTTTGGCTTGGCAAAGGCTAGTGTGCGGGATTTATACATGCACGTATAAATCCCGCCCACTAATGCCTCTAGCTTTGCCAAGCCAAAACTGGAGTTCGTAAGGAAAGTCAACTTGTAGGGGATCCACTGGAGCCGCGGTTTTTAATTTTTTAGTTTTTGTCTTGCGAAAAAAACTAGTTATTAGGAGAAAATTTAGGATCATTCAAAGGTATAGAATGAGGTGGGCAAATAGGCTTCTTAAGGCCGCTCTTATTGGTTGACGGGTAGGAAAGAGGATTGGTAACTGAAGTTTATGTTGCCCGTAACCCTAACTATAATACATATCTCGAAAAATTATAGTTCGGTTATTTCGTTCTTGCTTTGAAGTTATTGGGCTTTTTGTTCTTTTTAGTCGAAACAAAAATCAAGAAGTCACTCCTTCCAACCCATGAATCGTGATCACCGTAGAGTTGTACACGAATTAGCCGAATTCTTTGGTTGTGAAACTGTCAGTTTTGATCAAGAACCCAAGCGTAATGTTGTCATTACTGCATTTCGGTGAGTTCATATATCATATATGTATAGTTTTCAATTACAAAATAATTATGCTGGTATATGGATTTAATTGAGCGCACACCCAATTAAATCCATACACCAGCTATTATTTATCGTTAGATGCTTTCAGTTCGCAAATTTTCAAATTTCAATCTCTAACACTAATAAAATTTTAAGTGAATAAAGAATGCACGTGAGGAAATTTGTTTTCACGCTATAGGATCGGCAACTCCCTATCTCGAACGACAGCTTATTCTGTATATACTCTGTTACAGCATCGGTTGTCAGCACGCGCGAAGCTAGGTCTCTATGTAACCTAGTTTTGAACATGCTGACAAGAGACGAATGAAATATTTATGTTCAGGATTTAAAATATGCTGAAGTTTTTTAGCCTCTTGTCAGCACGCGCAAAACTAGGTTACATATAGACCTAGGTTTGCGCGTGCTGACAACCAATGCTGTAACAGAGTATACACAGAATAAGCTGTCGTCAGAGATATGGAGTTGCCTATCGAGTATCCTATAGCGTGAAAACAATTTTCCTCACGGGCATTCTTTATCCATGGAATAAATGTCAGTTTTAGCCCAAAATACTGATTGGTGCAAAACAAATCGGCTGCGTAGAAATTTAAAATTGAAGCTAACACTTCAAAGTTGCCCCTCCCCCCTTCGTTTTTCCAAAGGACAGTATTTGCGAAAGGGAGAGACATTTGGTTACCATTACTGAAATCAATACTATATATTAAAAACATTTATCGAACAGAGGAAAACGTTATTTACCACGATCTTCAGTGATGAGATTATAGCCATGGGGTACACCTAAAAACTGAGGTTATTTTCAAAACTGTATAGTTTTCCCTGTAATCAGTATTTTGCGCTAATAATAGTTTCACCATGGATAAAGAATGCGCGTGAGGAAATTTGTTTTCACGCATAAGCGCGTAATAATTTCTCAGGCTATATTTGGGGTTTTCAATTTTCTGCATTCAATTGACGCTGGTTTAAATATTTTAGGGATCGCAGCTACCTCCCATCCAATAGCATCATGGCAGTAGTTGAACGTGAAATGGGTATGCGTAAGGCTCCACCTCCACTCGTGAGTGGAGGAGCCAATTCAACCAGCGAGAAACAAAATATGGAGAAAGTGATAGATTATTTTGACTTCTGATAAAAATGGTTATCTTTAGACAAAAGAAAAACCAAAAATGAAACCCATTATATGTTAATTTTTTATCATTAATTATTATTATTATTAATAGTTGTTATTTTTCCCATGAATTATTTAATTGCTTATGAAAATTTTACATTAACACTTTGGAAACTTCTTAATTCTGGAGAAATCAGCTTCCGCTTTGGTTGTAAGGGACGGCTCCATCTTCGTTTAAGTTCCACATGAACAGAAAACTCAGTAGGCATTACTATCAATTATTTTCAATTTATGAACATACAGTCAGAAATTTCCAAACTGGTTTCAATTTGTGAAGTACGAGTTCATGAATTTTTATTCTAGGCGGGAATATTTAATATTGAAAATGGTTAGCTATCGCTGTATGGTTTTTGATGAATTGAAATCTTCATGTGTTGCAACATTTTTTTTTTTTTTTTCTATTACATTGATAATGAATATCATGTTCGTAATTATTTTCATAGGTTTGGTAGTTTCTGGGAATAATGGTTAGTTATGTTCATATTAAAGGGAGGGTGAAGTGGAAAATCAAGTGATTTTTTATCGATTCTTCTTCTAATTACAAGACCAGCCTGCATAGTGAAACATTCAGGAAATACAGACTCCGAATGATTTTAAAATTCAAATTAGGTTCAGATTTTAAGTATAATTTTAGACAAGGACTGCCGACCAATCGCGTAACGCCCTGCCTTTTTGTTAACAAAATTCTCGTGACACGCGCCATGCCCAAAGAAATTTATCACGAGATTTGATAAAATTAGGCGCGCGACGTGACAATCGTGGCGCGAGACATGGAATGTGCCACGAGAATTTTGTTAACAAAAAGGCAGGGCGTTACGCGATTGGTCGGCAGTCCTTATTTAAAATTATCCTTAAAATCTGAACCTAATTTGAATTTTTAAACTCATTCGGAAGTATTTCCTGAATGTTTCACTATGCAGACTGGTCTTGTAATTAGTAGAAGAATCGATAAAAAATCACTTGATTTTCTACTTCACCCTCCCTTTAAAACAATAATTCTTAGTGTATTTGCTTATCTCTTAAACTTCAGTTTGAAAATCATGTTCTTCATTATTTTAATAGGTTTGGTAATTTGGTTGTTTCTGGGAATAATGGTTAGTTGTGTTCATATTAAAAGAATAATTCTTAGTGTATTTGCGTACCCCTTAAACTTCAGTAATTTATATAAATTCTTAGTTGTTTCGTGAGAAATGCCCTCTTTAAGTTTACGCAGTCGTCGCGGTAAATAAATTAACTGCCCAAAATACTAACTCATTGTTTTTGAAAATTTCTCACGATAGCTAGCTGATTTACAGATGCTAGACTTAATGCAAAAAGTCAATATGATCTTAAGTTTACTGTATTTGCATGGATAAAGAATGCGCGTGAGGAAATTTGTTTTCACTCTACAGGACAGGCAACTCCCTATCTCGAACGACAGCTTATTCTGTACATACTCTGTTACAGCATCGGTTGTCAGCACGCGCAAAGCTAGGTCTCTATGTAACGTAGCTTTGTGCGTGCTGACAAGAGACGAAAAAATTCAAGATTGAAAATATCTGGGATTTTTTTAGCTCTAGTGCAGGGACCTCTAGGCCTTAGTTTCAAATACGTGTGAAATTGCCTACAACCTACTTCCCTACTACACGTATTTGAAACTAAGGCCTAGAGGTCCGTGCACTCGAGCTAAAAAAAAAAAACTCGCGTGTATTGTAAATCCTGAAGTATTTCGTCTCTTGTCAGCACGTACAAAGCTAGGTTACATACAGACCTAGCTTTGCGCGTGCTGACAACCGATGCTGTAACAGAGTATATACAGAATAAGCTGTCGTTCGAGATAGGGAGTTGCCTATCCTATAGCGTGAAAACAAATGTCCTCACGCGCATTCTTTATCCATGGTATTTGTTATAGAAAATTACCTATTGTATCAACTAATTTTTCGGTCAGTTCCCTAAAATACCAACTCTTTTATCTTGAAAATTTGTCGTTGTATTGAAAACATTTAGGTAAGTGAAACCGACGGAGACTTACACCAAAAAATCACCCTTACCGACTTAATATGTCCATTTCAGGGGGGTTAGAATTGACAATTTGAAATCATTGAAGGAACTGTTACAGAATTTTCTACTTACAAAAATTAAAAAGTTTCAAGTAATACTGGAAATTTAGAGCCTTTCCGTTTCTGTGATTTAGGGTTATTCTAACATTGTTAATGAGCTTTTTAAATAGAGTGAATTTCTCGAGAATTAGGTTAAGCATAAAAAGACGTTTCCAACAATATAGATTTATTTTTTTCCACAAATCGTGAAGGTATACAGTTTTGTAAATATTAAGATACGGTTTTTTTTCTGCATTGTATTTTTATATATATCGAAATGGTGTTAAATACTAAGCCTATACTTATTTCTTTGGATTATGAATTAAAGTTTAGAAAATCAAAAATCAATACCTATAGTGTTCAATTATTGATCTTTGCCTACAAAACACAGACCTAGTAACCCCAGGATGGATGTCACTTGAATATCTTTGACTGTATCATTTAACTTGACCACCTTGTTTTTTTATTAGCACTAGGGGAATTTGCGAGACATCCGCCACTTCTTGTTCAAGGGTTGATGACGCATATAAATAATAGCCTATTTAGGTATCGCGCTCTCATAGACGGAAGGAGGTTGGCATCAACGATAGACGATTAATTAAAAACTGTCTTGGTAGACAAAAGACTAGAAAAAGTAAACATTAAGAGAAATGGAATGACCGAAGTCCAGATATTAAAATTTTTCAGTTTAATGACATGATTATAAAACATCAATTATTTAAAAAATACTTATCTTCGTTTTTTTCATCAAAATTCCATTTTCCCAAAAATTTTATCATGAAATTTTGCCTTACTTTGGGAAGGGTTCGTCTGAAGGAATTACTATACAGGGTGTTTCTGAAAAGTCCATCACAAATTAAGGGGCGTGTTTATGGGACCAAACTGAGCGGAAAGTACCAAAGAACATGGGGTGTACAACATTTTGTTACGGAGATATGGCCTTCCAAACATTCGCCCCTAAAACAAGGAAATATCCAAAAATGAGGAGTAACACTTAAGACCGACTAACCAGCTTGTTTAAAATTACTAGACAATTTCAATAGCCTTTAATCGAACAATTGATTTCTACCTTTACTAATCAGAAGCGTATAAATGAGTAGAAGTATGCCTACGGTGGTAATGTAAAATTAATCCCAAGTGACATGATGTTTCAAGATCTTCCCAGCACCAAGTAAAATGGTTCTGATTGAAGGGACTTTTATTAGCACAGCGTAAACAACGTTATTTTCAGGAATTAGTCCAAATGTCCACGGGCGGCATTACAAAAACGAGGCAGTCTTTCGAATGATACTTGGACATGTTGGAAGATCCCTGGCTTGTTCCTGTTATCTCAAACCGTAAAAAGCTACGCAAATCTTCATCATCACGGACAACACTCTTGTACGTTAGGTATGACCTTGAGAAAACCTAAAAGGACATCTCGAATGTATTTGAAAAACCCATCTCCAATTAAGGGGCGTGTTGTTTGTTTCCAACAGAGTAAACTCGCCCAGAGAACAATTACAATGCAGAGCCACGTTTCGGCGTTAATGGCCCACAAAGGTGGTCCCAAAAACAAGAACAAACTTTAATTTGTTTCGTTCAGTAAGTGTTTCATGTGTCATAGATAAAACGCCATGATTAATGCACGAAGAAAATGAATTTATTGACAAGTTTTAACATTTAATTGCAACTAGTTACAAAAATTGTTCAAAGTGTTCACCACCCGCGTTAAGGCACACATTAGCACGTCTTACAAATGATTCCCTTACACGTTGAAAAATGCCTGGAGTTTCGCGAATTGTTTGACAGCCGTGAATTACTCGTCGACGTAGCTCTTCAACATCGGGCACTTCAGTCTGATAAACTAAGTCTTTCAGGTGGCCCCAAAGAAAGAAATCACAAGGGTTCAGATCGGGTGATCGAGCAGGCCACTCCACAGGTCCACCTCGACCTAACCACCGCAAAGGGAAGGTCGCGTTAAGATAATTTCGGACCGCGATGCTGAAATGTGGTGGTGCACCATCGTGCATGAACCACATTCTGTTTACCAAACCTAAGGGTACGTCTTCGAGTAGTTCCGGTAAATCGTCCCGTAAGAACTGCAAGTAAGCCACACCGTTTAACCTGGGCTCTAGGAAATATGGCCCAATTAAATTGTCACCCACAATACCACACCACACGTTTAAACTGAATTGTACTTGGTGACTTCTAACGCAAGTTGCGTGGGGGTTTAGCTGGGACCATTGATGTTTATTATGTAAGTTAATAATACCATCCCGTGAAAAGTTAGCTTCGTCAGTAACCAACAAAACCCGTGGGAAATCGATATCGTTTACTTTAGCCAGAAACCACTGACAAAACGCCGTGCGTCGTGGGTAGTCCGCTGGATTCAAACCTTGAACTTTTTGAACATGGAAAGGATGAAACCGGTGGCTTCTGAGGATTTTCCACACGAGCGTGTGGTTTACGCCTAATCGGCGACCAACTTGGCGGGTACTTGATTCAGGCTCGTCCTCGAAAATGGTGAGAACTTCGTCTTCTACGGCCTCTGGGATGGCTCTCGCTCTAGGTTGAGGTCCAGCCGGTTGGATTCGTCCATCTTGCCTCAAACGTCTGTCCACAGCCTCGAACGTCAGTCGATTTGGTAGTCGCCTCTGCGGAAATCTTTCCTGATACAAGCGTACAGCTGCAGCGGCATTCCCCTCGGCTAGTCCATACATTAGGTGCATATCCGCATATTCGGCATTTGTGAAGAAAGGCATTGTAACAGACTTCGTTGAATTATGAGTTTAATAAAACAAACACATGTACGTGAAACCTCTTTTATTCCTTTCTTAAAAAACATAGTGCTCTGTTTTAGTGCTCTGTTTTTTAAGAATAGGCGAAGTTCTCACTATTTTCGAGGACGATCCAAAAACAAGCAGCCGCCAATTGGTTTGCTGATTAAGAAAAAACCACACGCAACTTGCGTTAGAATTCACAAAGTACAATTCAGCTTAAACGTGTGGTGTAGTATTGTGGGTGACAATTTAATTGGGCCATATTTCCTAGAGCCCAGGTTAAACGGTGTGGCTTACTTGTAGTTCTTACGGGACGATTTACCAGAACTACTCGAAGACGTACCCTTAGGTTTAATAAACAGAATGTGGTTCATGCACGATGGTGCACCACCACATTTCAGCATCGCGGTCCGAAAACTTGTCAATAACATTTTCTTTGTGCATTAATCATGGCGTTTTATCTATGACACATGAAACACTTACTGAACGAAACAAATTAAAGTTTGTTCTTGTTTTTGGGACCACCTTTGTGGGCCATTAACGCCGAAACGTGGCTCTGCATTGTAATTGTTCTCTGGGCGAGTTTACTCTGTTGGAAACAAACAACACGCCCCTTAATTGGAGATGGGTTTTTCAAATACATTCGAGATGTCCTTTTAGGTTTTCTCAAGGTCATACCTAACGTACAAGAGTGTTGTCCGTGATGATGAAGATTTGCGTAGCTTTTTACGGTTTGAGATAACAGGAACAAGCCAGGGATCTTCCAACATGTCCAAGTATCATTCGAAAGACTGCCTCGTTTTTGTAATGCCGCCCGTGGACATTTGGACTAATTCCTGAAAATAACGTTGTTTACGCTGTGCTAATAAAAGTCCCTTCAATCAGAACCATTTTACTTGGTGCTGGGAAGATCTTGAAACATCATGTCACTTGGGATTAATTTTACATTACCACCGTAGGCATACTTCTACTCATTTATACGCTTCTGATTAGTAAAGGTAGAAATCAATTGTTCGATTAAAGGCTATTGAAATTGTCTAGTAATTTTAAACAAGCTGGTTAGTCGGTCTTAAGTGTTACTCCTCATTTTTGGATATTTCCTTGTTTTAGGGGCGAATGTTTGGAAGGCCATATCTCCGTAACAAAATGTTGTACACCCCATGTTCTTTGGTACTTTCCGCTCAGTTTGGTCCCATAAACACGCCCCTTAATTTGTGATGGACTTTTCAGAAACACCCTGTATAACAAACACATGCGACATCGTTTACACGTACCCCAAGCGGCGGAACAGGACAATTTGGTCTCGCCGAATTGGTTTCGCCATTTCGGTCTCGCCGATTTGGTCGCGGGACTAATTGGTCTCACCGATTTGGTCTCGGGACTATTTGGTATCGTGATTATTTGGTCTCGGGACTATTTGGTATCGTGATTATTTGGTCTCGGGACTATTTTGTATCGGCACTATTTGGTCTCGGGACTGTTTGGTCTCGGGACTGTTTGGTCTCGGGACTATTTGGTTTCGGGACTATTTGGTATCGGGACTATTTGGTCTCGGGACTATTTGGCCTCGGCACTGTTTGGTCTCGGGACTGTGTTATCAGCTTATGATCAGCCCGCTTGATAAGGTTAAAGTCTACTGATAAGAACTATATAAATATCGTACCCTCCCATTATCAGTTTGGTTGTTAATTTAAGTCCCGTAGAGGCAAATACAGACGCGCATAAATAATGCAATAAAGTTTACGTTTTATACAAATTTAAAGGTGTTAAAGTTCATAACACAACATGGTGTCAGAAGAAACAGTCGCGAGCGCTCTATAACCGCGTAGTTTTTTTTTAATTTTTCGTTTTCTCAAGAGTATCGGTAACGCGTTTCGAGCCGTCGCGATCCAGCTTCTATCATCGTGTTTGCGGACGCTAGACTGTAACGCTTACCTATTGCTACTTAAAACAGAAAAACAACTCAACATGACCGCCGTGCCAGCCTCTGCGCCCGTGTTTCAAGTCTCAACCCCGGATCCTTTCACCTTTGCTTGCCCGAGCGAGTGGCCAAAATGGAGCCGCCGTTTCGAACGTTTCCGTAATGCCTCTGGTCTCAGTTCAAAAGGGGAGGAAGAACAGGTCAACGCGTTAATTTATCTCATGGGAGATCAAGCAGATGACATATTTCTTTCGTTCACACTGACGGCTGCGGAAAAGAAGACATACTCTGTAGTATTGGACAAGTTTGATAAACACTTCGTAATACGCAGAAACACCATTTACGAGAGGGCAAGATTCAATACAAGGACACAACGAGAAGGTGAGACGGCGGATGAATTTATTACCGCAGTATACGCTTTATCCGAACATTGCGAGTACGGTACCCTACGGGACGAACTGATAAGAGACCGAATCGTCGTTGGAATACGCAACAAACACTTATCAGAGCGGCTACAGGACGATCCGAAGCTAACACTAGACCAAGCTATACAGACGGTCAGAAGCGCTGAGGATCGGAAACGGGAACAGCTGGATTTAAATGGAGTCAAACCAGCTAGCCAAGTAGACCGAATTGCAACCCAACCGAACAACAAACGCGCAAGTGCGTGCAGCTACAAGTCGGATTGGAAAAACCGTAAGAAGCGCACATACGACAACATAACGAAGAAGCAACCACCGTTCAACACAACGAAGAACAGTAAAGGATGTCCTCGTTGCGGCAGTCAAGCAAGTCATTCCCGAGACAAGTGTCCAGCGAAGAGCAGCAAATGCCACGAATGTCACGCCGTTGGACATTTTGCGAAGTACTGCCGAAAAACCACTATTAACCAAGTCGAAATGGAAGATGTCTTCCTAGGAGCCATTTCCGTAGACGAAATGGAAATCCACGAGTTGGATGTCAACCTGGAAAGTCTATTTCGTGAGGAAGACAACTCAGCTAGCAAGATTATGCAGCAAGAAGACGCATACATCCATTCAGTATCAGAGGAACGGGACAAGAAATGGATAGTACCAGTCAAAGTAAACGGCGAGTTGATCAAATTTAAAGTGGATACCGGAGCAGAAGTTTCTGCCATACCTTGGGACTGGTATGAACCAAGAAAAACTGAGATGACGCTCTTACCATCAGACAAAAGGCTGTATGGACCGGGAAGATCACGGTTGAAAACGGAAGGCAGAATCCAAGTTCAGCTGGAATACCACGGTGTAAGAATCGATGAATATCTCTACGTTATCGAGAAACTACAACTTCCATTGTTGGGGTTAACGGCAAGCGAGGATCTCAGACTGATCCAAATGATTGAAGATATCGGAACAGAGACAAGATCAACGGTGAATCCCGTCAAGGAATTCCCAGCACTTTTCAACGGCCTGGGAAAGATGAAAACATCTTACAAGATTCAGTTGGTACCAAATGCCGTTCCATTCGCATTAACTACCCCAAGAAGAGTGCCAATTGCGCTACTGGACGACACTAAGACGGAACTGGAGCACATGATCGAGAAAGGCGTAATTTCAAAAGTAGAGGAGCCTACCGACTGGTGTGCCCCGATGGTAATTGTCAAAAAGAAGATCGAATACAAGGGTAATGAAAACAACGACACAACGTCGAGGAGGAAACGCGATCTACGAATATGCGTCGACTTTACTAAATTGAACCAGTTCATTCGACGTGAGAGATTTCAACTGCCTGCCGTAAACCATTTGCTTGGACAATTGGCCGGGGCAACAATCTTCTCGAAACTCGACGCCAATAGTGGATATTGGCAAGTCCCTTTGCATAAAGAATCAGCGTTACTCACAACATTCATCACCCCGTTTGGACGCTTCTACTTTAATCGTCTGCCATTTGGTTTAACGTCAGCGTCGGAACATTACCAGCGTCTCATTTCCACCGCCCTTGAGGGAGTAAACGGGAATGTAAATCTTTTGGACGACATTCTACCTTTTGGAAAAGGACAGGAAGACCATGACACAAACCTTCGTGCTGTATTAGGACGACTGCAAAACTCAGGCGTCACGTTGAATTTGAAGAAATGCCAATTCTCTGTAAATCGTATCAAGTTTGTGGGACATGTTATCGACAAAAATGGAATCAGCCCGGACGAGGAAAAGGTTCAAGCAATTACGAATTTTCCGGAACCGAAGGATCCCACGGAACTAAGAAGATTCCTGGGTCTTGCAAACTATTTGGGGAAGTTTATCCCAAGGATGGCCGACATCATTCAACCATTAAATGCACTTTTAAGCACGAAGAATAGCTGGTTTTGGGGCGTCTCACAATCTAACGCCTACCAGGAAGTTAAGACCATCCTCGCATCGAAGCCTGTGTTGTCACTATATGATCCAAAACTGAAAACCATAGTATCAGCGGACGCATCATCATATGGCATCGGCGCCGTTCTCCGTCAAGAACAAGAGAACAAGCAATTGAAGGTCGTCGCCTACGCTTCCAAGACGTTAAGTCCAGCGGAGGTACGGTACGCCCAAATAGAGAAGGAGGCCTTAGCCATGGCATGGGCGTGCGAGCGATTTCAAGATTACATCTTGGGACTTCAAATTTTGATCGAGACCGATCATAAGCCACTCGTAGCCATAATGCAAACCAAGGCACTTGACGACCTGTCACCTAGACTACAACGACTACGTATCCGTCTAATGCGATATGACTATACTGTTTATTATACGCCAGGAAAAGACTTAATCATAGCAGATGTCTTATCAAGAGGCCCGTTACCAGAAACCGGTAATGCTGAGCTAGAAGAAGAAATCACAGCACATATTCAGTTGGTTACGGCTTCCATTCCTGTATCTGACGAAAGATTGGCTGAAGTCTGGAGAGCACAAAAGCAAGACGATACCTGCAAAACGTTGACGAAGTATTCGGAATCGAGTTGGCCAAAACCGAGGGAACTAAACCAAGAGCTGACTAAATATTATCCATACCGTGATGAGATCTCCGTCCAGCAAGATATTCTGATGAAAGGATCCAGAATAATAATACCAAGCGAAATGCGACAAGACGTTTTGGATAGAATACACGAGGGCCATCAGGGCATAACAAAATGTCGAGCTAGAGCAAGATCTACAGTTTGGTGGCCAGGACTGTCGAAGCAAATAGAAGAAACTGTAAAGAAATGTACAGCATACACGAAAGAAATCACAAACCGACACGAACCACTCTCTCCGAGCGAATTCCCAGACCGTCCCTGGCAAATAGTGGCAATGGACCTTTTCTACCTAGAGAAACAGTGGTATCTCTTGGTAACAGACTTCTACTCTCGCTATTTCGAAGTTCGAAAGCTCAATGACTTAACATCAGCTGCTATCATCAATCACGTGAAATCAATATTCGCCACGCATGGAATCCCCGAGCAAGTCAGGAGCGACAACGGACCACAATTTCAAAATAAACTACTATCAACTTTCACCGCTTCCGCAAGGGAATTTGGATTCCAGCACGTGACGTCAAGCCCGAATTTCCCGCAAAGTAACGGATTTGTAGAAGCAGCCGTGAAAATCATAAAGCAGACCTTGAAAAAGAGCAAGGACCCGAATTTGGCACTTCTAGCATATCGGTCGACACCGTTAGCCAACGGATATAGTCCAGCGGAATTATTGATGGGCAGAAAACTCCGAACAACCCTACCCATATCGAACAAGGAGCTGTTGCCACAAATACCGCCGTTTCATATTGTCCTCAAACGTGAAGAGAAACGTAGGCAGAGACAGAAGGAAGACTATGATCGCCGTCACAGGGTGAAACCATTGCAATCACTTTCGAGAGGAGAGAGAGTGTGGGTCACAGATCTAAGAGTACAAGGGACCGTACAAGACCAAACGTCTGAGCCCCTATCATACCTAATCCAAACGCACAATGGTTTGCTAAGAAGAAATCGATTTCACTTGGTACCAATGCCAAAAGAACCGGAGGATGGAACCCGTCACATACTACATCCCACTGGAGTTAAAGAGATGTGCCTAAACCACGCCGTTCAGTATCCTGTTGCACCTACCATCTCAACGGAAGCTACTAATGCAGAACCAACCATCTCAACGGAAGCTACTAATACAGAACCAACGATAGTCGGCGATCAGAATTCAATTCCAGATCCATTGACGAATAATCTACCGACCGAACCATCAACTTGTCAGAATGAAGCACTTGACCCTGCAAGAGTTTCGGATGCCAGGAGAAACGAACACACAGCAATAATACACACCAGAAGTGGCCGCCAAGTGAAACAAACTGCTAGACTTAATTTGTAATTAATTAGCTAAAATCATTACTGTAAAGTAGTTGTAAATATTGAATTGTAATGTAGGAATTTAACTTATGGGAGAGGATGTGTTATCAGCTTATGATCAGCCCGCTTGATAAGGTTAAAGTCTACTGATAAGAACTATATAAATATCGTACCCTCCCATTATCAGTTTGGTTGTTAATTTAAGTCCCGTAGAGGCAAATACAGACGCGCATAAATAATGCAATAAAGTTTACGTTTTATACAAATTTAAAGGTGTTAAAGTTCATAACACAACAGGGACTATTTGGCCTCGGGACTGTTTGGTCTCGGGACTGTTTGGTCTCGTGATTATTTGGTCACCTAATTAGTTGCCTCCTTTTCCAAAGCAATGGTCCCAATAATTCGTTGCCACCTTTTCCAAAACAATGGTTCTGATAATTCTTTGCCACCTTTTCCAAAATATTCTCCTATTAATTAGTTGCCACCTTTTCCAAAATATTCTCCTATTAATTAGTTGCCACCTTTTCCTAAATATTCTCTTATTAATTAGCTGCCACCATTTCCAAAATATTCTCCTATTAATTAGCTGCCACCTTTTCCAAAATATTCTCCTAATAATTAGCTGCCACCTTTTCCAAAATATTCTCCTATTGATTAGCTGCCACCTTTTCCAAAATATTCTCGTATTAATTAGCTGCCACCTTTTCCAAAATATTCTCCTATTAATTAGCTGCCACCTTTTCCAAAATATTCTCCTATTAATTAGCTGCCACCTTTTCCAAAATATTCTCCTATTAATTAGCTGCCACCTTTTCCAAAATATTCTCCTATTAATTAGCTGCCACCTTTTCCAAAATATTCTCCTATTAATTAGCTGCCACCTTTTCCAAAACATTATCCTTCTAATTAGCTGCCACCTTTTCCAAAATATTCTCCTAATAGTTAGCTGCCGCCTATTCCAAAATATTCTCCAATTAATTAGCTGCCACCTTTTCCAAAATATTCTCCTATTAATTTCTGACACCTTTTCCAAATATTTCTATTATTGCTAATTAATTGTTCGTGGTAAGAGGCGGGCTTTTAATACTCATATAAATAATCTTCTTACCTCCAAAGAAGGTTGGGTTGGATTAGGTCCCGAGACCCATTTGTCCCGAGACCCAATTATCTCGAGGCCCATTGTCCCCAGACACATTTGTCCCCAGACCCATTTGTCCCGAGACCCATTTGTCCCGAGACACATTTGTCCCGAGACACATTTGTCCCGAGACCCATTTGTCCCGAGACCCAATTGTCCCGAGACCCAATTGTCCCGAGACCCAATTGTCCCGAGACCCATTTGTCCCGAGACCAAAACGGCGAGACCAAATCGGCAAGACCATAACGGCGAGACCAAATTGTCGCGGACCGCCCAAGCGGTCATCGTAGTCCTTGGAAAATACTTTAGGGTTATTTGAAAGGATATAAGGGTTATTTCAAATACTATATACGTTTTAAATACGTCTTGAGATAGTGGAAAGCAAGTACAATAATGAAATAGATAGACAGCTCGCCGTTAGTCTGTGTTCACTTACGTTATTCGTGAGCAACGTTTGCCAGTTCGTAAAACAGCTAGTGGTCGTCATACCAAAATTAATTTAGCCGCAACTTTTAAAACTGATAGTTCTCAAAACATACGTGTTATCAAATCTTATCTTTCAATATGTATTTTAGAGATTTTGCCACTGTAGACTTTTTCACCTTTGACCTCGTAATGTTTATCTAGTGATAAGCTTAAACTATAAAAGCAACGGTAGTAAAACCAACAGGGTAGTCTTTGTACAAGTCGTAAATAATGACGCTTAATAAACTATACTTATTAATGAGATCCGTCTTAGTTTAAAGTCCTGACAACCGCGAAGTCGCGAGTACGCTAACATTTCAGAAGTGGGGTAAGAAAACCCAAACGCGAATGAAATTAGGAATCAGTCGGTATAGAATGTGTCCGGTAAATACGAGTTTAGTCGGTACGTTTGTTCGGTAACCAGTTCGGTAATTACGGGACATATCGCAACCTGTCAATGTGCAGTGGAAACAACATGAGGAGAAACGAATGAAGAAGAAGGGTCCATCGAAAGGAATACGAACCAGTGCAAGACTAGCGGAGAAGAATAAGATTGGTATTCCAGCCTTGAGTAAGACATCGTTTAAGTCTGTACAGGTTAAGAACAATCTTAAAGAAATTCGCAAGTCCAAGAAGGTTAAACATCCTAACGTCACGAAGCCCGACCCAAGCCAACCTCAGTCAAGCTTACAACCAAATTCAAGTTCTCAAGACATTAACGACGACTATTCAAGTAAATCAAATCTATCCACGCAGTTCGAAGAATTATCCAATAACGAATTAGACATAGAACAACGGGCTTACCAGCCAACGCCAAGAGATACGCCTAAAAGTCTTGCTCACGTTATTTTCAACAACGAAGTGATGGCTCAAGGACCACCACCAACTGGATTCGTTGCGATGGCGGATTTCGAGAAAGCCATGCAAGTAGCGGTCACCACTGCAGTACAACAAGCCTTAGCAGCAGTCATGACCACCCAACAAGGTCAACAAAATCAAGTTCCGATGCCACCGCCACCAACTCCAGTTCAACAACCATGGAATGAAGCAAACAAGTTAATCCCAGTATTTGATCCTGAGGTGGCCCCTCAGCAGTCTATGGAAACGTGGCTAGCGAAGGTAGATGAAATCGCGAACGCCTATTCCTGGTCGGAAAAAACCACAATCAGTCACGCTCTATCGAAGCTTGAAGGCAATGCAAGGGTATGGTATGATGGACTCGCCACGGTCAATCATAGCTGGGTAGATTGGAAGAGCTTGCTTAAGGAATGGTTCCCCGCAACAAAGTCGATGCAGAGACTCTATCGAGAAATGGAACACCGAACCAGACGGAAGGGAGAAACGTTTGAGGCCTACTACCATGACAAGATTGCGAAGGCTCGTCTTTGCAACCTTTCGGAGTCAGATATGGTGGAGTACCTAATTACGGGATTGATGGATGACCAACTTATTACCTCTCTGAGTGTTAGAGAGTACGCAAATCCTCAAGAACTTCTACGATTTGTCAAGCAGATGGAAGAACGTCTCCGTCTCACCTCAAGCGCAAGAACAGGAAGGACCCAGGATAGGACTCAAGATAAATCTTATCTAACAAGATACCAAAATGGAGATAAACCTACAGAAGTTAACCATCAACGCAATCAGACGAGATTTCAAAAAGGTCCCAGCTCATCACGAAAGCCGAAATTCAATTCCAATGGAGAACCGCTCTGTTTTAATTGCTTAGAATATGGCCATTTCGCCAAAGACTGCTCTCAACCGTCAAGAAAGCCTCGTTGCAATCATTGTTCAAAGATCACTCATGAGTCCAGGAATTGCCCAAGCAGAGGATCCGCTCCGAGAAGTCAGCATGACGGGATAAACCATAATCTCTGCATCGAAAATCGGCAATCGGACCATGATAAGAATGAGAAATACTTCTTCGAGGTAACTCTGGATAGCAAGAAAATTCACGCTTATCTGGACCAAGGTAGTAAATGTGTGACTATCAGAGAAACAGATGCTCGAAACTTGAAATTCTCCTATGAAGAACCTCCGGCAGGATGTATCATTAATGGATATGGGGCTGGAGTTGTCAAACCCATAGGAAGATTCAAGGCCCATTTAAAAGTTGATCAAGCCGACGCCTCGGTTGAAGTTTTCATCGTTCCAGACGCAACCCAAAGTATCCCATTGATGATCGGGCAACCTTTCACGGAACAACCGCATGTCACATTAATCAGGAGGCGAAACACAGTAAGGCTCTTCAACGAGAAAAATGATGACGGCGACGACGACGATTGCCTACGTAAAATCAACATTCCGGAGTTACCAAAACCACCGCTAAATCTTTGGGCCACCAGAGCTACTGTCATCCCGCCGAATTACATCGGTTTCGTTGATATGTATACCAACGAAACACGGGAAACGAGCCAAGAATTATTTCTCGATAGCCAAATGAGATTTCATCCGGGTCAAGAACACTGTATACCTCGCAGTATAATCATGGTAGACAAGGCTGGGTACACTACAATCCCGATTATCAACGTGTCAGAGCACGATCTCTTCATCAGCTCGGGTCAGAAATTCAGTCGAGCCGAAGCTTGTCGAGAGACGGAGTCGCAAAACTTAACCGTTCTCTTCAGAGATGTCAAGACTGTCAAGCCCATTCACCCAGAAGATGTTAACATTGGTCCCGACGTCTCCAAAGAAGAACAAGAAACTCTTGTAAGGCTCCTAAACGAGTATAGAGACTGTTTCGCGGAAAACCTCGGGGAACTGGGAAGAACAAACCAGGCAACCGCTCGGATTGAAGTCGAATCGTCAACGCCAATTACCTTCAGGCCATATCGATTGTCTCACGCAGAACGACAGAGAGTTCGAGAGAAGGTCAACGAATTGAAGGAAGCTGGGATCGTGGTCGACTCAAATTCGCAATACGCCAGTCCCATTCTAATCGTAAAGAAGAAAAACGGGGAGGAGAGGATCTGCATTGATTATCGAGCACTAAACAAGATAACCAAGAGGGAACCCTTCCCGATGCCGTTGATAGAAGATCAGCTGGAAAGACTGAAAGGGAATAAATACTTCACGACACTAGACTTGGCATCAGGCTATTATCAAATCCCAGTTGACCACGAGTCCCGAAGCAAAACTGCGTTTATTACTCCTGATGGTCATTACGAATTCTGCTCGATGCCGTTCGGGCTAACGAATGGGCCGGCCATTTTCCAACGGATGATAAACGGAGTTTTGGGACCGTTACGTTACACCATCGCAATGGCTTACATGGACGACGTTTTAGTTCCCTCAAGCGACGTCTCAATGGGATTGAAACACTTACGGCAAATCTTAGATGTCCTGAGAAGAGCCAACTTAACCCTGAACCCGAAGAAATGCTTTTTCTTAAGTAAAGATATCGAGTATCTCGGTTACGAAGTTAGCGAGAATGGAATCAAGCCTGGACTAAAGAAGATAAACTGCGTGAAGAACTTTCCCCGTCCAAGTAACGTTCACGACTTACGAAGATTCCTTGGACTAGCCAGTTACTTTAGAAGATTCCTTGCGAAATTCTCCATTAAAGCTGTGCCTCTTACGTCACTTTTGAGGAAGAATGTATCTTGGAGATGGGACGAGGATCAGGAAAAGGCCTTCAATAATCTAAAGGAAGAATTATCGAGACGACCAGTCTTAGAGCTTTTTCAATTTGGAGCTCCCACCGAAGTCCACACCGACGCCTGCCAGAAAGGTTTAGCTGCAATCCTCTTTCAAAAAGCTAACGATCAAAAACTTCATCCAGTCAGTTATGCGAGCCGAGCGACTACCGTCGACGAACAGAAATACCACTCTTATGAACTGGAAACACTTGCTATTGTATGGGCACTCGAGAAGTTCCGCACGTATTTGATTGGAGTAAAGTTCACGATCGTTACGGATTGTAACTCTGTTCGCAACGCACTTTCCAAGAAGAATCTAGTCCCAAGGATTGGCAGGTGGTGGCTGAAACTGCAGGACTACCAGTTCGAGATCATTCATCGACCTGGAACGAAGATGGCTCATGTCGACGCATTGAGCCGAGCGCCAGTCGATTCTCCGGAAGAAACAGAATCTTCCGATGGGTTGGAAATTCTAAATACTCACATTTCGTTCGAAGATTGGCTTACGACGGCTCAGATGGAAGATCCGAAGATTAGCAAGATTAAGGATCAACTCACAAAAAGCGATGATTTGACACTCGAGGATCTCGACGTACAGCGAAATTATGTCCTGAAACACGGTCGACTCTTTCGCCGTACACAAGATAATAAAGAACAGATGGTATGGGTCGTTCCTAAACTTATGCGATGGCGAGTGGTCAAGAAACATCACGATGATATCGGCCATTTTGCCTTGGATAAAACTCTCACCAAGTTGAAAGAAAATTACTGGTTCCCGAGTATGAAGCAATATGTCAAGCAATACATATCGGCCTGTCTCGAATGTATTTATCGGAAAACCCCGTCTGGTCGCAAACCTGGATTTCTTCATTCAATCGAGAAAATTGGAGAACCATTCCATACAGTTCATCTGGATCATTTGGGACCATTCATTCGCAGTCAGAAAGGAAATTGCCATCTCATAGTAGCTGTCGACGGCTTTACCAAGTTTACACTTTTGAGACCAGTGCGCACTACGGGTATGAACCAAGCCACCAAATTTCTGGAGGACATTGTTGGAATCTTTGGCTCACCCATAAGAGTAATCACGGACCAAGGGACAGCATTTACGGGACATCAATTTGAATCCTTTTGTAACCATTCGAATATCCGACATATCAAAAACGCAACTGCAGTACCCAGAGGAAATGGGCAAGTAGAGCGGTTTAATCGTTCAATAACCCCAGCTCTAGCTTCTCTCTGTGAACGTGAAGATGAAAGAGATTGGGACCGCCATGTACATCAGGTACAATGGGGTTTAAATAACACCTTCAGCAGAGCCACTGGTAGCACGCCGTTTGGACTATTGTTCAATTATTCATCCCGCCATCCTACTGGTGACCCAACAACGGACGCAGTCAGAGAAACGTTCGATGAGGGCATTATGAACCGTCGAAAAGAAGCGATAGATAGAATTCGTCAAGATCAAGAGAATCAGCGTCGCAGATATAACTCTAAAAGAATCGAAGCAGAAGATTATCAACCTGGAGATCTGGTAGTAGTACGTTCGGAAGCACCAGCTACTGGAGAACCTAGAAAAACCAGAAGGAAGTACCGAGGACCATACATCGTGACTAGGAAGCTAAATTACGATCGTTATCAAATCGAGGATTTACCGGATGCACCACGGAATCAGAAGTTCTATAGAAATGTGACTTCCGTCGACAAGCTGAAGAGATTTCAGATCCTGGATAACTCAGAAGATTCAATGGACTCCAGTAACGAAGATCTAGACCCCCTTGCAAATTCAAAACAACAAGATCGTCAAGGTTCAAGTCCAAGAAACACCAGTACCAAAGCTATCACAGACGTGACTACTGTTCCGACAATGGCCATAGCACACAGACCACCGGTGCCGTCCTTCTCCCAGAACACGATACGAGACAGTGATGACTACGAGGGCCGAGTGCAGCAGACCAGATCCCGACGAACGCTTAAGCCTCCCAAGTACCTTAAGGACTATATACTCCCTAGTTAAAACTTGATACGGATTGTTAAATATTATGACTGACTTTTAATGTATAACGACTTAAGTTTAAAATTGTATGTACTATTTAATTGTATTAAGATTAATGTTTAGTTATTACATAAGTATATAATCAACCAGGTGGTAGATTTTAAAGGATGGCCGAATGTTATCAAATCTTATCTTTCAATATGTATTTTAGAGATTTTGCCACTGTAGACTTTTTCACCTTTGACCTCGTAATGTTTATCTAGTGATAAGCTTAAACTATAAAAGCAACGGTAGTAAAACCAACAGGGTAGTCTTTGTACAAGTCGTAAATAATGACGCTTAATAAACTATACTTATTAATGAGATCCGTCTTAGTTTAAAGTCCTGACAACCGCGAAGTCGCGAGTACGCTAACATTCGTTATTATATCAAAGGCTTTTTTTAATGTATTTTATTCAAATTTTAATGATCGATTTATTAATCATTTTGGGTCGTCGATAGAAAAACTGGGAACCAATGGATGGTCGCATAGTAAGTGTAGACGCAGAACCGAAAATCATGATGAAAGATTAAGTTTCATCCTTCATTTTCAAAATCAAAGAGTGGCATAAAATTAATACCATAATTACCCCTTTATGGTACTTATGTTAATACTCAGTCCTCACACGTGCTCTTTCGACAATAATTCAAAATTTCATGATGATATATTTTGGGCAAATTCAGAATCTTTTTTTGGTAATCGTAATTCCGATTCTAAAATGACGACTACTCCGGATAATTCTTTATTTGGAGTAGACATCATTCCAGCAAAGGAATTACAATTATCAACAAATCATTCAGAATCTGTAGATTCTTCAGATGACGAAGGTAGCCCACCCAAGAAAAAAAAAATCTTCATTCGTTCCCGAATCATTGGCGTTAGATTCTCAGTGCCATTCTTCGGTAGAACCCGAATTTGTTTATTCAGAATTTCAAGACGATACGTCATTTACCCTTAATTCGCAAAAGCATTTGCTTGGAGATTAAAATTCGACAGTCCTGGACATGACAATTGAAGCTGTATACCAAAAA
Organism: Phalangium opilio; assembly: GCF_054372755.1. NCBI lineage: Eukaryota > Metazoa > Arthropoda > Arachnida > Opiliones > Phalangiidae > Phalangium > Phalangium opilio. Next base: position 11,007,699 of record NW_028324147.1, on the reverse strand, counting down.
AGGCCCTTTTATAGGCCACACTAAATATTACCAGGAGTTCCTGATATTAAGGTTTCGCCTCAAAGTGTATCGTTGTTATCGGGACTCAACTACCAGAAAGGTTCTTCTTGGCACGGAAGTCCGTGGAAGAACGCTATGGGAAAGAGTCCTGGAGCTCATTTCAAAACCTTCATGGAGAAGAGGAAAAGAAAGAGAGAAGTTGACAGGAAGAAAGAAGACATTCCAAAAGAGAAACGCAGAAAAGTGATGACCACTCTATTACCAGTTGAAAAAGACTATGGACCTAAAGCGGATACGGTGCCATTAACTCTGGACCAGTTTGAGGCAAAGAAAGCCAGTAGACTGGTGAATTTTCAGGTAGGTCAATTTGGTCAACAAGGATCCTAAAGCTTTGGTGGCGTATATGTTTCACGTAAATGTAATATTTCATGTATACTACGTATTCTACAGGTTACAATTTCTGAACAAATTGAAATAGAAAAGATATCCCGCGGTCAACACGCAAACCCCGTCTATGTCGCGCACAGAGAGCATCGCCTTACTGCCTCCACTTTCGGCCTTTGCATGAAACGTAAAGCGACCACATCGTGTCACAACCTTGTCAAGACCATACTGTATAAGCAAACGTTTTCATCAGAGTGTACGGAATACGGAAAAACCAACGAAACTGTGGCAATTAGATGTTTCATGGACAAAACGGGCTATTTTGTTAGACCAAGCGGTCTGTACGTTGACTTGAAACACGGATACCTAGCAGCGAGTCCTGATGGTATGTTAATTTTTAAGGAATATTTGTTGGTCAGCGGGTTTTTAAAAATATGTCTCGGTTTTACAGGCGTCATAGACGATGAACAAGCTTTGGTTGAAGTGAAAACGGCACCATCAGCAATAGGCCTAAACTTAACTGAGGCCATAAAAAAACAAAAAATAAAATTTTTAAACCTAACAACCGATGAGGACGGGAAAACCAACGTTACACTGAAGAGATCACACGCCTACTTTTATCAAATTCAGGGGCAATTAAATATCGCTGATAGAAACAAGTGTTTCTTCGTTGTGTACATAGACGAAAATAACCCAATTTTTGTGGAAGATATAGAGAGAGATGGGCATTTATGGCAAAACGTAATGCTTCCTAAACTTTGTGCTTTTTTTAACGATTGCCTTTTGCCTGAAATTCTGGACCCACAAATTCCGAAAGGTCAGATTTGTAAAGATCCGCTTTACATAATCGAGGCCCAAAATAAACTGAAACTAAAGAAAGAAGCCTCTAAAAGTGATAAAAAGTTGTGAAGTGAAATATCGGGTGTGACGTTTACCTAGACGCGGCTCGAATAATACACATTGAATTATTTTTATTCATATATTACTGAAACTTGTTCAACTTCAAGTTAGGATCTGCAAGTATACCAAATTATATTTTTATTTCGTTTGAATCACAGATCGATGAATCAGCGAAAGTAGTGCTTCAATTTCTCTCTTCTTATATCGTCTAAACATGCAGGATGCTCTATATAGTATAGTAATTTAGCTTCTCGTTTATTGTAGTAAAACTACTTTCGCTATTCTTGAAAATTAGACGGAAGAAAGATACTGAATCTATTGATGTTTAGATAAGGCTCCGACGAGCGGGACAACCGGACAAAAGGTGGCCGTGCCCTAAGGGTATGGGGTTGTTAAGAGCTCCCTTTTTAGCCATATCGTAGTATACGATAGGCTCTTAGTTTGACCCGAGCCGTAGTACCTTGATTCAAGGTTTGCACCGAGTCTTCTTGGTGACCAGAACCTCGGAGAATATCTAAGAATTGTGGCTATCGGTTTGTCTAGAATATTTTATCAGTTATCAGTTATCACCTGCACTAACTCGATGGAAATCCCGTTTTAAAAGGAGAAATGAAATTTGCTTTAATCTAAGAAAGTTTTCAAGACGAATAAGGCTTTTGTATTCAATTTAGTTTAGTTTAATCGCCTTATTGTTCGTAATATTTTATCACCTTTTATCTCGAAAAAATATTAGGAACATTCTAGACAATATTAATCGTTATTGAAAACAATTCTAGAGCTTTTAGAGATCATTTGTTTCACACGCAGTTTGCTATATTCCCAGTGAAGTTATCAATGAAGGTCTGTCACTCAACTCCAACTGAATGTGAAGTTTCAAAAAACATAAAATCTAATCAACTTCAGTGACATCAAGTATATTATCTAAAGTTTAAAAGGTAACATTGATCTTCATCCTACTAAAGGTGTTCGTCACCGAGTTAAATTTGGAAAAGGTGACGATAATTCACTAGAGTTACAACTTCTAGTTAATTTATTTCCGCCAGAATAATTCAAAAACAATAGTGACATTATCAAAATTTTCAAACGTTTAGGCAACGTCAGCGTTTAAAATCCTTTAAAAGGGAAAATTTCCATAAAGAAAAGTTTAGTTAACTCCGATTTTCGATCACCATGAAACTCGCAATTTGCGCGATGTTCTTCCCGATGATAATACTAACCGTCGTAAGCATCACGCCCGGATTGTCATTTCAAAATTGTAGTAGAACAGACGGTACTCCATTCGACCGCAGGGATCAACGCATTTTGACAAACGATGGTGCCCTCCACTTTAACAGACTTTGCGATAACAACAGTAAGTTTGAACTCAAACAGTTAATTCAAATTTTCCTTCGAAGAGAACTACCACTTCCTGCGCATAAGTCTGTAATTCTAAAATAATGAGTATCCCTTAGAATTAAATCGATGCTTGGATACATTGAAAAATAAGATCTTGGTAAGTGTGAACTAAAC